>NC_091161.1:35622581-35725829 GCF_040958095.1 Procambarus clarkii
GCAGATATCACCCTCTTGGGTATTTTCATTTATTTATATATATATATATATATATATATATATATATATATTATATATATATATATATATATATATATATATTATATATATTATATATATAATTATAATATATTATATATATATATATATTATATATATATTATATTACACATATATATACATATATATATGATTGGACTGGTGGGATAGAAGACAGACTAACAAATATGGACGGAGAGGAGGGGATTGAAATGTAACCGAAATTGTTAGCTTAACATTAACTATATAATAAACCACAACTAAATGTTAAAATTAAGGGCCTGAAGAATGGTTTATCACTCTGAAGTGGTTAACGCATAGAGTACTTTAGACTATAACTATTAGAGGATCACTGCTTCAAGGCATAGTGTGTAAGCTATTAAAATTATTAAACGTAGTTCCTTCACCTATTGTACTTAGGTGGGAATATGTATCTACTACATAATGACCAACTGCGATTCGAGAGAAGTTTTTCCAAGTAACTTTAATCCCTCCATACCTGCAGTAGCGTTGTAACCGACCAATTTCTTGGGGTCTGGTTGACCATACCTGCAGTGCCGTTGTACTGATGCACCCTCGTACATACCTGAAATGTCACATTAAATATATAAAAATACTAAATTGGACATCTTGTAAAGGTTGAGAAACATCCCGCAAGACAATCACTTGGGTCAGATTTCATCTAAATTGCTGACTTACCACCGAATGGTAAAACCCAATCTCAGACTTGACTCATCCACAGCCCGCTCTCAACACAACGTCCAAGTGATCGTCAACCCGGCAACCAAGTAAGTAATTATCAAAAGAAGGCACCAAACCGGGAAGGCTATGTAGCACCATCAAATGTGCGGGATTATCAGAGGGCGCTAAATATCACCAAGGATGCCAATACGAGAACAGAAACGCACAAGGCGAACGATATCAGAAGTATCCGAGTCACCAAGAATACTATCGAGAGACAAGCGACCTCGGGGGACAGTCGGAAAAAACAGACACGCTCGTCTCGAAAATCAGGACATTCAACAAGGATATGCACGACCATAAGAGGGACAATGCAATTAGGACAATAAGGAGCAGGGCGGCGCGCCAAGTGACCACGAGTGAAACGAGTTTGGCCAATACGCAATATCACCAGGGCCGTTTCCCATTCCCGGTTACGGAGGTAGGACGGTTAAGAGTACAACTTAAGAGAACGTAGTTTGTTACCAGTAACAGACGACGAACAAGCATGCCAACGGATAAGAATGGGGGAATGGATAACAGGGTAAAAAAGTCTTAATAAGGAATTCCTTTACGAGAGATGGGACAAGAACGGGCAGCTTTCCTGGCAGCAGCATCCGCACGCTCATTTAAAGAGACACCAATATGGCTGGAAACTCAACAAAACTCAGCCGACTTAAATTTACTGTGAACAAGAAACAGCCAATGTTCGATCTCGACAACCACTGGATGAACCAGATTAAAGGACCCGAGAGCAATAAGGGCACTACATGAGCCCGCACTGACAGGCAGCAGGGAGAGTTAATAGACAGAGGGGAAGGACGGGAAAGAGGATCGGGGGGGAGCCGAGGAAGAAGACAGGAGACATGACAGACCGGGTAGAAAGAAAGGGAACCCCAGACAGAGGACCAGGAGGGGGATCCTTCGGTACAGAACTCAAAGGAACAGGAGGGGGCAGTGGTTGTATCAGGGTCCAAGGCCCAGAAGCGGTTGAGGGTCTGAGGAAGGTGGAAAGGACGAGGAGAGGAAAAGCGCAACACGCGAGCATAAGGCAGGAGCCGGCAAACATGGCGCCTCACATCAGGAAAAGATAAATGCTCCCGGTGCTTCAAGTTGAGGACAGCTACCTCAAACTTGTAATGGATACACGCACGGGAGAAGGTAGGATGGGCCTCATAGCAGTTTACGCTGCGAGCCTGGGGAGAAGTGCACTCCGACTTATGATTGACTTATGATTGACTTTCGCCCCAACACAAAGGACAAAGAGAGCGCCCCAGAGCAGTGGAAGGCACCATGTGTAAACCCCCAGCACTTGTTACAGAGCCTAGGAGAAGGAATATACTCCTGGACAGAGCACCTGGCACCAGCAAGAATGACAGAAGGTGGAAGGGTCCTACCATCAAAGGTAATCTTCACAACCCGAAGAGGTTGACGGTGACGACCACGAGGGGACGAGTAAACGTGTCAACCTGGAGGACAGAATGGCCTTGGGCATCGAGGATATGCCGAATATCATCGTGGCAGTCCTGCAGATTAAAAAACACCGGTAGCAACATGGGGCAGTAGAAGAATAGTGCCAACACTGGCTTTCAACCGAGCGTTCTTCGAGACCCGAACAGGGGTCACGCCAAGGCAGGATAGGGCAGCCAAGTGGGAAGCTGCATCCCGAGAAGGAGCAGCAAAGACACGTGTACCGAGACGAGTGGAGTTGAAGGTAAGAGGCATCCACAGAATCAACAAGTTGCTGTGGGAGGGAGAAGTCGTCAGGAGGCGTAGAATCAAGAGGGAGGAGATCAAGGAATTTGGCTCATGAAGCGTGACCAAACAAGGCCTGATACGCATCAGTACGGAAAGGGATTGAGCGAGTGCGGCCGTGGCGCAGACGGCGTTGAGAACCCCCAGAGAGAGGGGTGAAAAGACGCAGTAGTCACAACGAGAGACTTAGCTGTGCAGGGACGAAGTGGTCACCACTGGGGGCTTGAGGCTAGACAACCACAGAGGGAGGGGAGCCGAGGGAAGCAGTCAGGAGGGTCAAAGGAGGAGCAAGGTCGGGGTCCAACACAGTGGGGGTTACAGAGCTCTGTCTTCCAATACAGTCCGACTCGGGGGCTTGGTCGCCCACCTCACGAGCCTGAAAGAGTACAAGAGAAACATTCAACGACAAATACGAAGAGAATTTCATCCACGAATGTGCACCATACCCACCATGGAGCCACAATTAGAGGCAGGACACCCAACTAGAAGTTATCGCCGATCATGCCAGGGTATGACTGTCGGTCGTGAGTATACTCGTTGTCGGTCGTGAGTATACGCCCGACAAACGCCACCTTAAGAACCGTCAGTTCGTCCCGACCGGGTTCCGCGACAAAAAGGGGATTGACAATAAAAGGTTCCCCTCGCTCGAGACGTTGGGTACTACAGTTCTATGGGTGTAAGTATGCCTCCTCAAGCTCCCGGACGTCAAAATAGAAGAAGTGCAAAGGAATAACCAAAATAAGCAAAAGGTCGGCAGGAAACCACAAGCAGATAAGAGAAGAGGGGGGAGAAAAACGAAGCAGAAGGAAAAGGAAAAATCATTCAGCACAATTAGAGAGGACAGCAGCAGGAGCACAAGGCCACAGAAGGACAGAGGACTGTCCCAAGGAGCATCACACTTCGGCAGCCGCCCACCATGCCCCCCCCCCTCACGGCAACAACGAGCGAAACAGGGAGGGGGGACCCGGCAACCAAACATGATCTATCTTGAGGTTATCGGGAGATGATTTCGGGGCTTTAGTGTCCCCGCTTCCCGGTCCTCGACCAGGCCTCCACCCCCAGGAAGCAGCCCGTAACAGCTGACTAACACCCAGGTACCTATTTTACTGCTAGGTAACAGGGACAAAGGGTGAAAGAAACTCTGCCCATTGTTTCTCACCGGCGCCTGGGATCGAACCCAGGACCACAGGATCAGAAGTCCAGCGTGCTGTCCGCTCGGCCGACCGGCTCCCATTATGATCGTGAAGACTGAGTACCCAAATGAGCCACACACACACACACACACACACACACATTAGAAAGTAAGTAAGTAATTATCAAAAGAAGGCACCAAACCGGGAAGGCTATGTAGCACCATCAAATACGCAAAATAATCAGAGGGCGCTAAATATCACCAAGGATGCCAATACGAGAACAAAAACGCATAAGGCGAACGATATCAAAAGTATCCGAGTCACCAAGAATTCTATCGAGGGATAGGTGACCGCGAGGGGCGGTCGGAAAGCAAGACACACGCTCGTCCTGGAAGTCAGGACATTCAAGAAGGACATGCACGACCGTAAGAGGGACAATGCAACTAGGACAATAAGGAGCAGGGCGGCGCTCCATCAAGTGACCATGGGTTAAGCGAGTATGGCCAATACGCAACCTCGCCAGAGCTGTTTCCCACCGCCGGTTACGGTGGAAGGAGGACGGCCACGAGGAAACACAACATTTAAGAGTACGTAGCTTGTTACCAGTAACAGACAACCAAGAAGCCTGCCAACGGGTAAGGACTGAGGAATGGATAACCGGGTAAAAGTCGGAATACGGAATGCCTTTACGAGAGATGGGACAAGAGCGGACAGCTTCCTTAGCGGCAGCATCCGCACGCTCATTTAAAGACACGCCAATATGGCTGGGAACCCAACAAAACTCAACCGACTTAAATTTACTGTGAACGAGAAACAGCCAATGCTGGATCTCGACAACTACTGGATGAACTGGATTAAAGCACCCGAGAGCCATGAGGGCACTACGAGAGTCAACAACAACACAAAGGAAGACTGACAACGAGAAAGCAGGAGACGAAGAGCATAGAGAATAGCATAAAGTTCCGCTGTAAAGATGCTAGTCTCCGGAGGCAAGCGACACATATAAGTGCGATCAGGAAAAACAACAGAGTAGCCAACACCGTCCGCTGACTTAGACCCATCGGTGAAGACAGAAACGGAGCGGGAGTGAGAAGAAAAGTGCTCGAGGAAAAGGCGTTTTAGAACCGTAGGAGGGGTAAAAGCTTTAGTGATACGAGTCAAGGATGTACAAAACCGCGGAAGAGGGACCCTCCACGGGGGCAAAGAAGGAACAACACGAGGAGAAACATCAGAAATACGAACGGAAAGAGAATCCTGTAGGCGAGATAACCGGACAGAAAGAGGGAGGTGGCGAAGAGGAACAGGAACCGCAGGAGGGGTAAAAGTTAAAGCACGACAGAGGCGAGAGGAAGGATGTTGCAAGGACCGCGCAAGATAGCGAAGACAGTAGCGATCACGGCGGTCCTGGAGAGACAGGAAGCCAGTGTCAACATACAAGCTAAGGACGGGAGTCGAACGAAAGGCACCAGAACTGAGGCGCAACCCAGTATGGTGCAAAGCATCAAGACGGCGAAGAGTAGAAGGAGAAGCAGACGAGTAAGCAGGGCAACCATAATCGAGCTTAGACAGGACGAGAGAGGAATGTAAAGCAAGGAGAGTGCATCTATCTGCCCCCCAAGAAGTATGGGACAAGACCCGAAGGAGGGTAAGGGCCTTAGAGCACTCAACACGGAGGTAAGAGATATGGGGAGACCAAGACAAACGAGTGTCAAGGAATAACCCCAAAAGCTTCGCGGAATCTTTGTATTCAAGGGGATGACCATAAAGTGACAAAGAGGGACGAAGAACAACCCGTTTCCGCGTAAAAGTCATGGCACAAGTCTTAGAAGTAGAGAACTTGAAGCCATGACCTGTGGCCCAAGACGACACGGCATCAATTGCAAGTTGAAGCCGGCGTTGAAGGAGAGGCGAATCATCACCCTGACAACAAAGGGTAAGATCATCGACATAGAGAGCGGAGAAGACACCAGAAGGAAGAGAGGAAAGAAGACCATTGAGGGCAACCAGAAAAATAGTAGTGCTCAGAACACTACCCTGGGGCACACCTTCGTAATGCTGAAAAGAGGGAGAGAGAGCGGTACCAAGGCGCACCCGAAAGGAACGACGAGAGAGGAAGCTGCGGAGAAAGAGAGGGAGATGACCACGAAGGCCAAAAGAATGAAGTTGAGATAGGATATGATAACGCCAAGTGGTGTCGTAAGCCTTTTCTAGGTCAAAAAGGACGGCAACAACGGAGGTCTTCGCAGCAAAAGCAGTACGAATATAGACCTCCAAGTTCACCAGGACATCTGTCGTGCTGCGGCACTTGCGGAAACCAAATTGAGAAGGGGAGAGGAGGTGATGGTGTTCCAGGAACCACATCAGACGAACGTTAACCATACGTTCAAAGAGTTTGCAGACACAACTTGTGAGAGCAATAGGGCGAAAGTCTTAGGGGAAGTACCCAGAGACCCCGGTTTGCGAACAGGGAGGACAACGGCATCGAGCCAGTCCTCAGGGACTGACGACGACTCCCAGATCCGATTATACAGACTCAGTAAATACTGAGACGTGCTCGGAGGGAGATGGCGAAGCATCTCATAATGAATACCATCGGAGCCCGCCGCCGTAGAACCGCAGAGGGCCAGGGCAGAACGAAGTTCAGAGAGAGAGAAGGGATCATTATAGGGAAGCTGAAGATGAGTGCAGAAATCTAAAGGACGAGACTCAAGGACAGGTTTACGAAGAAGGAAAGATTGGGGAAGATGAAGACCAGAGCTAACAGAAGAAAAGTGGGAACCCAGTTCGGAAGCGACCTGCAACGGGTCCGCCACAAGAGTATCATGGAGGTGAAGGACCGGTGAAACATCGGGAACGAACTTACCCGCTATCTTGCGGATACGCTTCCAGATCTGGGCCAGAGGGGTTTCGGACGTAATTGTCGAGACATAAGATGCCCAACATTCACGTTTAGCCGTACGGATGGCCCTACGGGCCACCGCACTCGCTTTCCGAAAGAAAAGAAAAGAATCGGTCGTCTGCCTACGGCGGTGCTTCTTCCAGGCTGCACGCTTACAGCGGACAGCCCGAGCACAGTCCGCATTCCACCAGGGAACGCACTTCCGTGGACCCCGAGAGGAAGAGCGAGGAATAGAGCGGAGGGCAGCGTCGAAGACAGTGTCATGAAAAAGGAGGAGAGCGCGAGAGAGGGGCAGAAGGGAGAGGTCAGAGAGAGTAGCACTGAGGGAAAATAGGGTCCAGTCCGCCTTAGCAAACTGCCACCTAGGGAAAGAGAGGGAAGGGCGAAAAGAGAAAAAGGAAACAAGGATGGGGAAATGATCACTTCCATGGAGGTCATCAAGAACCTGCCACGTGAAATCTAAGTAAAGAGAAGAAGAGCAGAGAGAAAGATCAAGACAAGAAAGGGTGCGAGTTCGAGAGTCCAAATGAGTGGGCTCACCAGAATTCAGAAGAGACAGGGAAGAAGAGAGGAGAAACGGCTCAAGGAGGCGACCCCGGGTATTCGTCAGAACGTCACCCCAAAGAGAATGACGACAATTGAAGTCACCCAGCAGGAGCACAGGCTCCGGCAAGGAGTCTAGGAGGTGTTTCAAATCAGGAAGAGAGAGCGGGACACTCGGGGGGAGATAAATGGAACAAACTGTGTACCATTTCCCCACAAAGATACGAGCAGCAGAACAATGGAGAGGCGAAGGAAAAAGTAAAGGAACAAAGGGAACATCAGCCCGAATCAAGAGAGCAGAAGAATTAGAAGCCCCAGCAATGGCTGGGGGGGGGGGAAAGAAAGGAATAGCCACGAAAACGACCAGGACGAGCACCAAGCATTGGCTCCTGGAGACAGACACAAAGGGGCGAAAACCGCGAAACCAGAAGTTGGAGTTCGAGGAAATTGGCGTAATAACCTCGAACGTTCCATTGAAGAATGGACAACGACGAGAAGAGAAAGGACAAAAACAAAGAACAAGGAAGAAACAAAGGCGAAAGACCAACAGAGCACGTTAAAGAATATCAGGGTCGGGATCAGGGTCAGCAAAGTCAGGGTTAGGGGGCATGGGTAAACTGAGCAAAGACGGAGGGAAGGAAACGGGAGAACAGATCAGAGGTGGGCGGGCAGGGTCCGGAGGAGGAGGAGGAAGAGGAGGAGACAACGGAGAGGAGCAGTCAAGGACAGCAGCAGGAAGAGGGGGAGTAGAAAGAGGGGAGCGCACCCCAGCAAGAGCAGCAACCGAAAGGGAAGCAGGGGCCAAAGAAACCTCCATAGCAGGAACAGGGGGCGCAAGCACCGAAACGGGAGGGGAAGGAGCAACAGAGCCAGAAGGAGGAGCTGAGGAAGAAAGCGAAGCCTTCTTACCCGCCGGGGAAGAGGAAGGAGAGGAGCCAGGCTTACGCTTCTGACTTAAAGAGACCGGTGTCCCAGCAACTACGTACCGGGCAACGGATTCCAGTGTCTCAACCGGAGAAGCCGAACGAGAGCACACACGACGGCCGTTAGGAGAGCGATGGACATCCGCCTGCACCGACAGGCGGCGGGGAGAGCCGATAGATGGAGGAAGAGGATGGGAAGGAGGATCGGAGGGGGACGAGGAAGAAGACACAGGAGACATGACAGACCGGGTTGAAAGAAGGGGAACCCCAGACAGAGGACCAGGAGGGGGACCCCTCGGGAAAGAACTCAAAGGAACAGAGGAGGGGGCAGTGGGAGTATCAGGGTCCAAGGCCCGGAAACGGTTGAGAGTCTGAGGAAGGGGGGAAGGACGAGGAGAGGAAGAGTGCAACACGCGAGCATAAGAGATGTTAGTATAAGGCGGGAGCCGGCGAACCTGGCGCCTCGCCTCAGGAAAAGACAAACGCTCCCGGTGCTTCAGGTTAAGGACGGCCGCCTCAAGCTTGTAATGTACACAGGCACGGGAGAACGTAGGATGGGCCTCACCGCAGTTGAGGCAGCGAGCTTGGGGAGAAGTGCACTCCGACTTAGAGTGACCTTCACTCCCACACAAAGGACAGAGAGAGACAGTCCCAGAGCAGCGGAGGGCACCATGCCCAAACCTCCAGCACTTATTACAAAGTCGAGGAGAAGGAATATACTCCTGGACAGAGCACCTAGCACCAGCAAGAATGACAGAGGATGGAAGGGTCCTACCATCAAAGGTGATCTTCACAACGCGAAGGGGTTGACGGCGACGACCACGAGGGGGACGAGTAAACGAGTCGACCTGGAGGACAGAATGGCCTTGGGCATCAAGGATATGCCGAATATCATCGTGGCAATCCTGCAGATCCCGAACACCGGTTGCAACATGGGGTGGGAGGAGAATAGTGCCAACACTGGAATTCATCTGAACGTTCTTGGAGACCCGAACAGGGATCTCGCCAAGGCAAGATAAGGCAGCCAAGCGGGAAGCCGCATCCTGAGAAGGAGCAGCAACGACACGTGTACCGAGACGAGTGGGGTTGAAAGTAACACACGCATCCACGGAATCTACAAGATGCCGATGGAGGGAGAAATCGTCAGGAGGCGCAGAATCAAGAGGGAGGAGATCAAAGTATTTGGCCCATGAAGCAGGACCAAACAAGGCCTGATACGCATCAGCACGGGAAGGAATCGAGCGAGTGCGGTTGGGGCGCGAACGGCGTTGAGAACCCCTAGAGAGAGAGGGGTCAAAAGGCGCAGTAGTCACAACGAAAGACTTAGCCACACCAGGGGACGAAGTGGTCACCACCGGGGGCTGGAGGCTCGACCCAACCTCAGAGGAGGGAGGGGAGCTGGGGGAAGAAGTCAGGACGGTCAAAGGAGGAGCAAGGTCGGGGCCCAACGCAGCGGGAGCTACAGAGCCTGGTCTTCCAATACAGGCCGACTCGGGGGCTTGGTCGCCCACCCCACGAGCCTGAGAGGGTACAACGGAAACATTCAACGACATAGAGACGAAAAGTGAAAAATTCATCCACGAATGTGCCCCCACACCCACCATGGAGCCACAATTAGAGGCAGGACACCCAACAGGAAGCTATCGCCGATCATGCCGGGGCCCCCTAGGGGTGCATCGTGAGTATACGCCCCACAAACGTTACCTTAAGAACCGTCAGTCCGTCGAGATCGGGTTCAGCGACGAAAGGGGGATTGACAATAAAAGGTTCCCCTCGCTCGAGACGTCGGGTACTACAGTTCTACGGGTGCAAGAGTATGCCTCCTCAAGCACCCGGGCGTCAAAATAGAAGAAGTCCAAAGAAATAATCCAAAACAAGCAAAAGGTCGGCAGGAAACGACAAGCAGATAGGAGAAGAGGGGGGAGAAAAACGAAACATAAGGAAAAGGAAAAGCGATCCGGCACAATTGGAGAAGACAGCAGCAGGAGTGCAAGGTCAGAAAAGGACAGAGGACTGCCCAACGGAGCATCACACTCCGGCAGCCGTCCACCAAGCCCCCTCACGACGCCAACGGGCCGGAAGGGGAGGGGGACACACATTAGAAAGAACTTTTTTCAACGTCAGTAGTTAGTAAATGGAATGCACTAGGTAGTGATGTGGTGGAGGCTGACTCCATACACAGTTTCAAATGTAGATATGACAAGAGCCCAGTAGGCTCAGGAATCTGTACATCAGTTGATTGACGGTTGAGAGGCGGGACCAAAGAGCCAGAGCTCAACCCCTGCAAACACAACTAGGTGAGTACAACTAGGCGAGTACATTTAACTTGTCCTCAGTCTATGCTTGTTCTTGCACCGACCCACAACAGTTTACATTTTAACACTGTACTTAAGAGTTTTTGATTTGTGACCTATTATATATTATTTATTAGGGGAGGGAGACAGTTTGGAATACACTCACGTGCTATTGTTTCCTTCAACAAATATCAGACCTATACACAATTTAAATATACATTAATATTTACTTATATTGGACACAATATAGTACTTGGTTATACAGGACGTTAATGTTAATTATGGCGTTTCTGGGGTTGGCTGCAGCGTGAACGACACTGACTCAGGATGGCTAGTTTCATTCACATAGGATGGTCCGGGGGGGGGGGGGGGGGGGATGGGGGGTATGTGACGCTTGCTAGATTAAAAGTCTTTGGTCCATATTTCAAGGATTGAAATCCGATAGTTCACAAGAAACATAACTGCTTGAATTTAACTAATTTTTTAAACTTTTTTCACCTATTTTTTATCAAACAGTAAATTTCACTATAAAGTTGACACTCTAGCAGCTGTTGTGGAACAGTTTATTACATAACAATCGTTTTAAAGTAGAATTTTGTTTTAATAATCATCGAAAGTCCTAATCCAGATAAAACTCTACTAATAAACAGGTATATTTCTCAATATCATTATATTTACAAATGAATAACCCAGAGCTAATTAAATTATTTTAAATAAAGCCTTAACTATTCTTATTTAGACAGTCAGCCAATATAGACTGTTCTACCAACAGAACACAATGTGATAAAACTACTACTCATCTAGAGTAACTTGCCTGTAAACCTGGTGCAGGTGGACCTCATGCACAGGACTGTCCAGGCAACTAATTTAGTAAAACCAATGAGGCGGGCGCCGAGCAGCACCTCTCCCCACGCCGGCCCGCGCCACACTGCCCGCCGCGCCTCTTGGCTAGCTTGGCCTGATGGGTCAACTGCCCGTGACGTCATTCACCTCACCTGACATGAGTCCGCCTCACATACAAGTAAATTACAAATTAAGTCACTTCAATATTAATAGCGTTTATTTATATTAAAGTGAAGTATGAGCAAGTGTGAGTATGTATTAAAAGCACATACTTCACTACTGGACATTAAACCCACTACCACACCCACCAAGTAGCTTGGAAGCTCCATAACGCCTTCTGTAACTATTTCGGCCAGGGGCCAGGTACAGCAACCTGTTACGGTGCTCAGCGTTCTGTATGTATATATATGTATTTACTGTGTGGCTGTAGGTCGAACTCTTACCTCGTGGACTCCCCCTTTCTAATTTTCGGGTGTTTAATTTAACGATTAAAGAACTATTTTTTCTTTGTCATATCAACTACATATACACCTCCTACCTAGGGAAGGCTGCTAGCAAAGCTCCTAGACCCTCGCGATCTAAACATTCTTAGATTATTGTACCGTCTCCTTTCACAACTTTATCATATCTATATATAAAACATTTAACTGAATAAGCTTCAACGACCTTAACATCTCACCAGTAAATTGACAGCTCTAACATTGAAAAAGATCTCTCTGACGTCCTTGTGACTCATTGGTCTCTAGTTTTTATCTACAAACCCTTGTTTTCCTGTTCATAGTTTTGAAAAATACTGCTTCGTCTAACTTGTCAATTTCTCTTAGAATCTTGTATATTGTTATCATATTCCCTTATCTCTCCTTTCCTCGAGTGTGGTAAGGTCGAGTTCCCACAATCTTTCCTCGTATTTTACGCCCTTCAACTCAAGAAAGTGTCTTTACATATTTTTGAACCTTTTCTAGTTTATTATGGCCTTTTTTTAGGCAAGAGTTTTACGTTGTGAATGCCTATCGAAGTGCAGGTCTCACCTTCGCTGTATATAAGGCCTAAAATAGACCACTTTTCAAATTTTCGGAAGGATGCACGCAAGGTGTTCAGTATGACATTATGCAGCTGTTATTCTGCTAATGTGGACTTCTGGCATTACAAATGGGGTTATGTTAACTCCCAGGACTCTCCTGTTTTAAGAAATTGTTTTTTTTCATTTTTCCTATATTGCTGGTGTTAATACGCTTGTTACATTTTTCGTAACTTTGCATTTGGCTGGGTTAAAATTAGGCAGCCATTTTTTTAGGACATTTCTGAGGTATGTCCAAATCTGATTAATTAAATACCTCAAACTATCACTGTCCTTTCTTCTCTTCAGCTTTGCGTCATCTGAAATACTGGTATGAAGGAGCCAATTTCCTGTTAGGTGATTGACAAATTAGAGACAATATGGGACCTAGAACGGAACCTTGTGGTGCTCCACTTGTACCCTCTCTCCACTCTGATGTCTCTGTCCTTTTGCTTCCTTCTTGAGAGATTCTCTGACCAACCTTAGAACTTTTCCTGTTACGCCAGCCTCTCTTACTATCAGTCTAGCAACTTGCAGGCAGTACTTGTTACTAATGTGATTCTGTGTAATAGTCTGTCTTCCCCATTTCTTGTATATTGATACCACATTAGCCATTTTCCTTCAGTCAGGAAGTTCTCCCATTTTTATAAAGGAATTAATCATTACGCCAAGTGGCCTGCTGAATGCTTCAGTTACCTCTTGGTATGCATAACAAATTTGTGTCTGGTCCCAAGGCGCGCGACTAGTATTGACAGCAGCAACAGTCTAGCAGTGAAGCAGGAGTCTACAGAATAGCCTCTAGGGAGGTTATAGAGCCGAGGCACGTGCATTGGCAGCAGCGACAGTCCAACAACACAGAGGAAGCTGCAACCCCACAGTATTGGATGCCTTGAGCTTTGCCTCTCAGATGACATCGTCGAAGTCCGTTTCTCACTAGGTTATGCCAATATCACCGGACACGCCAAGATCTACCCGTCCAGTAGGCACACAGACACAAATGAGGTCCTTCTCACCCCCTTCCCTACTACCACCGACGGATTTGTTGGAAAACACACAACCACAGACAGCCAATACACCGCCACACCAAGAGAGACGCTCAACTTCATCCACGAACCCGAGGCTAACCTTCCTTAAGGGACCCACGAACACGATAGGCTACTACACACCACAGGAAAAAGTCCTGAGAGATGCCCTGTTACGAACCCTCCGTAACCGGGCTCCTTTTAAACTATGATCCTACTCAAATTCAGAGGACTAACCTTGGTAGAAATATAGTGTAATGTTTAAGGTAAATAAAAATAAAAGCACTTAAAATAACCCGTTATTTTACCCTTCACCATGATATGTACAAGTCTATATGTGAGGTCATCCTGAGCGGCGTTACTAACCCTCACGCTAGCCTGCTTCACGGATGACTGATACTATGCCTCTGACAGGTCTTTAGGGCACCACTAGCTCTTACCCTAGCTGCCGGTATGGAGCAGTCCTTCAAATGCCCCCCCCCCTTTTCCTTTGCACACTCGCATTGCTCATCCGGCAATGTTCAAAGCGCTCACCTAGCCCCACAGGCTAGCACCTGCCAATAGTGAAGTCCACAGCGCTCACCTAGCTTCACTGGCTAATCCCTCCAGGAGTAAAGTCCACAACGCTCAACTAGCCCACCCTCAGGTCTTCAAAATTCTCTCTGCTTCACTGATTTCCATTGTCGGGCCCTGATTGGTCGTCACCTTCCAGCCTAGCCGACTACAAGATGGGAAACTACGATTAATGGGAGGGTCAACTGCTATAGTTAGGCATCTGGATCGTAGATAGCGCCGAGGTCCGTCACATGCTCAACCTTGGGCCCCTCTCAGAGCCCACATCAAACTGGGCAATGTTGCGCATCGCCCAACAGCCCTCTCTACCGACACCTTACCCATCGTCACGACAGCCGACATTCGTTTGGACCACACAGGCACTGTACGAGCTTACACATAACACTGTAACGAAGATGTATAAAATAACAATTAAATGGCAGAACATACGGGGGTGTATGTTCAAACATACAATATCGAACATTCGATACGTAGTGGCTGATTTCATTGAGACTGACCAACCAGACGTGCAACTATTAAACACCAGGTGCGACACAAACGCTCATATAATCCGTCACTACGGATACACTACAAACCAGTCACCGGATGAGGCACACGATGGAATTGTCATACTCATCAAACACAACAAAATTATTGAGCCATTATGGCAATTCTGACACTTCAGGCTATAATATTTTACTCACACCCTGAATCAATCATTATTAGTACCACCTACAATCGTCCTAACACCAACATACCACAATATAACTTGAATAGACTCTTCAACTACACCAACGTCCCCGTCATCATGATGGCTAACCTCAACGCTAAGCACTCCACTTTTCACCACAACACTCCAAACCAGCACGGACATAATCTCCACCAAATATACCTGTAAAACGACTAACGTTCCTGGGACCAGACATCCGCACGTCCTATGCTAACAACGGCCTCGGGCGACCTGACTTCATATTCACAACTACACCACACCTACACCCACCTACACCACACAACTTCCTACCCTTTCATAGGCTCGGATTACATTCCTGTCACCCTCCATATCTCTCACACACACACACACACACACACACACACACACACACACACACACACACACACACACACACACACACACACACACACACACACACAGTGTGTGTGTCAGAACTTTGTATACCACATATGTCAGGCCAATCCTGGAGTATGCAGCCCCAGCATGGAGTCCATATCTAGTCAAGGATAAGACTAAACTGGAAAAGGTTCAAAGGTTTGCCACCAGACTAGTACCCGAGCTGAGAGGTATGAGCTATGAGGAGAGACTACGGGAATTAAACCTCACTTCGCTGGAAGACAGAAGAGTTAGGGGGGACATGATCACCATATTCAAGATTCTGAAGGGGATTGATAGGGTAGATAAAGACAGTCTATTTAACACAAGGGGAACACGCACAAGGGGACACAGGTGGAAACTGAGTGCCCAAATGAGCCACAGAGATATTAGAAAGAACTTTTTTAGTGTCAGAGTGGTTGACAAATGGAATGCATTAGGAAGTGATGTGGTGGAGGCTGACTCCATACACAGTTTCAAGTGTAGATATGACAGAGCCCGATAGGCTCAGGAATCTGTACACCTGTTGATTGACGGGACCAAAGAGCCAGAGCTCAACCCCCGCAAACACAACTAGGTGAGTACATCTTCATACAGGGTCTCCCACGTTTTGCATACAACAGAGCTAACTGTCTCTTGCATATTGTAAATACTGCCCAGACCAAACATTCACACATGATGACAAAATACCCGAGGACATTGACACCCAACTACACCTTATACAATACAGTCACAAGCAGCGGCTGCAACAACACCGCTCATCACCCACAGGAGAAGGTACTCGTTTACCCCTTCTATGCTAGCCAGGAGACTTATCACACACTACCAAAACAGATTCATACAAAACCATCACAGACATGGCCAAGTACTCCTTGGCCTCACTATACTCTGATACCGTTTACTCAATAGTCTGGTCAATGCTCACGCCAAGCAATGATGTGCCTAGTTTTTATCTATATAAATAAAAGTGGAAGTGTTTGTTTGTGCATAACCGCTAATCTCAGAAAGTTCTTTACCGATTGCTTTGAAATTTTCACACAATGTTCCATTCGCATCAGAGCAGATTTTTATATGCATACTATATAGATGTCACGTCTGTGACGATACAAAAAAATGTTTTTTCAGAAAAATTCTGGTTTACACGTGTTTTTCATGTGAGGCAAATCTTCGAAACCTCTTTACCGATTCTTTTGAAATTTTGACAACACTACATTCCAATAGGCGCATCTGTTTTATATATCTACTATATACATGGCTCACCTGTGACAGGAAAAAACATGTTTTTTTGAAAAACAGCGCCATCTGTTGGTCGTAAGAGCCACACACGATGTAACCGAAAGTCCTTCACCGATTGCTTTGAAATTTTGACAATACTGCATTCGAATAGGCGCATCTTTTTATATACCTACTATATAGATTCCACCCCGGTGACAGGTAAAAACATGCGTTTTTGAGAAACGGCGCCATCTGTTGCACATAATAGCAACATGCACGCTACACTAAATATGTCAGTAATTCCATTTCAATGTTTCCGATTGCATTGATAAATTTTATTTTCATAGATTTCGATTTTTTTATTTTTGTTTGAATTATTTTGTGTGACATTGTGTTGGAATTGAGCTGTGTTGTTTGCCATACGGTTCATTTCGTAAGTACAAGTAGAGATGCCATACCTATGGCAGGTATAACTGTTTTTCTTGGAAAACAGCGCCATCTGTTGCACGTAAGAGCAACACACATGCTATACTAAATATGTTACAATTCCATTTCAATGTTTCTGATTGCATTGATAAATTGAATTTTCATACATTTTGATTTGATTATTTTGTGTGAATTGCAGTGGAATTGAGCTGTGTTCTTTTACCATACCGTTCATTTAGTGGGTATGTTTTATTTTTTTTATTTTTTCATATTTTCATTTCATTTTTTAACTTTTTCTTATATTTCAGTTATTGGAACATCAGATCACTTGATGTTCCCAATTTCTGATGGGAACATGAGACCATTTGGGAAGGCATTGGACGAGGGAGGGGGAATGGTGGGGATGACGAGGGGACGGAAGTGAGAGATGGTGGGGAGGACGAGGGGACAAGAGAGGGGGTAATGGCGGGAAAGGACGAGGGGACAGGGAAGTTTGGGATGGTGGGGACGAGGGGATGGGGGAATGGAGAATGGTTGGGAGGACAAAGGGACAGGGGAGTGGGGCATTGTGGGAGGGAAGTGGGGCATGGTGGGAAGGAAGAGGGGATGGGGGAGTTGGGAATGTTTGGGAGGCCAAGGAGACTGGTGAGAGGGGAATGGTGAGGAGGACTGGGGGACAGGGAAGGTTGCTGTGGCTCAGCAACGCACATGTGATGCAGAGCCACAGCAACACGTGGCCGGGTACTGCTAGTTATTTATAAAATACACAAAATTTACAAATACACAGCACAAATACAAACCCTTAAGAATTTTGTAAATTCATTAAAAAAATCTGGGTAAACAACTACACCACTTTCAAACAAATCACTTACTCCCAACGACAGAAACATCACTGACTCGGCAGAGGTCATACAAGTTTTCCGGCAACACGGGCAGACAATCTTTCACCTACACAGCCAACTGCACTTCAGAACCGCTGACACCAGGAGAGGTCAAAATAATGCTACTTACGCCCCCCCCCCCAACAGAGCCCCGGAGGCCTCGGGTATAGGCCATGAACTCATTAGACGCCTCCCTATGACGCTTATCAACAGCCTGACTGCTCTCAATAATGCCTCCCTTGTTCCAGATAATTTTCTCAACTCTTAAAAAGCAACTGCTATTCTCATCCCAATACCAGGAAAACCACATAATGACCCCAAAAACTACCGACCAATCAACCTACTAGAAACGCTTGGGAAGGTTTTCGAGCATCCAGTAAACCTCAGACTTAGACAACATCTTGATGACAATGACCTACTAAATGAAAGACAGTTCGAATTCTTGTCCCACAGGTCGACGCACGATGCTCCTATAATAGTGCTTAACTACATACTAATCAACCAGAAAGAATGCCGCAAGACAGCACTAGTGACCAAAGACGTCGAGTCTTTGTTTCGAGTCTTTGTTTTGAGTCGAGTCTGAGTCTTCTGTCTGTTTCGAGACGTAAACGGTCTCCGTGGTGTAGTGGTAAGACACTCGCCTGGCGTTCCACGAGCGCTATGTCATGGGTTCGTATCCTGGCCGGGGAGGATTTACTGGGTGCAATTCCTTAACTGTAGCCTCTGTTTAACGCAACAGTAAAATGTGTACTTGGATGAAAAAACGATTCTTCGCGGCAGGGGATCGTATTCCAGGGACCTGCCCGAAACGCTATGCGTACAGCTATGCATTCTTGTCCCATCTCTGTCCCCGGTTATCCATTTTTCCATCCTTACCCGTTGGCAGGCTTCTTGGTCGTCTGTTACTGGTAACAAACTACGTACTCTTAAATGTCGTGTTTCCTCGTGGCCATCCTCCTACCACCATAACCGGCGATGGGAAACGGCTCTGGCGAGGTTGCATATTGGTCATACTCACTTAACCCATGGTCACTTGATGGAGCGCCGCCCTGCTCCTTATTGCTCTAATTGCATTGTCCCTCTTACGGTCGGGCATATCCTTCTTGAATGTCCTGACTTCCAGGACGAGTGTGTGTCTTGCTTTCTGACCGCCCCTCGCGGTCACCTGTCCCTCAATAGAATTCTTGGTGACTCGGATACTTTTGATATCGTTCGCCTTATGCGTTTTTATTCTCGTATTGGCATCCTTGGTGATATTTAGCGCCCTCTGATTATTCCGCACATTTGTTGGTACTACATAGCCTTCCCGGTTTGGTGCCTTCTTTTGATAATTACTTACTTTACAAGCTTGGCTACATACAACCTACAAGTATTAAAGCCAAGGGTGTACGTGAGTACATTTCATAAGAAATGTACATAACAGGAAGCGAAAATTTATTTGTACCTGGTGCACTGAGAGCCAAGTTGCGCTGTGTACCATGGACTACTTCGTTGATTATTACTCACTTCCGATGTACTGAGTGTGTAATACAGTATGTTACTGTGTAAATAGTGTGTGAAACTGTACATATTGTAATTTTAGTGAATTTTTAACAGGTAATATTGCAACAATAAACATTTACTGTGGACACATTATTGACACATGTATCACAGTTCCATGGAACATTATGAACGTTTTACTGTATACATATTGTAAAGGACACAAATATGCATCATACACAATAAAAAAAATAAAACCGCATTGGTTTACATAAAACAAATAATTGAAAATATATTTGTGGCAATACCCGGTGCTTGAATGGCCCACACGACTGTGTCTGGGCGATTCACGCACGGGCGACCAGGTCCTGATGATGTCACAACGCACCTTGTCCACGTCCCCACAGCCAAAGTAAGTGGAAATTGGTATTTATTTTTACATAGACATGTTGAGGGAAGGGAATTTATCATTTTACGAAGAAAAAATAATTTTTTGGGAACACTTTATTTCATGCGCACTGGGGGAATTTCACAATACTGTAAACTCGGCGCAGCACGGTTAACGTGCAGGCACTTAATAGAGCACCACCCTGTTCCTTATTGTCCAAAATGCATTGTGGCTTTTACGGTCGTGCATACCATTGTAGAATGTCCTGACTTCGAGTATGTGTGTGTGCGTCTTGCTTCCTGACAGTCTCTTGCCGTCACCTATCCCTTGATACAATCTTTGATGAATCGGATGCCTTTGACGTTGTTCACCTTATGTGCTTTTGTTTTTGTATTGGCATCCTTAGTGATATTTAGCGCTTTTTGAATATCCCGCACTTTTGACGGTGCTACATAACCTCACCGGCTATATTTCGTCTTTTGATATTTACTTAAGTACTAAACTCGGTGAGTGAGGTAGCATGAGACATTCAACTCCAACAATACTTTTACCAGAGTTTACCTGGTAATTATATTGTTTATAATCAATTATATCAGTTTGTAATAAAGTTATAATGATTAATTCTGTTACCTTTAAAGTTACCTCGAGCACCTGCCCAATATGCTATGCATGATAGTGGCTTTGCAAGAATTTTATACTTAAACTCCAATGTATGTACTTTCTCGACGCAATATACCTTCTTGTATATAAATAAACTAATGACAGAGCTTAAATAAATATATTTATTTTAATTGTTAATTGATTAAGGTGTAATACTTGGCTCATACTTATGACTTGGTAATTATTATATACAACTTGTTTGACAATTGTCTGAACTTTCAAGGTCACTGTCCACTACTAACTGTAACTAAGAGTATTAAAGCATTTTAGTACTTAAGACATGCAACTTCACCGGTGTTATCAATACCTTCAATTTATATTGTAGTTATTATGATGAACTCAAATTTTATTACAATGTAATAAATTGATAGTCTTGGCCTTATCTGTTAGATTAAGTAACTGCTCAAGATGGAATGCGTGTTTGTGGCTTTCCAAAAATAAAAGAATAACAACAACATTATTATTATTATGTGCTCTCAGACCCCACTGTACCTTCTTGTTTTTAAATAAATAGATATAAAAATAAATTGTTATATTTCAATTTAATGTTTTTATGTTGCTTAATGCAATTAAACTACCATACTATTGCTAGAACTACTGACTCCATAATGTAATAGTCTATGCTTGTCATCTTTAGGTATCGCCCTTTTCTGGAGGGAGCTCCGTCGGCTCCCTGGAGCTATACCAGGCTGATATGCTAATGTCAGACTTTGGCATCAGTCATGTGTATGGATTTCTAGGGCCTACCGGGGACCACGGCCTGAACCTGGCCCCCTCAGAGAGGCAAGGGGAGCAATAGCCTATAGAAACCCCCGTGTGGTTGGAAGCATTCTATGTTTGCCATCGACCGGGTCAAGCATCCAGAAAGGTAAACATTCCAAAACAAACCCCTATTCTGGTTAAAATTGCTACCAAAAGCTGAACTAGTGGATAGAACTCCCCAGCAGAAAACAAGCAAACTAGTATGACGTCACGTCACCGCGCCGCTGTCTGGGGAGGGGGAGCCCCAGACCTCTCACGCCGGCTATCCACCCATCAGTTCTTCGACTGATGCTATAGGCAGCGGTTGTGTGCTCCGGCTCCATTAGTTGTTTCAGCACTGTACCTAGTATGGTGTCTGTCTTCTAGGTAGTGCGTGAGTCGGGAGTCTCCAGTACTCTGGCTGCATGCGCCTAGGGTTCCCTTCCCTAGGTGCCCTGTATGCACTGCCCTTGGGGCCACCTTCCACAAGTTCCTTGGTTTCTGCCCCTGCTTGGCCGTTTACTGCTTGGTTTTCGGCCGCCCTTCGTGTATTCGGGTGTTCTGTCTCCCTTGTTCGCCTTCGGGTAAGGGGCAGTTTTGCACTGGTGGGGTGCAAGGTGCTGCATAGCTTGCAGCTTGTTTTCACCTATATGGCGGCCGGGTCTGTTCCGCCTGGGTATGCTGTCCTCTTGCGGGGTTTTCTTTTTATTATTGTTTATCTACCAGGTGGGGGGCCTGCCTTCGTTCTTGCCTCCTGTGCCCCTTGTGTTCCGAGTATTATTCTGGTGGTTCCCCCTGCTAGGTCCCCGTGAGTGTACACGTCCCGGGGGTTCAGTGCTTAGAAAGTTATTTGGTAGCTTTGTACGCCGGTTAGCAGTACCCTGCCTGGGATTACCTGAGCACGAGTCCTATTATAGTAAACGCTCGGGACCCTGGGAATTCACTGGGGGCGTGCAGGTCCGATGAATGTGACCCCGGAGTCCCCCCCCCCCCCTCGCTTCCAGCGAGTTTGAGGGTTGCTCTCACCCCTTGTCTTAGGGTGACTCTCTGTTTGCCTCCGTCTGCTGCCTGTGGGGTCGGTGACCCCTTCGACCCGGAGTCGTGCAAGTTTTGTTGCTCGTTGTGGCTCGGTTACCCAGTTGTGCTGACTAAGCAGGTGCGGGCAGCAGGGGCGTTGCACTTTGAGCCTTGGTGGTGGCAGCGTTCTTGTTTGTTTACTCCCCGGGAGCCTCGGGGCTGCCCCGTTTTGGTTCGTGTTGGGACTTGGGGGTGTTGGTTGCTTCGGTTCCTTCTATGCCCCCTTGTCTTTCCCCTGGATGCCCTCGTCCTGCCTACATCCGGTTCCTTACCGTCTGTGGGTTCGGGGCGGGGTTCGATGGTTTTGAGACTCAGGCAGTCTCGGGGAATTCCCCTTCTGGGGTAGTGATGGGGGCATTTTTTTTTTTTTTTTTTTTTTTTTTTGAGCCTGTTCCTCCAGCTGTGTTGTAAGATAATAATAATAATAAATGTTTATTTAGGTAAGGTCCATACATACAAGAAATTTTTACAAAGATTGGTTGACTTATAGGTAGAGCTAGTACATACAATGCCTAAAGCCACTATTACGCAAAGCGTTTTGGGCATGAAAAACTTAAATGACAAGCTTAATACTAATTGAGCATAAAGAGTAGAATGAAAACAAGAAATGAAAACATAGCTGAAAAAGCAGCACAAATACAATTATGTTGACATACAGCGCTCTTTAAAAAAAAAAACAGACATTGGTTGACAATAGAAGGGTAAGGTAGGTTACAGGGAATTTATTAGGTATAGCTTCGTTTTTATCTTAAACTGGTTGAGAGAGGTACAGTCTTTAACATGGTTGGGAAGGTCATTCCACATTCTGGGCCCCTTGATTTGTAGAGCATTTCTAGTTTGATTAAGTCGTACTCTAGGAATATCAAAACTGTATTTATTTCTGGTGTAGTGCTCATGGGTTCTGTTACAACCTTCTATGAAGCTTTTGAGATCAGGATTGGCATTATAGTTTAGCGTTTTATATATGTATAACACACACGAGAGAATGTGCAGTGACTTAATGTCTAACATATTCAGAGATTTGAGTAGGGGTACCGAGTGATGTCTGGGGTCAGAGTTGGATATTGTCCTAATAGCAGCTTTGTGTTGAGTAATTAGAGGACGTAAGTGATTTTGGGTAGTAGAACCCCAAGCACAAATACCATAGTTGAGATATGGATAGATAAGAGAGTAATAGAGAGTCGCCAGGGCAGGGCGTGGTACATAATATCTGATCTTAGAAAGAATGCCCACAGTTTTTGAAACTTTTTTTGATATATTTAGAATGTGTCCCTGGAAATTCAGCTTGTGGTCAATGAGAATGCCAAGGAATTTGCCATCTAATTTGTTACAAATTTGGGTATTGTTTATTTTGAGATTTATTTGATTAGAGGATTTATTGCCAAACAGAATATAGAAAGTTTTGTCAATGTTAAGAGTGAGTTTGTTGGCAGTTAGCCAAAGATGGACTTTATTTAGCTCAGTATTTACTGTGGCATTTAGAGCAAGGGGGTCAGGACTGGAGTAAATGAAGGTTGTGTCGTCAGCAAATAGAATTGGTTTGAGGTGTTGGGAGGCATTTGGAAGGTCATTAATGTAGATGAGAAAGAGGAGAGGGCCAAGTATGCTGCCCTGAGGAACACCAATGTTGATGGGTAGGGTGGGAAAAATTGTATTATTCACAGAAACATATTGGAGCCTGTCAGTAAGGTAGGATTTGAGGTATTGCAGGGAGTGTCCTCTGACTCCATAATGATGTAATTTAAGAAGAAGGTTTTGGTGGTTGACAGTGTCAAAAGCTTTACGCAGGTCCACAAATAACCCAACAGGGAACTCATTTTTATCAAGAGCTGTATGAATCGAGTTAAGCATACTAATAAGTGCATCGTTAGTGCTTTTTTTGGGTCTGAAGCCATATTGGCAAGGGCTAAGTATATTCTGTTTGGCTAGATATGATTAAAGCTGCTTATAGATTAGTTTTTCAAAAAATTTTTACAAGTTTGGCAGGATTGATATAGGTCTGTAGTAGTTAACATCTGTGAGATCACCACATTTGTGGACAGGTGTTACTCTCGCTTTTTTTAGAATATCTGGAAAGGTTTGGAGTTCAAGTGACTTGTTGAAGAGCAAAGCAATAGCAGGGGCTAAAGATCTGGAGGCTTTTTTTGTAAATTAAAGTTGGTATCTCCTCAAGGGCACTAGATTTGATTTTAAGGGAAAGAATTATCTCATTGACGTCAGTGGAATTAATAGGCTTTAGGTACAGAGACTGTGGATAGTTACCTGTAAGATAGTCCTTAATGTCAGTACTGGAAGATGGAATATCATTTGCAAGGGATGAACCAATGGAAGAGAAGAACCTATTGAACTCAATAGCAGAATCAGTGGCTGAAAGCTGACCATCGTTATTGGACAGGAGTGTTGGTTTGTTATTTAAAGACTTCTTTGATCCCAATATTTGTGAAATTGTGCTCCAAGTTTGTTTAATGTTGCTCTTTATTTGGGTAAATTTATCTTCGTAGTATTTAGTTTTGGCTCGTCTAATTATCTTAGATAGCAATAATGAGTAATTCTTTGAGAATTCTTTGGAGACAATTCCTAACCTAAACTTCTTCTCAAGGTCATGTTTTTTATTAATGGATTTAAGTATTCCCTTTGTAAGCCAGGGATTGTTAAGCCTTTTGGTTGTGACTTGTTTTGTAAGCATAGGACAGTGAGTGTTATAAAGGCTAAGAGTTTTTTGAAGAAAAGATTGCACTGCTAGGTTGATGTCCTCTATGTTACCTAACTCGGACTCCCAGTTGACATTATCAGCAGCAGTTATAAAATTGTCTATAGCAGTTTCATTGTGCAGTCTAAAACGTAACTCTCTTGACTCTAGAGGTGGTTTGCTAATGTTAGTCAAGAGAAATGTGGGGTAATGGTCTGTAGTGCTATCGGTGATTATACCTGAAGTAAGCGGAGAGGTTATGTTTGTCCAGATGTGATCTAGAGTCGTGGCAGTGCTATCAGTGATTCTAGTAGGTCTAGTGATTAAGGGTATGAGGAAGCAGGAATTCATACAGTTGAGGAAGCTAACAGCAGTAGGGTGTTCAGGCTCGCAGAGGTCAATATTAAAGTCCCCTGCAATAATGAGATGGTTTTTGTTCAGTCTGTTATCAAGTATTAGATTTCTAAGGTTTGAGTTGAATTCGGACACATCAGTGTTAGGAATTCTATAGACTGCACCCACAGACAGGACAGACTCGGCACCCTTGACTCTGAAGCTGGCGAAGATATACTCCCCATAGCAGTCTCTAGTTCTAATTTATTTTAAGCATGTTAGTTCTTGGTGGTAGTAAAGAGCAGTGCCACCACCTCTCTGAAGTTGACGACAGTTGTGAATTGCCGAGTAGTTAGGCATGTTAAAGAGTTGAGTAGTATCCTCTTTCAACCACGTTTCAGTATGTAATAAAAGAGAATTTGTTGTCAATAGTTTCAATCAAGGCACTAACATCATCGAAGTATTTACCTAGGGATCTAACGTTCAAGATGATTACAGAGATATTGTGATTATGAGTTAATACATTGTTTACATCATGTGCTGCAAAATATCTGCAATTTAGATCATTAAAGTGATGATTGTCATAGATAGTGGATAAGAGGTTTAGTTCTGGGTCTATACTTGTCTGCATAAAAAAGCTGATTGCAGGAAAAACAAGGCAAGAAAGCAAATTACAAGGTAGAAATAAGCTATAAAAGAGGGAAAAATATGTACACAATACTGTACAAAATAAACACAAAATGAATAACAAAAGAAAAAAATGAGGTAGCTTACAAGGGGCTTACAGGGGTACAATGGAGTAAGGGAGTATGGCTAGGCTAGGCAACCTAGGTAATAAATGAGATTAATGAAAAAACATATAAACATGGACTATACAAAACGAAAGATATAGAAATACAAAACAAAGATATAAACAAAACTAAACAATACAAAAACAAATTGAGCAAAAAAGAAAAAATGAGGTAGATTGCTTACAAGTACTCTCAGGTACACTGTAAGTAACAATTTGCAATTTGAGATGCAGGCAAAGCCAGGGGTACAATGGAGTAAGGGAGCATGGCAAGGCTAGGCAACCTAGGTAATAAATGAAATCAAAGAAAAGTTGAATAATAAACATAGGCAAATTTAAGCTAATGATTATTAACTATAAATAGTTCAGTTATGACTGTATAATTAATAAGACCTGAAGAACTATTAATGCACTCAATTGAATAATTTCAGTAAATGACTAGTTAAGAGTAAGTTAAAAATTAAGTCAGAAATTGAAACAAGGAGACTTAGGATACCTAGCCCCACTAGTTGACAATGGGGTTAATTAAGTTAATTCATTGAGAGTGATAATAAGGTGAGACAAACCACATTGGGAGAGGAAGGTGTTGAGGTTCTCTTCATTAGCAATTGAAAACATTTTGCCCTCTGCGGTTTTTCTCACCTTTATCAGTCCATCTCTAACGAAACAATGTGCTTTAATATACTTACTAAGCTCTCTCATCTCATTTTTCTCTTGCAATGTATCTTTATCATTTATCAATTCTGATAGGAATTACCTACTTAAAATTATCTGCTAGATTAAGGACCTGCCCGAAACGCTGCGCGTACTATAGTGGCTTTACAAGAATGTAAATACTGTACTATCCAATGTATTCTCACAAACCCAATGTACCTTCTTGTATATATATAAATAAATAAATAAATAAATAAATAAGCACTGATGAATCGCCTCTGGGTTTTGTTGACGGATTTGACGCAGGCGGTAGAGGAGTTGCTGTCTGTTCCTAGTCAAGCACTCGTTGATGTATAATCCCTTCCGTTGGGATGCAGCTGTCCGGACAAGATGGGATTTCGTGAACTGGGAAGTCAGCTTCAGGCGAATTTTCCGCTGGTTTTGACCTGATGGATTCTTTTTGCCTACTCTGTAGGCAGCAATAACGTCAGTTTTGTTTAGAATGAGCTGCAATTTGTTTTTTATGAGAGCCTGAGCTATTTCGACACAATTTTCACCTTCATGTTCCATAGGTATATCTTGGGACGACACAATAACAGAGTCTAGCAGCTTTTGCTGGTCTTGTTCTTCCTGGGAGACGGAACGTTGGGCTGAAAATGTACTGATACATGCAGTCATTTTGCTGAGAGCTTCCTCTTGTTTTTTTATGGCTTCATCGGTTTTCAGAAGGTTGTTTTCCTCACGGAGATCATTCAAATCATGCTGTAGTTGGTCTTGGCTAGCCTTAAAGTTTCTACTATCCTCGCGGAGGAGGGTTATTTCTTGTTGTTGTTGTTGGAGATTAGCGCGGTTCGCTAGATTCTCATTTAGAAGACTCAAGATGATAGCATTTTGAGACTCGAGGACTAGGCACAATTTTTTGAACCACTGATTCTCGGTCCAGTTAGGGAATTCCGGTGAGGGACCGGAAGCTCACTTTAATTGCTTAAACTTGGATGTTAGCGTGTTAATAGGAGAGGATTGAGAGGACACCGCTCCCTGGCTCAGTGGGGTGGAGTCTGTAAGTAAGAGTGTGCCAGTGGGCTGCCTTCCTTAGTATTTTTTGTAAAAATGCAGCTGCCCCGGTTTTCTGGTACGGCTGGGGCTTTGGGGGGACGGCTTGACCCCCGGGGCCTGTCGTGTGGGTTCCTGGGGCTGACTTGGTGGGCTTTGGCCCCGTAGGACCCCGTGGGGGGTTTTTCTCGACCTCTAGGCGGGGCTTGTGGTTACACGGAGTGGGGTTTTTCCTCCCCACTCGCCGTACGTGTTGTTGTTGGGCATCAACTCCTCCCCGGGTTCGGTTCCTTGGTTTTTGAGTCGGTTAGTTCCGTCCTGTGGGTGGATGCTCCCCCCTTTTCGGGACGGTGTCTTCGTCATGTTTTCCCGTTCTTGGAGTTCTACATGACTTCTGGTCTCGGGTGCGACTGTGCCTTTGTGTGCCTTCGAGACTGGTGTTTGCTTCTGTGTTCTCGAGGGTTCGGGAAGGTTTTCGCTACTTCCCGTATTATTGGAACGTCTGTCGGCTCCTAGTGCGGGTCGCCGTATTGGGCTACTTGTAGCCCAGTTGGGCTACTCGTGGCCCAGTTGGGTTCCCTTTTGGGCTCTTTGTCTTTGCTTAGTTTGCTGGTTTTGTTGTTACTGCTTCCTCTTATGGCTACTTTTCTAGTGCAGTTGTCCTGGTTGGCGCCTTCCCGCAGAGCAGGTTGTGCGGTTCGGCCAGCGTGTCATGCGCATGCGCCGTGGAGTTTGTTTTGGTCTGGGCGGTGTGTTTCAGTGTTGGTGTTTTGCGCCCTTTTTACTCGGGTGCTTTTGCCTCTCGCTCTTCTCCCTTTCTCCGGTATGTGCCCCTTCGCTGCGGGAGTGTCATAGATTCCAGCTGTGGGGAGGACGCCGCAGTTTTCCCTGTGTCATGGGTGTGGGCCTCCTCCTTCGCCTCTACCCTGCTCTCCTGCGTGTCCGACTCTGGCTTTTTCACCTAGCGGTGCTCGCCGCGAAAACACCCATATCAGTGTAAAACAAATGTATAACACATACTATGAGATGTATAACATTAGAAGCTATTGACAGTCATCTTCTAAATCTCAAACCAACTGAATCCTATGCCTTTACTGATGGCTCTGTGCAGTTACGCACTGTTAGAACATGTTGTGAATGTGTGCAGTATATATTGGGAATGAAATGATCATGTCTGGTACACAGAGATTGAACAATTTGGCAAGCAGACAGACTGATCTATTGGGTATTTATCTAGCCACTGAGTATCTTAAACAAATAGTAAAACTAAATGAAAACTATATAAACTATATAAATGAGTGTCTTACAAAGCAGCGTGGATCCCTCCTCTACAGGCTGCGTCAAATTCGCAAACAAAAACCTGGTCTTATCAAGCAGTGCTACACTAGGAATGGTACGATTTTTGCGAAGAAAGAAGGTACAGGAAAAAGATATGAAATAAAATGTGGCCAACAACTCCTGGCCTTCTTAAGTGATTGTGGTATATCTGAAAACCTGAACCCGACCAATGCCAGTACTTAAAATAACTCTTTCAGTGCCTGAGCCTAACCTAACTTAATCTAACTTTGTCTAAGGTGCTGTCTCTGCCTTACCATTTACCTGATGTTCTCCTATTCATATAATTTCCTAATTAATCCATCAAGTCTCCATGCACTTATGCAAGCATCTACCTCAGTTTCATTGTAAAATTTTACTCTTAAATCTAATCTTACCCTAATTCCATTTATATTTTAAATTTAAATTTATTTGTATTGATCTATGTCATTTATTGAAATCAATTATTGATCTCATTTTTGTTCTTTTAATTAAGTTCCTACTAATTATAAGTTAAAACTAAGCTTAATAAAATTTATTTTCTTTAAGATTATTTTACTTTACAATTATCATTTGTCAAATTTTTTTATATATTCATCTTGACAGTCTCTACTGATTTTTTTGTTCTCTCCACCAAACTTGTGTATCCTCCATGGCTATCTAGTGACCTTAATTCCACCTCTAATTGTTTCAATTCCTTGTTTGCTTGCATTTATTGTTGTGTTTTGCCATAATTATTCTCTAATTTAGCAGACTCAATACTTTGTAAGCTCTTATTGTATTGTTATATTATTATATTGTGTTTTGCTATAATTACTTCCTATTTTTACAGCAGATTTGTTTTTCATCTGTTCATGTAATTGCTTATCTTATTGTATTGTGACATTCTTTTCTATATTGACATATATTTTCTGTCTATTGTTACTTACAGTGTGCCTGAGAGTACCTGTAAGCAATCTACCTCTTTTTTAATTTTTGCTCAATTTTTTTGTATTGCTTAGTCCTGTTTATATTTTTGTTTTGTATATCTATATCTTGTGTTTTGTATAGTCCATGTTTATAAGTTTTTTTCTTTAATCTCATTCATTACCTAGGTTTCCTAGCCTAGCCATACTCCCTTACTCCATTGTACCCCTGTAAGCCCCTTTTGTGTTTGTTTGGTACAGTATTGTGTACTTTTATTTCTTTTTGTTTTTCTTGTTTTTCCGGCAATCAGCTTTTTTTTATGCAGTCAAGTATAGACCCAGAACTTAACCTCTTATCCACTATCTATGACAATAATCACTTTAATGATCTAAATTGCAGATATTTTGCAGCACATGATGTAAGCAATGTATTAACTCATAGTCACAATATCTCTGTAATCAATTTGAACGTTAGATCCCTAGGCAAACACTTCGATGATGTTAGTGCCTTGATTGAAGCTATTGACAACAATTTCTCTTTTATTATACTTACTGAAACATGGTTGAAAGATGATACTACTCAACTCTTTAACATGCCTAACTACTCAGCAATCCACAACTGTCGTCAACTTCAGAGAGGTGGTGGCACTGCTCTTTACTACCACCAAGAACTAACATGCTTAAAAGAAATTAGAACTAGAGACTGCTATGGGGAGTATATCTTCGCCAGCTTCAGAGTCAAGGGTGCCGAGTCTATCCTGTCCGTGGGTGCAGTTTATAGAATTCCTAACACTGATGTGTCCGAATTCAACTCAAACCTTAGAAATCTAATACTTGATAACAGACTGAACAAAAACCACCTAATTATCGCAGGGGACTTTAATATTGACCTCTGCGAGCCAGAACACCCTACTGCTGTTAGCTTCCTCATACCCTTAATCACTAGACCTACTAGAATCACTGATAGCACTGCCACGACTCTAGATCACATCTGGACAAATATAACCTCTCCGCTTACTTCAGGTATAATCACCGATAGCACTACAGACCATTACCCCACATTTCTCTTAACTAACATTAGCAAACCACCTCTAGAAACAAGGGAGTTAAGCTTTAGGCTGCACAATGAAACTGCTATAAACAATTTTATAACTGCTGCTGATAATGTTAACTGGGAGTCCGAGTTAGGTAACATAGGGGACATCAACCTAGCAGTGCAATCTTTTCTACAAACAACTCTTAGCCTTTATAATACCCACTGTCCTATGTTTACAAAACAAGTCACAACCAAAAGGCTTAACAATCCCTGGCTTACAAAGGGAATACTTAAATCTATTAATAAAAAACATGACCTTGAGAAAAAGTATAGGTTAGGGATTGTCTCCAAAGAATTCTCAAAGAATTACTCATTATTGCTATCTAAGATAATTAGACGAGCCAAAACTAAGTACTACGAAGATAAATTTACCCAAATAAAGAGCAACATTAAACAAACATGGAGAACAATTTCACAAATATTGGGATCAAAGAAGTCTTTAAATAACAAACCGACTCTCCTGTCTAATAACGATGGTCAGCTTTCAGCCTCTGATTCTGCTATTGAGTTCAATAGGTTCTTCTCTTCCATTGGTTCATCCCTTGCTAATGATATTCCATCTTCTAGTACTGACATTAAGGACTATCTGACAGGGAACTATCCCCAGTCTCTGTACCTAAAGCCTATTAATTCCATTGACGTCAATGAGATAATCCTTTCCCTTAAAACCAAGTCTGGTGCCCTTGAGGAGATACCAACTTTAATCTACAAAAAAAGCCTCCAGATCTTTAGCCCCTGCTATTGCTTTGCTCTTCAACAAGTCACTTGAACTCCAAACCTTTCCAGATATTCTAAAAAAAGCGAGAGTAACGCCTGTCCACAAATGTGGTGATCTCACAGATGTTAACAACTACAGACCTATATCAATCCTGCCAAACTAGTCAAAAATTTTTGAAAAACTAATCTATAAGCAGCTTTACTCATATCTAGCCAAACTCAATATACTTAGCCCTTGCCAATATGGCTTCAGGCCCAAAAAAAGCACTAACGATGCACTTATTAGTATGCTTAACTCGATTCATACAGCTCTTGATAAAAATGAGTTCCCTGTTGGGTTATTTGTGGACCTGCGTAAAGCTTTCGATACTGTCAACCACCAAAACCTTCTTCTTAAATTACATCATTATGGTGTCAGAGGACACTCCCTGCAATACCTCAAATCCTACCTTACTGACAGGCTCCAATGTGTTTCTGTGAATAATACAATTTCTCCCACCCTACCCATCAACATTGGTGTTCCCCAGGGAAGCATACTTGGCCCTCTCCTCTTTCTCATCTACATTAATGACCTTCCAAATGCCTCCCAACACCTCAAACCAATCCTATTTGCTGACGACACAACCTTCATTTACTCCAGTCCTGATCCCCTTGCTCTAAATGCCACAGTAAATACTGAGCTAAATAAAGTCCATCTGTGGCTAACTGCCAACAAACTCACCCTTAACATTGACAAAACTTTCTATATTCTGTTTGGCAATAAATCCTCTAATCAAATAAATCTCAAAATAAACAATACCCAAATTTGTAACAAATTAGATGGCAAATTCCTTGGCATTCTCATTGACCACAAGCTGAATTTCCAGGGACACATTCTAAACATATCTAAAAAAGTTTCAAAAACTGTGGGCATTCTTTCTAAGATCAGATATTATGTACCACGCCCTGCCCTGGTGACTCTCTATTACTCCCTTATCTATCCATATCTCAACTATGGTATTTGTGCTTGGGGCTCTACTACCCAAAATCATTTACGTCCTCTAATTACTCAACACAAAGCTGCTATTAGGACAATATCCAATTCTGGCCCCAGACATCACTCGGTACCCCTATTCAAATCCCTGAATATGTTAGACATTAAGTCACTGCACATTCTCTCATGTGTACTATACATATACAAAACGCTAAATTGTAATGCCAATCCTGATCTCAAAAGCTTCATAGAAGGTTGTAACAGAACCCATGAGCACCACACCAGAAATAAATACAGTTTTGATATTCCTAGAGTACGACTTAATCAAACCAGAAATGCTCTACAAATCAAGGGGCCCAGAATGTGGAATGACCTTCCCAACCATGTTAAAGACTGTACGTCTCTCAACCAGTTTAAGATAAAAACTAAACACTACCTAATAAATTCCCTGTAACCTACCTCACTCCTCTATTGTCAACCCATGTCCGTTATTTTCTTTTTTTTAATCAACACTGTTTGTCTACCTATTGTATTTGTGCTGCTTTTTCAGTCATGTTCCCCCTTTTTTTTTATCTTTATTTGTATTTGTTCTCAACACTTTTTATTCTTTATGCTCAATTAGTATTAAGTTCTAGATATTAATGTTTTTCTTGCCCGAAACGCATTGCGTAATAGTGGCTTTAGGCATTGTATGTACTAGCTCTATCTATATATCAATCCATTAATGTAACATCACTTGTATGTATATACCTTACCTGAATAAACATCTGAATCTGAATCTGAATCTGAATCTAAAACCAAACAAATCTCTAGGGCCGGATGAAGTGTTTGCCAGGATGCTTAAAGAATGCAAAGGAGGAGCTTTACGAGACACTATCTACCATATTTAATAAATGAATTGAGTCAGGCAGAATGCCAGAGTCATGGAATGTTGCTAATGATGATGTACCAATTTTTAAAAAAGGAGATATCACTTGCGTCAAACTATCGGTCAATTAGCATAGCGTCTATGGTGGGAAAGTTACTTGAATCGATAATTGCAAATACAATTCGTCTTCATTTTACATAAGAACAAAGGCAACTGCAGAAGGCATATTGGCCCATACAAGGCAGCTCCTATTTATAACCACCCAATCCCACTCATATATACTTGTCCAACCCGCGCTTGAAACAATCGAGGGACCCCACCTCCAGCACGTTACGCGGTAATTGGTTCCACAAATCAACAACCCTGTTACTGAACCAGTATTTACCCAAGTCTTTCCTAAATCTAAACTTATTCAATTTATACCCATTGTTTCGTGTTCTGTCTTGTGTTGATACTTTTAATACCCTATTAATATCCCCTTTGTTATGTCCATTCACCCACTTGTAAACCTCTATCATGTCACCCCTAACTCTTCGCCTTTCCAGTGAATGCAACTTAAGCTTTGTTAATCTATCTTCATATGAGAGATTTCTAATTTGGGGAATTAACTTAGTCATCCTACGCTGGACACGTTCAAGTGAATTTATATCCATTCTATAATATGGCGACCAAAACTGAACTGCATAATCTAAATGGGGCCTAACTAGAGCAAGATATAGCTTGAGAACCACACCAGGTGTCTTGTTACTAATGCTGCGATTAATAAATCCAAGTGTCCGATTTGCCTTATTAAGAACATTTATGCATTGATCCTTTTGTTTTAAATTCTTACTAATCATAACTCCCAGATCCCTTTCGCATTCCGACTTCGCAATCTCAACACCATCTAGCTCGTATCTTGTAACTCTATCATCATTACCTAACCTCAGAACTTTTCATTTATCAGCATTAAACTGCATCTGCCAATCCTTTGACCATTTCAAAACCCTATCTAGATCAACTTGAAGTGATAGTGAGTCCTCCTCCGAATTAATTTCCCTACCGATTTTCGTATCATCGGCAAATTTGCAAATGTTGCTACTCAAACCTGAATCTAAATCATTTATATATATTATAAACAACAGAGGTCCCAGGACAGAGCCTTGAGGCACTCCACTTGCAACATTTTCCCACTCTGACTTGATTCCATTTATACTAACTCTGTTTCCTTTGGTATAGCAATGCCCTAATCCAGCTTAAGTCCTACAAATGGAGGAGAATTAATCAAACATTTACGAAACCTGTACATCGTAACGCAATTATGTGGTTTAGTTTGCACTTATTGATCAATTTAATAGGTATGAGGTTGTTGTACTTACCATGAACCTCACAATCAGTTGACGAATGTTGACAGCAACATTCTGATCTGTCTGCTTACGCTTATCTACCTCCCTCCATCTTCCTGAAATTACAAAAAAGGAATTTTATAATTTAATATTTAACCTGCTATGTATATACTTCATAATGAAAGGTAAAGATATGAAGATATTGTTCTGTTATGTAAGTTAGATGACCAAGCAAGAAGACAGCACTAGAGAAGCTGTCATTAGGAAAACTCAAAATTGCTTATAAGTATAGAAATATGTCTTTAATTTAATAGGTAAAACAAAGCTTTAAATGTTTTTCTTCATATATATATGTAAATAATGTGCTTCCTTTATTTGATTTCTGTGGAAATTTATTTAAAATGTAATATACTCTGTAGCTAAGTTATGGACATTTTTGTTGTAATATTATTTAGCATTAGAGTTGGTGAAGAAGACACTCTGAGACGTAGTTATCATTACCTTACCATTTGATTGGTAAGGAAATGTATACTAATCAAGGAATTTTCTCATCAGATTCATATGCAAACTGATGTCCATTTTTTATTTTTTGTTTAGGCCTATTTATGAGTTCTACTCTTGATAATAAATATTTCACCGAAGAGTATTTTAGTTACCCTAATTTAGAGCACGAATATCATAGACTCATCCTGTGAGTTTATTGTGCACCCCATACTAATCCTCTGCGCGGTAATTTATTGTGCAACCCATACTCATCCTGTTTCCAATAGTTTGTGCAACCCATACTCATCCTGTTAGTTTAGTTTAACAGGATGAGTTTAGTTTATTGTGAAACCTATACTTGTCTTATGAGTAGTAGTTTATTATGCACCTCATACTCATCCTGTGAGTCATAGTACATTGTGAATCCCTTTCTCATCGAGTGAATTTTTGCTTACTTTGCTCTCCATACTCATCCTCCGCGTGATAGTTCCTTGTACAACCCATACACATCCTGTGAGTGGTAATTCATTGTGTACCCTATACTCATCCTGCGAGTGGTAGTTAATTTTGCATCCTATACTCGTCATCAAGAAGTGTATCTTACCAGCATGGTAATATAAATTAAGAATATAGGCATAAGTGCAGTACATCACTGAATTCACATCGAAGGTCTATATTGGAGCTTTAACTCTAGCAGAATTGTTTACAAGCAGATATATGCGCGCGCGCACGCGAGTGCTGTGCGTGTGTTCATCCAGGTGTGGTAATGGAGGTTGCCAAGGTAAAGCAGCCAAGTGACCGCAACAGGATCTTACTTTGTGAGGTCAAGGAACATGTACATCGAGAGACCAGACAAATAAAAGAACAAAAGTGTCTGGAATGGTGTTCACACCTGAATGAACACACCTCTCTCGGGGAGATGTGGCAGCAAATTCACCGGGCCAAAGGGAATAAAACACCTAAAGCTCCACACCCCAAGGATCCTCAACAGGAAGCCGAAGTACTGGCAACCAGGTTTGCAGAGAGAGCAGCCAGCAATCAACTTCCACCAGATGTATTAGCAGTACAGACCGGACTAGAGGAAGAAAGGTGGCACAGAATCCTTACAGCATGTGAAGAAGTCTGACACTAATGCCCCCTTCACACTGGATGAGCTCAATCGGGCTAAGAAAAACTCCAAGGATACATCCCCTGGAGCCGACAAAATAACCTATAAAATGATTAGAAACCTCGGCCCAGAGGGAGACGCTGCATACCTAAGGTTAATTAATTTAGCCTGGACTTCTCAAACTAGACCTACAGCTTGGAACAGAGGAGACATAGTGCCGATCCCAAAACCCAAAGATCCAGCTAATCCCAGGCCCATCTCTCTCCAAAGCTGTGCAGCCAAGACGGCTGACAGAATGGCACTCAACAGACTGGAGTAGAAAATGTCTAAACTGCACCATGATATGTATGCCTATAGAAGAGGGGTTGGCACAGTGGAATGTATTACAACTCTGTTAGCCCACTTGAATGACAGACCAGGAATGCTGATATTCCTGGACCTCGAAAAAGCCTTTGAACTGGCTAGCGCCCCAGCTATTCTCTGCTGCCTCATTGACAAAGAGGTCAGAGGCAATCTGCTCTCCTGGACCAAAAACTGTCTCATAAACAGAGAAGCAAGAGTAAAACTTCATGGCACAGTCTCTGGGTACAAAAGACATGAAAATGGTACACCATAGGAGGTATTCTTAGCTCTCTTCTCTTCAACTATTTAATGGAAAGAGTAAAGAGGTTGAAACTCCCACATCACTGCAGGCTGCTAAACTACGCGGACGACTTTGTCATCATCATAAAAGGAAGGGCTGCGGCGCGCCTTGCACCCAAATGCTTAGACTGCATCAGTAAAGAAGCAAAATAGATTGGGATCAAACTCAACCCCTCAAAGTCAAAGGCCATGCCCATAAAAATAGCGAAGCCCAACATCCAACTCACAGTACAGGGTCAACCAATAGAATGGGTCGACACCTATCAGTATCTAGGAATCATCCTGGACACACACATGAATTTTAATGCTGAGGTCACATACTTGAGAGAGCGAACTGCGGCCCGGACGGCAATCCTCAGGTCGCTAACCTCCCTTTCTGGAGGAGCCAATCTGCAAGTCCTTCGCACATACTATGTACAGGCAGTCAGATCAGTGATCGATTATGCCGCACCTGCACTCACAAATCTATCACACCAACAGTGGAAAAAGCTTGAAGTTGCCCAAAACAATGCTATGAGAGCTGCACTGGGAGCCCCCATGTGGACCAGGCTTGAAACTCTTAGACTGGAGACGGGTTTGCCCTCTCTACAAGAAAGAATATCACAAAGGACAGCTACAATTATCAGTAAGATAATTATTTCTTTTGATCCAATCCCAGTACGGCAGGCCTTGGTGGTTGGAATAGACCAAAACAATGTAAACTCTTGGGTTGCAAGAGCAGGAAAAGTCCTAAACAGACTACATTTAAAAAACATGATTCTTGATAGAGTGGGTGATCATCCACAATTACACTCCTTCCGCGCCGTGGGAAGAGCCTACTTTCAAAATAGTAATAGAAAGTCTCCCAATGAAAAAGGCTGCCTATGATCCGACAATCCTAAGGCGCATAATAGAAGAGCAAATGTATAGCATAGCAGTAACAGGAGCCACCCACATCTTCACAGACGGATCGGTGGACACAGAAAATGAGAGTGCTGGCGCTGCTCTTTGCACGACCAGCGTTCAGGCATATTGGAGACTGGGAGGACTAGTATCATCAACCCAAACTGAGCTGTTTGCCATACAACAAGCATTCGCATATGTGATTGCACAAAACACTCAAAATGCAATCATACACACAGACTCAAAAGCTGCACTTCAAATACTAGGACAAAAACAGTGGAAAGATAATGTGGAAATAATTACCACCATTTTGTATCAAGGAGCAGTCGCTAAAAGCAAAGGACTCAACATAACTTAAACTGGATCCCATCCCATATTGGAATCCCATTAAATGAAAAAGCTGATGAAATTGCTAAATTGGCAACTCGTCATCCAGTGATACATAAAACAATTCAACCCAGCCTAGAGAACATAAAAAACCTCATCACCAAAAAACTCTCACATCTCAACAAAGCCTACCTGCACCAGAGAATAGCTGAAGGTTCGCCATCTGCAACATGGTATCTTCAGGCAACCAAATTAGAAAGGTTAAATATCCCAAAAGGAATCCACAGGAAAATAGCAGTTAGGCTATATAGACTACGTCTAGGTTACAGATGCAACTGGGAGATTGGTGAACCCCGACAGAGAGAGTGCATCTTCTGCCAAACTGTCACAGAAAAGCCATTACTTCACTATCTTCTGGAATGTGAAGCAACCAATGACCTTAGAAGAGCTTTAAGAGTTCCTGAATCATGCAGTGGCCACCCTGAAGCCATCAACACAGCCACTCTCCTGGTCAACAAAGGTGTCCAGCAGCTGGACACCCTCACAAAGACTGTGAAGCAGTATCCTCCCTCCCCCACGATAACAGCTTGATGGTTAAATGCAACCTCAGAAAAAAAAAATTGTACCACTTACGGGCTATTCATGCCCGTGCCACCTCTTGGGTGGCTTAACCTTTATCAATCAATCAATTTCATCTCACACGGGAGACATCTCCCGTCACGCAGGGTGCAGTCGCACCTCCACAGATCTCCAGTATCAGCTCTTGATACTGGTAATGGCTCAAAAGGGCCACCACTTACGGGCTATTCATGCCCGTGCCACCTTTTGGGTGGCTTAATCTTTATCAATCAATCTTCCTCATCATCCACTCCACACAGACCATCTGGTCACCATTTGGTCCGGGAGACATCTCCCGTCACGCAGGGTGCAGTCGCACCTCCACAGATCTCCAGTATCATCTATTGATACTGGTGATGGCTCAAAAGGGCCACCACTTACGAGCTATTCATGCCTGTGCCACCTTTTGGGTGGCTTCATCTTAACACATTCACAAGGGAGACATCTTCCGTCATGCAGGGTGCATTCGCACCTCCACAGATCTCCAGTATCAGCTCTTGATACTGGTAATGGCTTAAAATGGCCACCACTTACGGGCTATTTATGCCCGTGCCACCTTTTGGGTGGCTTCATCTTCATCTTAACACATTCATAAGGGAGACATCTCCCGTCATGCAGGGTGCATTCGCACCTCCACAGATCTCCAGTATCAGCTCTTGAAACTGGTAATGGCTTAAAATGGCCACCACTTACGGGCTATTCATGCCCGTGCCACCTTTCAACTTGTCAACCCCCGCGCTTGAAACAATCGAGAGACCCCACCTCCAGCACGTTACGCGGTAATTGGTTCCACAAATCAACAACCCTGTTACTGAACCAGTATTTACCCAAGTCTTTCCTAAATCTAAACTTATCCAATTTATACCCATTGTTTCGTGTTCTGTCTTGTGTTGATACTTTTAATACCCTATTAATATCCCCTTTGTTATTTCCATTCACCCACTTGTAAACCTCTATCATGTCACCCCTAACTCTTCGCCTTTCCAGTGAATGCAACTTAAGCTTTGTTAATCTTTCTTCATATGAAAGATTTCTAATTTTGGGATTTAACTTAGTCATCCTACGCTGGACACGTTCAAATGAATTTATATCCATTCTATAATATGGCGATAATATAATATATGAAAAAGCACAAGATGATGCATGCAGATGATAGGCTAAACACTGAGTGTGAAAGATAATTAAGAGAATGTTGAAGGATAATGAAGCCCATAATGGTATATTAACTTACATTTAATCTAAGAGTGTGCTATCACAATGTCATTTGTATGTTCTTCATAGGTAATTATATTTTGTTTGAGAAATACACTTCATAATGAAAGGTAAAGATATGAAGATATTTTATTATATTGTTCTGTTATTTAAGTTAGATGACCAAGCAAGAAGACAGCACTAGAGAAGCTGTCATTAGGAAAACTCAAAATTGCTTATAAGTATAGAAATATGTCTTTAATTTAATAGGTAAAACAAAGCTTTAAATGTTTTTATTTATATATATAAGTAAATAATGTGCTTCCTTTATTTGATTTCTGTGGAAATTTATTTAAAATGTAATATACTCTGTAGCTAAGTTATGGACATTTTTGTTGTAATATTATTTAGCATTAGAGTTGGTGAAGAAGACACTCTGAGACGTAGTTATCATTACCTTACCATTTGATTGGTAAGGAAATGTATACTAATCAAGGAATTTTCTCATCAGATTCATATGCAAACTGATGTCCATTTTTTATTTTTTGTTTAGGCCTATTTATGAGTTCTACTCTTGATAATAAATATTTCACCGAAGAGTATTTTAGTTACCCTAATTTAGAGCACGAATATCATAGACTCATCCTGTGAGTTTATTGTGCACCCCATACTAATCCTCTGCGCGGTAATTTATTGTGCAACCCATACTCATCCTGTTACCAATAGTTTGTGCAACCCATACTCATCCTATTAGTTTAGTTTAACAGGATGAGTTTAGTTTATTGTGAAACCTATACTCGTCTTATGAGTGGTAGTTTATTATGCACCTCATACTCATCCTGTGAGTCATAGTACATTGTGAATCCCTTTCTCATCGAGTGAATTTTTGCTTACTTTGCTCTCCATACTCATCCTCCGCGTGATAGTTCCTTGTACAACCCATACACATCCTGTGAGTGGTAATTCATTGTGTACCCTATACTCATCCTGCGAGTGGTAGTTAATTTTGCATCCCATACTCGTCATCAAGAAGTGTATCTTACCAGCATGGTAATATAAATTAAGAATATAGGCATAAGTGCAGTACATCACTGAATTCACATCGAAGGTCTATATTGGAGCTTTAACTCTAGCAGAATTGTTTACAAACAGATCAGCCGAGACTGATTAATTTGATTTGTCAAGTTATGAGAGATCCCCCGGAGAGGAAGTCTCAAGCATGTGCGCGCGACTACCATGTACCAGAAAGCAGCGGGTGACGAGAAAGATTTAATAGCACCTGGGAAGAAAAGCCCAGGAGTTCGAGTTCGATAACCATCGCAAAGTCAAGAATAACAGTGGCAGAGAACCTTCAGTACACCACTCTACACCCTGTCGTCCAGGGAGTAGACAGTGGCACCCACGGCGGTCCGCACACTTCAACTGTCCCATCTTCCACATGGCCGTCAGACGAGATGTGGAAGAATCTTGCCTACGTATTAAGAAACTCTTAAGCTCGCGAACAATTTTCTGGATTATAGACAATTCAGTACATCCGCCAGAAGAATGGTTGACACTTGTGGACAACCTGTGGAGGTTCATGAAGACTTCTGTGGTAGCCTGTTCTTGCAAGCTGAGGTATCGGTTTGTGGACCAACAATATTGAGGGCTAAGATACCAAAGAGCAGCAGCCCGTCCTCCTAAGGTTTCCCAATGTCAAGAAAATGGTAAATTTAAACCCGCCAAACACACACCGAAACTACGACGTTGGTACAACGTTCTAACAAGTTTTAATACCTCTTAACCAGTTATAACAACCAATATAGCAAGTTGTAACAACGTTCTAATACGTCATAAACACGTTAAGTCAAGATGTAACAACTTGTAATAAAGTTGTAACAAGCGGAAAATAGAGACAGTTTCGGTTTGTGTTTCCAGGGAAGTGTCCTCTCCTAACCTACCAGAGGACATTGTTGATTTGTGGAACCAATTGCCACGTAACATGGTAGAGGTGGGGTCCCTCGATTGTTTCAAGCATGGGTTGGACATGTATATGAGTGGGATTGGGTGGTTATAAATAGGAGCTGCCTCGTATGGGCCAATAGGCCTTCTGCAGTTGCCTTCTTCTTAAGACCCAGAACAGAAAACGGGACACTATGTCACTTTCGCCAACCGCTTCCAATATTTTAGTACAATTTTTGGCCCTAGGGCTTTGCATACAAGCGAAACGCGACGTTCTTTGTTGGAGGAGAGGTTGATTAGATTGGAGGACAGGTTGGTTAGTAGTGGTTCCCTTCCCTGCATCTGTGGCTAGCACACAGATGCAGGGAAGGGAACTATCAGGAGAAAGCGCAAAACCATTACAACTATATGGCACTGGGAAGCGAGTGTCATAAGGATGGGATGGGGGAGACGAATGATGCCCAACTACTTGGGCTGTCGACTGTCGGATATTGAATAATGTGGGAACCGACCTGTGAGATTTATATTTATTTAATTTATATGAATTTATATTTACGTTAATTTATATACTTCGATAGCAATTTGTATAATAATGAGTGGACTGTATTTCTGCAATAATCTCATAATCTCACAAATCGATCCTCTACACATTAGGGGGGGTTATTAAATTAATATATATGCAGCCAATCAAACTACAGTAACTACATACATTGAAAAGGTTCCTTATCTTATAGTACAGCAGGTTAGTCCACCAGGTATAACTAGGGTGTAGACACCAAATTATCCTCTTTGAGGTAGCTTCCATCACCCAGTAACTGGTGCACATAATCTTGCATCCTCGTCTTGACCTGTCAAAAGTGCGCTAGCTGTGAAGCCAGATACCTATATATGACAAGTATTTCAGAGAAAACTGTACATGGAACATGAAGACCTGGCTTAATTACCTTTAGTATGAGGCGATTTCGCGTTCTAACCGGCTAACCCTACCCAATGACATTAATGGCCACTAATGATAGATAATGGGTTTCGGAAAGAACACTTAACTTGATATGTAGACAGCGTGTTGAAAAATGGTACACCTTTGGTTTCCATAACACTACGTCCAAGTAAATTTAACAGGAGCCGAATTTGCTCCCGTGTGAGCCTCTGGTCTCAATATAAACAATGGCTGTTTAACACTCCATACTATTGACGTTACTGGCCGACATTGTCCAGATATGATAGGAGCCGAATTTGCTCCTCACGTCTCGGAGGTGACACAACAATGGCTCCCTCCTTCCTCACTGACGCCTGGCCTACATTGTCCACATGTCAGAAAGTGATAGAAGGGTCACATTTACTCTACTTCAATATTGATAATTAAGTTAATTTATATAAGATGCTTTATGATGGTAAAGTCCAAAGACTAATGTATTTAAGAATAATTCCCACCATAATAGGTGGTGAATTATAATAGTGTGTGGTGATGATATCCCGTTTTCTTTAGACGGTAATTCCACTACAAGTTACGTTTTCTATGGGTAACTTGTTTATACAATACAGCTATTATCTGTATGATATAAAATGGTGTCGGATTTTCCGACAACGCCTACCTGCATGCAGCGAGACCGTCACTCTACCGTCCACCCTAAGTGGTTGGACGTCTGGGAATTGGATCACACTAGGTAGTCGTAGATAGTGACTAGAGCCATGTAATGATTAAGGCCTTTCATCTACACGTTGAGGTGGTCAAACGCTCTCCAGAGATCTCCACACCGGCAGTTTAATCTTTTTGTTCACAGAGTCATCATCAATTAGGGGCGCCTGGTGTCCCCCGGACACTTGGCTGCTAAATGGTGGGTGAAAGTTGGCACTCGCACTCTTTAACCTCGCTCACGAGACCCTGGCATCGTTTGCCAGACCACACTTGACATTGTTACTAAACTTAAACAAAACCAGACAAAATGATACCCTGACTGATCAAACTAAATAAATGTAAAGGTATTACAGTCATTGATCAAATGAACAAAGTCAAACAAAAACTATGAAGGCACAAGTGGGAAACATGAGGAGGAAGAGCAGCAGCAGCCGCCTTCTCCAGCTGCTCTGCATACATCCTGAGGACACCCAATTATTCATCAATACCTTCTACATTAATTATAAAATCGATTACAGGGAGTAACTTCTGTGTAAAAACCCGCTGTTTGAAGGTTACCTCAAGAGGCTCAATTTTTATGACCATGTGCGCGCGCACGCGAGTGCTGTGCGTGTGTTCATCCAGGTGTGGTAATGGAGGTTGAGCTTTAGCTCCACACGCGCCATGTGCTCTAGACGAGTACCTGGTGCCTTCAACCACCCCCCTCCTAGTTCAAATAAGTTTATTGAGAAAAGGAAGCACATCTCAAAAGGCCAGAGTAGCTTGGACTATTTCTACCCAAATTAGAAATCTTTCATATGAAGAAAGATTAACAAAGCTTAAGTTGCATTCACTGGAAAGGCGAAGAGTTAGGGGTGACATGATAGAGGTTTACAAGTGGGTGAATGGACATAACAAAGGGGATATTAATAGGGTATTAAAAGTATCAACACAAGACAGAACACGAAACAATGGGTATAAATTGGATAAGTTTAGATTTAGGAAAGACTTGGGTAAATACTGGTTCAGTAACAGGGTTGTTGATTTGTGGAACCAATTGCCGCGTAACATTGTGGAGGTGGGGTCCCTCGATTGTTTCAAGCATGAGTTGGACATGTATATGAGTGGGATTGGGTGGTTATAAATAGGAGCTGCCTCGTATGGGCCAACAGGCCTTCTGCAGTTGCCTTTGTTCTTATGTTCTTATGTACCCTCGTCTATATATATTGTCCAATTGGCTCTCAAACCCATTATACCCATATCAGTGTAAAACAAATGTATAACACAAACTATGAGATGTATAACATTAGAAGCTATTGACATTCATGTTCTAAATCTCAAACCAACTGAATCCTATGCCTTTACTGATAATAATAATAATAATAATGATAATAATAATAATCTTTATTTAGGTAAGGTACATACATAAAGAGATTTACAAAGTTTGTTGGCTTTATAGATAGAGCTAGTACATACAATGCCTAAAGCCACTATTACGCAAAGCGTTTCGGGCAGATGGCTCGGGATGATTCGGGATGATTCACCTCAGATTCGGGATGATGGCTCTGTGCAGTTAGGCACTGTTAGAACATGTTGTGAATGTGTGCAGTATATATTGGGAATGAAATGATCATGTCTGGTACACAGAGATTGAACAATTTGGCAAGCAGACAGACTGATCTATTGGGTATTTATCTAGCCACTGAGTATCTTAAACAAATAGTAAAACTAAAACCAAACAAACAAGTAACAATTTAATTTAGCGTTAGTAACAAGACACCTGGTGTGCTTCTCAAGCTATATCTTGCTCTAGTTAGGCCCCATTTAGATTATGCAGTTCAGTTTTGGTCGCCATATTATAGAATGGATATAAATTCACTTGAACGTGTCCAGCGTAGGATGACTAAGTTAATTCCCCAAATTAGAAATCTTTCATATGAAGAAAGATTAACAAAGCTTAAGTTGCATTCACTGGAAAGGCGAAGAGTTAGGGGTGACATGATAGAGGTTTACAAGTGGATGAATGGACATAACCGGGGGGATATTAATAGGGTATTAAAAGTATCAACACAGGACAGAACACGAAACAATGGGTATAAATTGGATAAGTTTAGATTTAGGAAAGACTTGGGTAAATACTGGTTCAGTAACAGGGTTGTTGATTTGTGGAACCAATTGCCGCGTAACATTATGGAGGTGGGGTCCCTCGATTGTTTCAAGCACGGGTTGGACAAGTATATGAGTGGGATTGGGTGGTTATAGAATAGGAGCTGCCTCGTATGGGCCAATAGGCCTTCTGCAGTTACCTTTGTTCTTATGTTCTTATGTTCTTATGTTCAAATCTCTAGGGCCGGATGAAGTGTTTGCCAGGATGCTTAAAGAACGCAAAGGAGGAGCTTTACGAGACACTATCTACCATATTTAATAAATGAATTGAGTCAGGCAGAATGCCAGAGTCATGGAATGTTGCTAATGATGATGTACCAATTTTTAAGAAAGGAGATATCACTTGCGTCAAACTATCGGTCAATTAGCTTGAAAGGAAAGAAAGTTACTTGAATCGATAATTGCAAATACAATTCGTCTTCATCTTACATAAGAACAAAGGCAACTGCAGAAGGCCTATTGGCCCATACGAGGCAGCTCCTATTTATAACCACCCAATCCCACTCATATACTTGTCCAACCCGCGCTTGAAACAATCGAGGGACCCCACCTCCAGCACGTGACGCGGTAATTGGTTCCACAAATCAACAACCCTGTTAATGAACCAATATTTACCCAAGTCTTTCCTAAATCTAAACATATTCAATTTATACCCATTGTTTCGTGTTCTGTCTTGTGTTGATACTTTTAATACCCTATTAATATCCCCTTTGTTATGTCCATTCACCCACTTGTAAACCTCTATCATGTCACCCCTAACTCTTCGCCTTTCCAGTGAATGCAACTTAAGCTTTGTTAATCTATCTTCATATGACATATTTCTAATTTGGGGAATTAACTTAGTCATCCTACGCTGGACACGTTCAAGTGAATTTATATCCATTCTATAATATGGCGACCAAAACTGAACTGCATAATCTAAATGGGGCCTAACTAGAGCAAGATATAAGAACATAAGAACAAAGGTAACTGCAGAAGGCCTATTGGCCCATACGAGGCAGCTCCTATTCTATAACCACCCAATCCCACTCATATACTTGTCCAACCCGTGCTTGAAACAATCGAGGGACCCCACCTCCACAATGTTACGCGGCAATTGGTTCCACAAATCAACAACCCTGTTACTGAACCAGTATTTACCCAAGTCTTTCCTAAATCTAAACTTATCCAATTTATATCCATTGTTTCGTGTTCTGTCCTGTGTTGATACTTTTAATACCCTATTAATATCCCCCCGGTTATGTCCATTCATCCACTTGTAAACCTCTATCATGTCACCCCTAACTCTTCGCCTTTCCAGTGAATGCAACTTAAGCTTTGTTAATCTTTCTTCATATGAAAGATTTCTAATTTGGGGAATTAACTTAGTCATCCTACGCTGGACACGTTCAAGTGAATTTATATCCATTCTATAATATGGCGACCAAAACTGAGCTGCATAATCTAAATGAGGAAAGGAAATGGGGAAATATAGCTTGAGAACCACACCAGGTGTCTTGTTACTAATGCTGCGATTAATAAATCCAAGTGTCCGATTTGCCTTATTACGAACATTTATGCATTGATCCTTGTTTTAAATTCTTACTAATCATAACTCCCAGATCCCTTTCGCAATCCGACTTCGCAATCTCAACACCATCTAGCTCGTATCTTGTAACTCTATCATCATTACCTAACCTCAGAACTTTTCATTTATCAGCATTAAACTGCATCTGCCAATCCTTTGACCATTTCAAAACCCTATCTAGATCAACTTGAAGTGATAGTGAGTCCTCCTCCGAATTAATTTCCCTACCGATTTTCGTATCATCGGCAAATTTGCAAATGTTGCTACTCAAACCTGAATCTAAATCATTTATATATATTATAAACAACAGAGGTCCCAATAGAGCCTTGAGACACTCCACTTACAACATTTTCCCACTCTGACTCGATTCCATTTATACTAACTTTGTTTCCTTTGGTATAGCCATGCCCTAATCCAGCTTAAGTCCTACAAATGGACGAGAATTAATCAAACATTTACGAAACCTGTACATCTTAACGCAATTATGTGGTTTAGTTTGCACTTATTGATCAATTTAATAGGTATGAGGTTGTTGTACTTACCTTACCTTGAGGCTACCTTGAGGTGCTTCCGGGGCTTAGTGTCCCCGCGGCCCGGTCGTCGACCAGGCCTCCTGGTTGCTGGACTGATCAACCAGGCTGTTAGACGCGGCTGCTCGCAGCCTGACGTATGAGTCACAGCCTGGTTGATCAGGTATGGCTGATGAACCTCGCAATCCATGATCGCTTACCATGAACCTCGCAATCAGTTGACGAATGTTGACAGCAACATTCTGATCTGTCTGCTTACGCTTATCTACCTCCCTCCATCTTTCTGAAATTACAAAAAAAGAATTTTATAATTTAATATTTAACCTGCTATGTATATACGCATATTCAGAAAAAAAATATTTAAAAATAATTTTAAAAACAAACATAGTTTTACCGATAGATTTATACTGTCGCAAATGTTGGTACCTTCCAAACTTCAAGTAACTATACTCGAGATATATTTGGTCATGGTTCAACAGGTAGTACGATTCAAGGTTTGCGAGTTCAATCCTACTACAGTCCAACCATATTTTAGTGCAGATAAATCACTCTTTGAGTGTTCATTATATACAATATATTAAAATTCAAGAACCTAACGTAGCTTCTTTCACCACAAGCTAATACACAAGCAGCTTAGTTTGGATAACGCAATCTATTGATCCTCGAATGACTGTAAACTTCCCACTGACCAATTCTCCGAACTCTCATCTTCACTACCTACTTACTAACACTTTCCCAACTCTTTACCTCTGTCTAGTATGAAGTAGCCGAGGCTGATGTGCCCGTGGTCTGGGTCAGCTGCAAAATGTTTGCTTGTTGACTCCTTGACTTTGCTCCAGAGAGAATCTTGCAGTTTCTTCATGATGAGTTTCACGCTATCTGGCAGGTCCAAGTAGGCGTAGTGGGTAGCTTCCTTCCTGGTGGGCATTTCGGATGCGATCTGCAATGAAAATAACGCAAGTTTAATATATGTCCGGCAGGTTTAAAATATAGATGTTTATTTAATCTATAACTTACAAGATTGTAAAGGATTCCAGCTATTTTCTTACGTCGTGAAAGCATTTGTGATGCGATCTGCACTGATAAGAACATAAGAACAAAGGTAACTGCAGAAGGCCTATTGGCCCATACGAGGCAGCTCCTATTCTATAACCACCCAATCCCACTCATATACTTGTCCAACCCGTGTTTGAAACAATCGAGGGACCCCACCTCCACAATGTTACGCGGCAATTGGTTCCACAAATCAACAACCCTGTTACTGAACCAGTATTTACCCAAGTCTTTCCTAAATCTAAACTTATCCAATTTATATCCATTGTTTCGTGTTCTGTCCTGTGTTGATACTTTTAATACCCTATTAATATCCCCCCGGTTATGTCCATTCATCCACTTGTAAACCTCTATCATGTCACCCCTAACTCTTCGCCTTTCCAGTGAATGCAACTTAAGCTTTGTTAATCTTTCTTCATATGAAAGATTTCTAATTTGGGGAATTAACTTAGTCATCCTACGCTGGACACGTTCAAGTGAATTTATATCCATTCTATAATATGGCGACCAAAACTGAACTGCATAATCTAAATGGGGCCTAACTAGAGCAAGATATAGCTTGAGAACCACACCAGGTGTCTTGTTACTAACGCTGCGATTAATAAATCCAAGTGTCCGATTTGCCTTATTACGAACATTTATGCATTGATCCTTTTGTTTTAAATTCTTACTAATCATAACTCCCAGATCCCTTTCGCAATCCGACTTCGCAATCACAACACCATCTAGCTCGTATCTTGTAACTCTATCATCATTACCTAACCTCAGAACTTTACATTTATCAGCATTAAACTGCATCTGCCAATCCTTTGACCATTTCAAAACCCTATCTAGATCAACTTGAAGTGATAGTGAGTCCTCCTCCGAATTAATTTCCCTACCGATTTTCGTATCATCGGCAAATTTGCAAATGTTGCTACTCAAACCTGAATCTAAATCATTTATATATATTATAAACAACAGAGGTCCCAGGACAGAGCCTTGAGGCACTCCACTTACAACATTTTCCCACTCTGACTTGATTCCATTTATACTAACTCTCTGTTTCCTTTGGTATAGCCATGCCCTAATCCAGCTTAATATAGCACCCCCAATACCATGAGACTCTATTTTTTTAATCAGTCTTTCATGTGGCACTGTATCAAAAGCTTTGCTAAAGTCAAGGTATACAACATCGCAATCCTTACCACTATCAACTGCCTCAACAATGCTAGAATAAAAAGATAACAAATTTGTTAAACATGAACGGCCATTTATAAAACCATGTTGCGACTCAATTATTAATTTATGTTTTTCAAGATGAAGACGAATTTTATTTGCTATTATAGATTCGAGTAACTTTCCCACAATAGACGTTAGGCTAATTGGTCGATAGTTAGACGCAAGTGATCTATCTCCTTTCTTAAAAACTGGTATCACATTAGCAACTTTCCAAAACTCTGGCACTCTGCCTGACTCTATTGATTTATTAAATATGGTTGACAGTGGGTCACAAAGCTCCTCTTTGCATTCTTTAAGCACCCTAGCAAACACTTCATCCGGCCCTGGGGATTTGTTTGGTTTGAGTTTTACTATTTGTTTAAGAACATCCTCCCTGGTAACTGCTAAACTCGTCAACCTGTCCTCGTCCCCACCCACATAGACTTGTTCGGCTGAAGGCATATTGTTAAGTTCCTCTTTAGTAAATACAGATACAAAATATTTATTAAAAATACTACTCATCTCTTCATCACTATCTGTTATTTGACCTGTCTCAGTTTTTAATGGACCTATCCTTTCCCTAGTCTTAGTACGATATAACTGAAAAAACCCTTTAGGATTTGTCTTTGCTTGCCCTGCTATGCGAACTTCATAGTTTCTTTTTGCTTTCCTTATCTCTTTTTTAACATTTCTAACCAGTTGTACGAATTCCTGTTCTAAAGTGACTTATGTTCTTATGTTCTTATGTTCTTATGTTCTTATGTTGTTTTAAATTCTTACTAATCATAACTCCCAGATCCCTTTCGCAATCCGACTTCGCAATCTCAACACCATCTAGCTCGTATCTTGTAACTCGTTCATCATTACCTAGCCTCAGAACTTTACATTTATCAGCATTAAACTGCATCTGCCAATCCTTTGACCATTTCAAAACCCTATCTAGATCACCTTGAAGTGATAGTGAGTCCTCCTCCGAATTAATTTCCCTACCGATTTTCGTATCATCGGCAAATTTGCAAATGTTGCTACTCAAACCTGAATCTAAATCATTTATATATATTATAAACAACAGAGGTCCCAGGACAGAGCCTTGAGGCACTCCACTTACAACATTTTCCCACTCTGACTTGATTCCATTTATACTAACTCTCTGTTTCCTTTGGTATAGCCATGCCCTAATCCAGCTTAATATAGCACCCCCAATACCATGAGACTCTATTTTTTTAATCAGTCTTTCATGTGGCACTGTATCAAAAGCTTTGCTAAAGTCAAGGTATACAACATCGCAATCCTTACCACTATCAACTGCCTCAACAATGCTAGAATAAAAAGATAACAAATTTGTTAAACATGAACGGCCATTTATAAAACCATGTTGCGACTCAATTATTAATTTATGTTTTTCAAGATGAAGACGAATTTTATTTGCTATTATAGATTCGAGTAACTTTCCCACAATAGACGTTAGGCTAATTGGTCGATAGTTAGACGCAAGTGATCTATCTCCTTTCTTAAAAACTGGTATCACATTAGCAACTTTCCAAAACTCTGGCACTCTGCCTGACTCTATTGATTTATTAAATATGGTTGACAGTGGGTCACAAAGCTCCTCTTTGCATTCTTTAAGCACCCTAGCAAACACTTCATCCGGCCCTGGGGATTTGTTTGGTTTGAGTTTTACTATTTGTTTAAGAACATCCTCCCTGGTAACTGCTAAACTCGTCAACCTGTCCTCGTCCCCACCCACATAGACTTGTTCGGCTGAAGGCATATTGTTAAGTTCCTCTTTAGTAAATACAGATACAAAATATTTATTAAAAATACTACTCATCTCTTCATCACTATCTGTTATTTGACCTGTCTCAGTTTTTAATGGACCTATCCTTTCCCTAGTCTTAGTACGATATAACTGAAAAAACCCTTTAGGATTTGTCTTTGCTTGCCCTGCTATGCGAACTTCATAGTTTCTTTTTGCTTTCCTTATCTCTTTTTTAACATTTCTAACCAGTTGTACGAATTCCTGTTCTAAAGTGAATTATGTTCTTATGTTCTTATGTTCTTATGTTGTTTTAAATTCTTACTAATCATAACTCCCAGATCCCTTTCGCAATCCGACTTCGCAGTCTCAACACCATCTAGCTCGTATCTTGTAACTCGTTCATCATTACCTAGCCTCAGAACTTTACATTTATCAGCATTAAACTGCATCTGCCAATCCTTTGACCATTTCAAAACCCTATCTAGATCACCTTGAAGTGATAGTGAGTCCTCCTCCGAATTAATTTCCCTACCGATTTTCGTATCATCGGCAAATTTGCAAATGTTGCTACTCAAACCTGAATCTAAATCATTTATATATATTATAAACAACAGAGGTCCCAGGACAGAGCCTTGAGGTACTCCACTTACAACATTTTCCCACTCTGACTTGATTCCATTTATACTAATTCTCTGTTTCCTTTGGTATAGCCATGCCCTAATCCAGCTTAATATAGCACCCCCAATACCATGAGACTATCTTTTGAATCAGTCTTTCATGTGGCACTGTATCAAAAGCTTTGCTAAAGTCAAGGTACACAACATCACAATCCTTACCACTATCAACTGCCTCAACTATGCTGGAATAAAAAGATAATAAATTTGTTAAACATGAACGGCCATTTATAAAACCATGTTGCGACTCAATTATTAATGTTTTTCAATTGTTTATAAATTGGATAAGTTTAGATTTAGGAAAGACTTGGGTAAATACTGGTTCAGTAACAGGGTTGTTGATTTGTGGAACCAATTGCCGTGTAACATTGTGGAGGTGGGGTCCCTCGATTGTTTCAAGCATGGGTTGGACATGTATATGGTGGGATTGGGTGGTTATAAATAGGAGCTGCCTCGTGTGGGCCAATAGGCCTTCTGCAGTTGCCTATGTTCTTATGTACCCAACATGAACTTTAGTCCTGGCTTTGTTGCTGTGGACTCTTCCCATTCACAGTATATACGTAAATGCTCTAATCTTTCTAACAAACGTGACCTAACATAGCTTACCCTTCCATTTATCTTTATTTCTCTTTCCTTTTCTTTCTCTCTTCTCTCTTTTCTGTTCTTTGTTTTCTTTACGTTCCCTTACTATCCTCTTCTTATTCCTATTACTATCTCCTTCTCATTCGTTTCTTTATAATAGAAACTGACTCGTATGGGCCAATAGGCCCTCTGCAGTTCTTTTTCCTACTACTATCTCCTCTACTACACTTTGCTCCTCACCTCTCTCTAGCCTATTTATTGCCTGCATTTACTTCCTCATCACAATCAACTTGTGAATGGTCCAGGACGGACCGATACGTCGTCGTCCCTTCATCTTCTAGTGTGTGGTCTGATCAACTTTAGCCACGTTATTGTGACTCATCGCCTCCCATCAAGTCTAACTCAAACAACACTCAAGCCTTGACGCTTCTCCCGACATCCGGAGGAGAAAACCTTCACACAAACTGCACCTATCATAAAGAAGATGAAGACTCATCAATGTCCACAGTGTCTGAAGGTATTCACCAGTCCTTCACATTTGAAGACTCACATGTTAGTGCATTCAGGTAATAAACTTCACGAGTGTAAAGAGTGTGGGAAGAGATTCAGTCTGCGTGGAAATATGAAGACTCACATGTTAGTGCATTCAGGTACCAAACCTCATGAATGTCCAGAGTGTGGGAAGAGATTCAGTCTGCGTGGACATGTGAAGACTCACATGTTAGTGCATTCAAGGGACAAACTACATGAGTGTCCAGAGTGCGGGAAGAGATTCAGTCAGCGTGGAAGTGTGAAGACTCACATGTTAGTGCATTCAGGTACCAAACCTCATGAATGTCCAGAGTGTGGGAAGAGATTCATTCTGCGTGGACATGTGAAAAGACACATGTTAGTACATTCAAGGGACAAACTACACGAGTGTCCAGAGTGTGGGAAGAGATTCAGTCAGCGTGGAAGTGTGAAGACTCACATGTTAGTGCATTCAAGGGACAAACCACACTAGTGACCAGAGTGTGGGAAGAGATTCATTCAGCTTCGATATATGAAAAAGCACAAGATGATGCATGCAGATGATAGGCTAAACACTGAGTGTGAAAGATAATTAAGAGAATGTTGAAGGATAATGAAGCCCATAATGGTATATTAACTTACATTTAATCTAAGAGTGTGCTATCACAATGTCAGTTGTATGTTCTTCATAGGTAATTATATTTTGTTTGAGAAATACACTTCATAATGAAAGGTAAAGATATGAAGATATTTTATTATATTGTTCTGTTATTTAAGTTAGATGACCAAGCAAGAAGACAGCACTAGAGAAGCTGTCATTAGGAAAACTCAAAATTGCTTATAAGTATAGAAATATGTCTTTAATTTAATAGGTAAAACAAAGCTTTAAATGTTTTTCTTCATATATACATGTAAATAATGTGCTTCCTTTATTTGATTTCTGTGGAAATTTATTTAAAATGTAATATACTCTGTAGCTAAGTTATGGACATTTTTGTTGTAATATTATTTAGCATTAGAGTTGGTGAAGAAGACACTCTGAGACGTAGTTATCATTACCTTACCATTTGATTGGTAAGGAAATGTATACTAATCAAGGAATTTTCTCATCAGATTCATATGCAAACTGATGTCCATTTTTTATTTTTTGTTTAGGCCTATTTATGAGTTCTACTCTTGATAATAAATATTTCACCGAAGAGTATTTTAGTTACCCTAATTTAGAGCACGAATATCATAGACTCATCCTGTGAGTAGCCGAGGCTGATGTGCCCGTGGTCTGGGTCAGCTGCAAAATGTTTGCTTGTTGACTCCTTGACTTTGCTCCAGAGAGAATCTTGCAGTTTCTTCATGATGAGTTTCACGCTATCTGGCAGGTCCAAGTAGGCGTAGTGGGTAGCTTCCTTCCTGGTGGGCATTTCGGATGCGATCTGCAATGAAAATAACGCAAGTTTAATATATGTCTGGCAAGTTAAATATATAAATGTTTATTTAATCTATAACTAATAAGATTGTAAAGGATTCCAGCTTTTTTTCTTACGTCGTGAAAGCATTTGTGATGCGATCTGCACTGATAATAGCACAAGTATAATATACCAGCCCATCCTCCAGTTTTGGTAGTACTTACAGTAACGATGAGGACCATAATATATTTACCGACGTACAACGTAATTAGAACGTAGAAATCTGAACTCTGAACACACCGGAATTTTCTTTTTAATTGTTATTTTGACAGACTAAACTGTAAAAAATATCAGTAAATTTTGTGGATAGGTTTGTAATGTTGTGTACCTTGACTTCAGCAAACCTTTTGATACAGTACCAATCTTTCGACCATTACAAAACCATATTTGCATCGTCTTGAAGTGATTAATCCAACTTAATATTACAGCCCCAATACCATGAGCCTCTATCTTTATAATTAATCTTTCATGTAGCACTGTATCAAAAGCTTTGATAAAGTCAAGGTACACAACATCATAAACCTTACGATTATCGACAGCCTCAACAATGCTGGAATAAAATTATAGCATGTTTGTTATGCATGAACGGCCATTTGTAAATCCATGTTGTGAATCATTTATCTCAATTGACAGCTGAGATTGCTGACCTGTCTCAGTTTTTACTGGTCCAGGACGGACCGAAACTTCGCTGCTTCTCAACGACGTAGAGGCCTATGTAAAAAAAAAAAAGTGAAAAAAAAAATGAGAAGTTTGAGTTGTGCGGTCATCATAGATACTCATCTGTAATGGTCGACAGACTGACAGATCCTGGACGCGTTTACCCCTCGCATTTACATTCTCCTATAATACAAATGAAAATGTGTTCGTGGTTAATGGAAGGTAGTGATTGGGGAAAGTAGGAAGAAGAAATAAAATGGGGAAAGGAAAAGGAGAGAGAAGCATTTGCGAAGAATTATAGACGAGTTGCACTAACGTCCCAAATAATAAAAGTATTTGAGTGATTAGTCAGGTCACCAGTTTCATGGAGGTTATCTTGAGATGATTTCGAGGCTTTTTTTTAGTGTCCCCGCGGCTCGGTCCTCGACCAGGCCTCCACCCCCAGGAAGCAGCCCGTGACAGCTGACTAACACCCAGGTACCTATTTTACTGCTAGGTAACAGGGACATTGGGTGAAAGAAACTCTTTCCATTGTTTCTCGTCGGCGCCTGGGATCGAACCCAGGACCACAGGATCACAAGTCCAGCGTGCTGTCCGCTCGGCTCCATTGGAGACCAATGATATTCACAACAAAGGCCAACATGGATTTAGAGCGGGAAGATCGTACCTCTCACAGCTACTTGCCCACTACGACAGTCACTCAGGCATTAGAAGAATAGAATGTTGATGAATACCCGGACATCGCAAAGGCATTCGATAAATGTGACCATGGAGTGATAGCTTCTTATTTGAATACCCAAAATTAGGTCAATGGGAATAACCGGTAAAATAGGACGCTGGATACTCGGTTTTCTCTCAAACAGAACAAAGAGTCAACCATATAAAGTAGAGACCAAGCACAGTTAAAAGCTCTGTGCCTCCTACCTATATACAAAAGTTCACCTGACGTCACAGAACAGAGCACCTCATGTTTTCACGCTGTCTTCACCTGTTTCAGTATTGATCTGGGTAACTACTCCCATGTTACCCCTAAATCTTCACCTTTCCAGTGAATGTAATTTAAGCTTTTAATTGGGAGTCGGTGGAGGATGTCTTGTGACTAGTCTGCTTGATGTGTGGTTGGACACACCAACCACCAAAGAAAACAAATGCATTTTGGCAACCATTGGAGTTGAACACTGGATCAGGAGTTTAACAGGATGAGTTTAGTTTATTGTGAAACCTATACTCGTCTTATGAGTGGTAGTTTATTATGCACCTCATACTCATCCTGTGAGTCATAGTACATTGTGAATCCCTTTCTCATCGAGTGAATTTTTGCTTACTTTGCTCTCCATACTCATCCTCCGCGTGATAGTTCCTTGTACAACCCATACACATCCTGTGAGTGGTAATTCATTGTGTACCCTATACTCATCCTGCGAGTGGTAGTTAATTTTGCATCCCATACTCGTCATCAAGAAGTGTATCTTACCAGCATGGTAATATAAATTAAGAATATAGGCATAAGTGCAGTACATCACTGAATTCACATCGAAGGTCTATATTGGAGCTTTAACTCTAGCAGAATTGTTTACAAACAGATCAGCCGAGACTGATTAATTTGATTTGTCAAGTTATGAGAGATCCCCCGGAGAGGAAGTCTCAAGCATGTGCGCGCGACTACCATGTACCAGGAAGCAGCGGGTGACGAGAAAGATTTAATAGCACCTGGGAAGAAAAGTCCAGGAGTTCGAGTTCGATAACCATCATAAAGTCAAGAATAACAGTGGCAGAGAACCTTCAGTACACCACTCTACACCCTGTCGTCCAGGGAGTAGACAGTGGCACCCACGGCGGTCCGCACACTTCAATTGTCCCATCTTCCACATGGCCGTCAGACGAGATGTGGAAGAATCTTGCCTACGTATTAAGAAACTCTTAAGCTCGCGAACAATTTTCTGGATTATAGACAATTCAGTACATCCGCCAGAAGAATGGTTGACACTTGTGGACAACCTGTGGAGGTTCATGAAGACTTCTGTGGTAGCCTGTTCTTGCAAGCTGAGGTATCGGTTTGTGGACCAACAATATTGAGGGCTAAGATACCAAAGAGCAGCAGCCCGTCCTCCTAAGGTTTCCCAATGTCAAGAAAATGGTAAATTTAAACCCGCCAAACACACACCGAAACTACGACGTTGGTACAACGTTCTAATAAGTTTTAATACCTCTTAACCAGTTATAACAACCAATATAGCAAGTTGTAACAACGTTCTAATACGTCATAAACACGTTAAGTCAAGATGTAACAACTTGTAATAAAGTTGTAACAAGCGGAAAATAGAGACAGTTTCGGTTTGTGTTTCCAGGGAAGTGTCCTCTCCTAACCTATCAGAGGACATTGTTGATTTGTGGAACCAATTGCCACGTAACATGGTAGAGGTGGGGTCCCTCGATTGTTTCAAGCATGGGTTGGACATGTATGAGTGGGATTGGGTGGTTATAAATAGGAGCTGCCTCGTATGGGCCAATAGGCCTTCTGCAGTTGCCTTATAAGGCAACTGCAGAAGTTGCCTATTGGCAACTGCAGAAGTTGCCTATTGGCAACTTCTTCTTAAGACCCAGAACAGAAAACGGGACACTTCCAATATTTTAGTACAATTTTTGGCCCTAGAGCTTTGCATACAAGCGAAACGCGACGTTCTTTGTTGTAGGAGAGGTTGATTAGATTGGAGGACAGGTTGGTTAGTAGTGGTACCACTTCCCTGCATCTGTGGCTAGCACACAGATGCAGGGAAAGGAACTATCAGGAGAAAGCGCAAAACCATTACAACTATATGGCACTGGGAAGCGAGTGTCTCCCCCATCCCATCCCATCCCACTGGGATGGGATGGGGGAGACGAATGATGCCCAACTACTTGGGCTGTCGACTGTCGGATATTGAACGCCTACCTGCATGCAGTGAGACCGTCACTCTACCGTCCACCCTAAGTGGTTGGACGTCTGGGAATTGGATCACACTAGGTAGTCGTAGATAGTGACTAGAGCCATTTAATGATTAAGGCCTTTCATCTACACGTTGAGGTGGTCAAACGCTCTCCAGAGATCTCCACACCGGCAGTTTAATCTTTTTGTTCACCGAGTCATCATCAATTAGGGGCGCCTGGTGTCCCCCGGACACTTGGCTGCTAAATTGTGGGTGAAAGTTGGCACTCGCACTCTTTAACCTCTCTCACGAGACCCTGGCATTGTTTGCCAGACCACACTTGACATTGTTACTAAACTTAAACAAAACCAGACAAAATGATACCCTGACTGACCAAACTAAATAAATGTAAAGGTATTACAGTCATTGATCAAATGAACAAAGTCAAACAAAAACTATGAAGGGCACAAGTGGGAAACATGAGGAGGAAGAGCAGCAGCAGCCGCCTTCTCCAGCTGCTCTGCATACATCCTGAGGACACCCAATTATTCATCAATACCTTCTACATTAATTATAAAATCGATTACAGGGAGTAACTTCTGTGTAAAAACCCGCTGTTTGAAGGTTACCTCAAGAGGCTCAATTTTTATGACCATGTGCGCGCGCACGCGAGTGCTGTGCGTGTGTTCATCCAGGTGTGGTAATGGAGGTTGAGCTTTAGCTCCACACGCGCCATGTGCTCTAGACGAGTACCTGGTGCCTTCAACCACCCCCCTCCTAGTTCAAATAAGTTTATTGAGAAAAGGAAGCACATCTCAAAAGGCCAGAGTAGCTTGGACTATTTCTACCCTCGTCTATATATATTGTCCAATTGGCTCTCAAACCCATTATACCCATATCAGTGTAAAACAAATGTATAACACAAACTATGAGATGTATAACATTAGAAGCTATTGACAGTCATCTTCTAAATCTCAAACCAACTGAATCCTATGCCTTTACTGATGGCTCTGTGCAGTTAGGCACTGTTAGAACATGTTGTGAATGTGTGCAGTATATATTGGGAATGAAATGATCATGTCTGGTACACAGAGATTGAACAATTTGGCAAGCAGACAGACTGATCTATTGGGTATTTATCTAGCCACTGAGTATCTTAAACAAATAGTAAAACTAAAACCAAACAAATCTCTAGGGCCGGATGAAGTGTTTGCCAGGATGCTTAAAGAATGCAAAGGAGGAGTTTTACGAGACACTATCTACCATATTTAATAAATGAATTGAGTCAGGCAGAATGCCAGAGTCATGGAATGTTGCTAATGATGATGTACCAATTTTTAAGAAAGGAGATATCACTTGCGTCAAACTATCGGTCAATTAGCATAGCGTCTATGGTGGGAAAGTTACTTGAATCGATAATTGCAAATACAATTCGTCTTCATCTTACATAAGAACAAAGGCAACTGCAGAAGGCATATTGGCCCATACGAGGCAGCTCCTATTTATAACCACCCAATCCCATTCATATACTTGTCCAACCCGCGCTTGAAACAATCGAGGGACCCCACCTCCAGCACGTGACGCGGTAATTGGTTCCACAAATCAACAACCCTGTTACTGAACCAGTATTTACCCAAGTCTTTCCTAAATCTAAACTTATTCAATTTATACCCATTGTTTCGTGTTCTGTCTTGTGTTGATACTTTTAATACCCTATTAATATCCCCTTTGTTATGTCCATTCACACACTTGTAAACCTCTATCATGTCACCCCTAACTCTTCGCCTTTCCAGTGAATGCAACTTAAGAACATAAGAACATAAGAACAAAGGTAACTGCAGAAGGCCTATTGGCCCATACGAGGCAGCTCCTATTCTATAACCACCCAATCCCACTCATATACTTGTCCAACCCGTGCTTGAAACAATCGAGGGACCCCACCTCCACAATGTTACGCGGCAATTGGTTCCACAAATCAACAACCCTGTTACTGAACCAGTATTTACCCAAGTCTTTCCTAAATCTAAACTTATCCAATTTATACCCATTGTTTCGTGTTCTGTCCTGTGTTGATACTTTTAATACCCTATTAATATCCCCCCGGTTATGTCCATTCATCCACTTGTAAACCTCTATCATGTCACCCCTAACTCTTCGCCTTTCCAGCCTTTCCAACTTAAGCTTTGTTAATCTTTCTTCATATGAAAGATTTCTAATTTGGGGAATTAACTTAGTCATCCTACGCTGGACACGTTCAAGTGAATTTATATCCATTCTATAATATGGCGACCAAAACTGAACTGCATAATCTAAATGGGGCCTAACTAGAGCAAGATATAGCTTGAGAACCACACCAGGTGTCTTGTTACTAACGCTGCGATTAATAAATCCAAGTGTCCGATTTGCCTTATTACGAACATTTATGCATTGATCCTTTTGTTTTAAATTCTTACTAATCATAACTCCCAGATCCCTTTCGCAATCCGATTTCGCAATCACAACACCATCTAGCTCGTATCTTGTAACTCTATCATCATTACCTAACCTCAGAACTTTACATTTATCAGCATTAAACTGCATCTGCCAATCCTTTGACCATTTCAACTTGAACTGAACTAGATCAACTTGAAGTGATAGTGAGTCCTCCTCCGAATTAATTTCCCTACCGATTTTCGTATCATCGGCAAATTTGCAAATGTTGCTACTCAAACCTGAATCTAAATCATTTATATATATTATAAACAACAGAGGTCCCAGGACAGAGCCTTGAGGCACTCCACTTACAACATTTTCCCACTCTGACTTGATTCCATTTATACTAACTCTCTGTTTCCTTTGGTATAGCCATGCCCTAATCCAGCTTAATATAGCACCCCCAATACCATGAGACTCTATCTTTTTAATCAGTCTTTCATGTGGCACTGTATCAAAAGCTTTGCTAAAGTCAAGGTATACAACATCGCAATCCTTACCACTATTAACTGCCTCAACAATGCTAGAATAAAAAGATAACAAATTTGTTAAACATGAACGGCCATTTATAAAACCATGTTGCGACTCAATTATTAATTTATGTTTTTCAAGATGAAGACGAATTTTATTTGCTATTATAGATTCGAGTAACTTTCCCACAATAGACGTTAGGCTAATTGGTCGATAGTTAGACGCAAGTGATCTATCTCCTTTCTTAAAAACTGGTATCACATTAGCAACTTTCCAAAACTCTGGCACTCTGCCTGACTCTATTGATTTATTAAATATGGTTGACAGTGGGTCACAAAGCTCCTCTTTGCATTCTTTAAGCACCCTGGCAAACACTTCATCCGGCCCTGGGGATTTGTTTGGTTTGAGTTTTACTATTTGTTTAAGAACATCCTCCCTGGTAACTGCTAAACTCGTCAACCTGTCCTCGTCCCCACCCACATAGACTTGCTCGGCTGAAGGCATATTGTTAAGTTCAAGTTTAAGCTTTGTTAATCTATCTTCATATGACAGATTTCTAATTTGGGGAATTAACTTAGTCATCCTACGCTGGACACGTTCAAGTGAATTTATATCCATTCTATAATATGGCGACCAAAACTGAACTGCATAATCTAAATGGGGCCTAACTAGAGCAAGATATAGCTTGAGAACCACACCAGGTGTCTTGTTACTAATGCTGCGATTAATAAATCCAAGTGTCCGATTTGCCTTATTACGAACATTTATGCATTGATCCTTTTGTTTTAAATTCTTACTAATCATAACTCCCAGATCCCTTTCGCAATCTCAACACCATCTAGCTCGTATCTTGTAACTCTATCATCATTACCTAACCTCAGAACTTTTCATTTATCAGCATTAAACTGCATCTACCAATCCTTTGACCATTTCAAAACCCTATCTAGATCAACTTGAAGTGATAGTGAGTCCTCCTCCGAATTAATTTCCCTACCGATTTTCGTATCATCGGCAAATTTGCAAATGTTGCTACTCAAACCTGAATCTAAATCATTTATATATATTATAAACAACAGAGGTCCCAGGACAGAGCCTTGAGGCACTCCACTTACAACATTTTCCCACTCTGACTTGATTCCATTTATACTAACTCTCTGTTTCCTTTGGTATAGCCATGCCCTAATCCAGCTTAATATAGCACCCCCAATACCATGAGACTCTATCTTTTTAATCAGTCTTTCATGTGGCACTGTATCAAAAGCTTTGCTAAAGTCAAGGTATACAACATCGCAATCCTTACCACTATTAACTGCCTCAACAATGCTAGAATAAAAAGATAACAAATTTGTTAAACATGAACGGCCATTTATAAAACCATGTTGCGACTCAATTATTAATTTATGTTTTTCAAGATGAAGACGAATTTTATTTGCTATTATAGATTCGAGTAACTTTCCCACAATAGACGTTAGGCTAATTGGTCGATAGTTAGACGCAAGTGATCTATCTCCTTTCTTAAAAACTGGTATCACATTAGCAACTTTCCAAAACTCTGGCACTCTGCCTGACTCTATTGATTTATTAAATATGGTTGACAGTGGGTCACAAAGCTCCTCTTTGCATTCTTTAAGCACCCTGGCAAACACTTCATCCGGCCCTGGGGATTTGTTTGGTTTGAGTTTTACTATTTGTTTAAGAACATCCTCCCTGGTAACTGCTAAACTCGTCAACCTGTCCTCGTCCCCACCCACATAGACTTGCTCGGCTGAAGGCATATTGTTAAGTTCAAGTTTAAGCTTTGTTAATCTATCTTCATATGACAGATTTCTAATTTGGGGAATTAACTTAGTCATCCTACGCTGGACACGTTCAAGTGAATTTATATCCATTCTATAATATGGCGACCAAAACTGAACTGCATAATCTAAATGGGGCCTAACTAGAGCAAGATATAGCTTGAGAACCACACCAGGTGTCTTGTTACTAATGCTGCGATTAATAAATCCAAGTGTCCGATTTGCCTTATTACGAACATTTATGCATTGATCCTTTTGTTTTAAATTCTTACTAATCATAACTCCCAGATCCCTTTCGCAATCTCAACACCATCTAGCTCGTATCTTGTAACTCTATCATCATTACCTAACCTCAGAACTTTTCATTTATCAGCATTAAACTGCATCTACCAATCCTTTGACCATTTCAAAACCCTATCTAGATCAACTTGAAGTGATAGTGAGTCCTCCTCCGAATTAATTTCCCTACCGATTTTCGTATCATCGGCAAATTTGCAAATGTTGCTACTCAAACCTGAATCTAAATCATTTATATATATTATAAACAACAGAGGTCCCAGGACAGAGCCTTGAGGCACTCCACTTACAACATTTTCCCACTCTGACTTGATTCCATTTATACTAACTCTGTTTCCTTTGGTATAGCCATGCCCTAATCCAGCTTAAGTCCTACAAATGGACGAGAATTAATCAAACATTTACGAAACCTGTACATCTTAACGCAATTATGTGGTTTAGTTTGCACTTATTGATCAATTTAATAGGTATGAGGTTGTTGTACTTACCTTACCTTGAGGCTACCTTGAGGTGCTTCCGGGGCTTAGTGTCCCCGCGGCCCGGTCGTCGACCAGGCCTCCTGGTTGCTGGACTGATCAACCAGGCTGTTAGACGCGGCTGCTCGCAGCCTGACGTATGAGTCACAGCCTGGTTGATCAGGTATGGCTGATGAACCTCGCAATCCATGATCGCTTACCATGAACCTCGCAATCAGTTGACGAATGTTGACAGCAACATTCTGATCTGTCTGCTTACGCTTATCTACCTCCCTCCATCTTTCTGAAATTACAAAAAAAGAATTTTATAATTTAATATTTAACCTGCTATGTATATACGCATATTCAGAAAAAAATATTTAAAAATAATTTTAAAAACAAACATAGTTTTACCGATAGATTTATACTGTCGCAAATGTTGGTACCTTCCAAACTTCAAGTTACTATACTCGAGATATATTTGGTCATGGTTCAACAGGTAGTACGATTCAGGTTTGCGAGTTCAATCCTACTACAGTCCCACTATATTTTAGTGCAGATAAATCACTCTTTGAGTGTTCATTATATACAATATATTAAAATTCAAGAACCTAACGTAGCTTCTTTCACCACAAGCTAATACACAAGCAGCTTAGTTTGGATAACGCAATCTATTGATCCTCGAATGACTGTAAACTTCCCACTGACCAATTCTCCTAACTCTCATCTTCACTACCTACTTACTAACACTTTCCCAACTCCTTACCTCTGTCTAGTATGAAGTAGCCGAGGCTGATGTGCCCGTGGTCTGGGTCAGCTGCAAAATGTTTGCTTGTTGACTCCTTGACTTTGCTCCAGAGAGAATCTTGCAGTTTCTTCATGATGAGTTTCACGCTATCTGGCAGGTCCAAGTAGGCGTAGTGGGTAGCTTCCTTCCTGGTGGGCATTTCGGATGCGATCTGCAATGAAAATAACGCAAGTTTAATGTATGTCTGGCAAGTTAAATATATAAATGTTTATTTAATCTATAACTAATAAGATTGTAAAGGATTCCAGCTTTTTTTCTTACGTCGTGAAAGCATTTGTGATGCGATCTGCACTGATAATAGCACAAGTATAATATACCAGCCCATCCTCCAGTTTTGGTAGTACTTACAGTAACGATGAGGACCATAATATATTTACCGACGTACAACGTAATTAGAACGTAGAAATCTGAACTCTGAACACACCGGAATTTTCTTTTTAATTGTTATTTTGACAGACTAAACTGTAAAAAATATCAGTAAATTTTGTGGATAGGTTTGTAATGTTGTGTACCTTGACTTCAGCAAACCTTTTGATACAGTACCAATCTTTTGACCATTACAAAACCATATTTGCATCGTCTTGAAGTGATTAATCCAACTTAATATTACAGCCCCAATACCATGAGCCTCTATCTTTATAATTAATATAATTTCCATGTAGCACTGTATCAAAAGCTTTGATAAAGTCAAGGTACACAACATCATAAACCTTACGATTATCGACAGCCTCAACAATGCTGGAATAAAATTATAGCATGTTTGTTATGCATGAACGGCCATTTGTAAATCCATATTGTGAATCATTTATCTCAATTGACAGCTGAGATAGCTGACCTGTCTCAGTTTTTACTGGTCCAGGACGGACCGAAACTTCGCTGCTTCTCAACGACGTAGAGGCCTATGTAAAAAAAAAAAAAGTGAAAAAAAAATGAGAAGTTTGAGTTGTGCGGTCATCATAGATACTCATCTGTAATGGTCGACAGACTGACAGATCCTGGACGCGTTTACCCCTCGCATTTACATTCTCCTATAATACAAATGAAAATGTGTTCGTGGTTAATGGAAGGTAGTGATTGGGGAAAGTAGGAAGAAGAAATAAAATGGGGAAAGGAAAAGGAGAGAGAAGCATTTGCGAAGAATTATAGACGAGTTGCACTAACGTCCCAAATAATAAAAGTATTTGAGTGATTAGTCAGGTCACCAGTTTCATGGAGGTTATCTTGAGATGATTTCGAGGCTTTTTTTTAGTGTCCCCGCGGCTCGGTCCTCGACCAGGCCTCCACCCCCAGGAAGCAGCCCGTGACAGCTGACTAACACCCAGGTACCTATTTTACTGCTAGGTAACAGGGACATTGGGTGAAAGAAACTCTTTCCATTGTTTCTCGTCGGCGCCTGGGATCGAACCCAGGACCACAGGATCACAAGTCCAGCGTGCTGTCCGCTCGGCTCCATTGGAGACCAATGATATTCACAACAAAGGCCAACATGGATTTAGAGCGGGAAGATCGTACCTCTCACAGCTACTTGCCCACTACGACAGTCACTCAGGCATTAGAAGAATAGAATGTTGATGAATACCCGGACATCGCAAAGGCATTCGATAAATGTGACCATGGAGTGATAGCTTCTTATTTGAATACCCAAAATTAGGTCAATGGGAATAACCGGTAAAATAGGACGCTGGATACTCGGTTTTCTCTCAAACAGAACAAAGAGTCAACCATATAAAGTAGAGACCAAGCACAGTTAAAAGCTCTGTGCCTCCTACCTATATACAAAAGTTCACCTGACGTCACAGAACAGAGCACCTCATGTTTTCACGCTGTCTTCACCTGTTTCAGTATTGATCTGGGTAACTACTCCCATGTTACCCCTAAATCTTCACCTTTCCAGTGAATGTAATTTAAGCTTTTAATTGGGAGTCGGTGGAGGATGTCTTGTGACTAGTCTGCTTGATGTGTGGTTGGACACACCAACCACCAAAGAAAACAAATGCATTTTGGCAACCATTGGAGTTGAACACTGGATCAGGAGTTTAACAGGATGAGTTTAGTTTATTGTGAAACCTATACTCGTCTTATGAGTGGTAGTTTATTATGCACCTCATACTCATCCTGTGAGTCATAGTACATTGTGAATCCCTTTCTCATCGAGTGAATTTTTGCTTACTTTGCTCTCCATACTCATCCTCCGCGTGATAGTTCCTTGTACAACCCATACACATCCTGTGAGTGGTAATTCATTGTGTACCCTATACTCATCCTGCGAGTGGTAGTTAATTTTGCATCCCATACTCGTCATCAAGAAGTGTATCTTACCAGCATGGTAATATAAATTAAGAATATAGGCATAAGTGCAGTACATCACTGAATTCACATCGAAGGTCTATATTGGAGCTTTAACTCTAGCAGAATTGTTTACAAACAGATCAGCCGAGACTGATTAATTTGATTTGTCAAGTTATGAGAGATCCCCCGGAGAGGAAGTCTCAAGCATGTGCGCGCGACTACCATGTACCAGGAAGCAGCGGGTGACGAGAAAGATTTAATAGCACCTGGGAAGAAAAGTCCAGGAGTTCGAGTTCGATAACCATCATAAAGTCAAGAATAACAGTGGCAGAGAACCTTCAGTACACCACTCTACACCCTGTCGTCCAGGGAGTAGACAGTGGCACCCACGGCGGTCCGCACACTTCAATTGTCCCATCTTCCACATGGCCGTCAGACGAGATGTGGAAGAATCTTGCCTACGTATTAAGAAACTCTTAAGCTCGCGAACAATTTTCTGGATTATAGACAATTCAGTACATCCGCCAGAAGAATGGTTGACACTTGTGGACAACCTGTGGAGGTTCATGAAGACTTCTGTGGTAGCCTGTTCTTGCAAGCTGAGGTATCGGTTTGTGGACCAACAATATTGAGGGCTAAGATACCAAAGAGCAGCAGCCCGTCCTCCTAAGGTTTCCCAATGTCAAGAAAATGGTAAATTTAAACCCGCCAAACACACACCGAAACTACGACGTTGGTACAACGTTCTAATAAGTTTTAATACCTCTTAACCAGTTATAACAACCAATATAGCAAGTTGTAACAACGTTCTAATACGTCATAAACACGTTAAATCAAGATGTAACAACTTGTAATAAAGTTGTAACAAGCGGAAAATAGAGACAGTTTCGGTTTGTGTTTCCAGGGAAGTGTCCTCTCCTAACCTATCAGAGGACATTGTTGATTTGTGGAACCAATTGCCACGTAACATGGTAGAGGTGGGGTCCCTCGATTGTTTCAAGCATGGGTTGGACATGTATGAGTGGGATTGGGTGGTTATAAATAGGAGCTGCCTCGTATGGGCCAATAGGCCTTCTGCAGTTGCCTTCTTCTTAAGACCCAGAACAGAAAACGGGACACTATGTCACTTTCGCCAACCGCTTCCAATATTTTAGTACAATTTTTGGCCCTAGAGCTTTGCATACAAGCGAAACGCGACGTTCTTTGTTGGAGGAGAGGTTGATTAGATTGGAGGACAGGTTGGTTAGTAGTGGTTCCCTTCCCTGCATCTGTGGCTAGCACACAGATGCAGGGAAAGGAACTATCAGGAGAAAGCGCAAAACCATTACAACTATATGGCACTGGGAAGCGAGTGTCATAAGGATGGGATGGGGGAGACGAATGATGCCCAACTACTTGGGCTGTCGACTATCGGATATTGAACGCCTACCTGCATGCAGTGAGACCGTCACTCTACCGTCCACCCTAAGTGGTTGGACGTCTGGGAATTGGATCACACTAGGTAGTCGTAGATAGTGACTAGAGCCATTTAATGATTAAGGCCTTTCATCTACACGTTGAGGTGGTCAAACGCTCTCCAGAGATCTCCACACCGGCAGTTTAATCTTTTTGTTCACCGAGTCATCATCAATTAGGGGCGCCTGGTGTCCCCCGGACACTTGGCTGCTAAATTGTGGGTGAAAGTTGGCACTCGCACTCTTTAACCTCTCTCACGAGACCCTGGCATTGTTTGCCAGACCACACTTGACATTGTTACTAAACTTAAACAAAACCAGACAAAATGATACCCTGACTGACCAAACTAAATAAATGTAAAGGTATTACAGTCATTGATCAAATGAACAAAGTCAAACAAAAACTATGAAGGGCACAAGTGGGAAACATGAGGAGGAAGAGCAGCAGCAGCCGCCTTCTCCAGCTGCTCTGCATACATCCTGAGGACACCCAATTATTCATCAATACCTTCTACATTAATTATAAAATCGATTACAGGGAGTAACTTCTGTGTAAAAACCCGCTGTTTGAAGGTTACCTCAAGAGGCTCAATTTTTATGACCATGTGCGCGCGCACGCGAGTGCTGTGCGTGTGTTCATCCAGGTGTGGTAATGGAGGTTGAGCTTTAGCTCCACACGCGCCATGTGCTCTAGACGAGTACCTGGTGCCTTCAACCACCCCCCTCCTAGTTCAAATAAGTTTATTGAGAAAAGGAAGCACATCTCAAAAGGCCAGAGTAGCTTGGACTATTTCTACCCTCGTCTATATATATTGTCCAATTGGCTCTCAAACCCATTATACCCATATCAGTGTAAAACAAATGTATAACACAAACTATGAGATGTATAACATTAGAAGCTATTGACAGTCATCTTCTAAATCTCAAACCAACTGAATCCTATGCCTTTACTGATGGCTCTGTGCAGTTAGGCACTGTTAGAACATGTTGTGAATGTGTGCAGTATATATTGGGAATGAAATGATCATGTCTGGTACACAGAGATTGAACAATTTGGCAAGCAGACAGACTGATCTATTGGGTATTTATCTAGCCACTGAGTATCTTAAACAAATAGTAAAACTAAAACCAAACAAATCTCTAGGGCCGGATGAAGTGTTTGCCAGGATGCTTAAAGAATGCAAAGGAGGAGTTTTACGAGACACTATCTACCATATTTAATAAATGAATTGAGTCAGGCAGAATGCCAGAGTCATGGAATGTTGCTAATGATGATGTACCAATTTTTAAGAAAGGAGATATCACTTGCGTCAAACTATCGGTCAATTAGCATAGCGTCTATGGTGGGAAAGTTACTTGAATCGATAATTGCAAATACAATTCGTCTTCATCTTACATAAGAACAAAGGCAACTGCAGAAGGCATATTGGCCCATACGAGGCAGCTCCTATTTATAACCACCCAATCCCGTTCATATACTTGTCTAACCCGCGCTTGAAACAATCGAGGGACCCCACCTCCAGCACGTGACGCGGTAATTGGTTCCACAAATCAACAACCCTGTTACTGAACCAGTATTTACCCAAGTCTTTCCTAAATCTAAACTTATTCAATTTATACCCATTGTTTCGTGTTCTGTCTTGTGTTGATACTTTTAATACCCTATTAATATCCCCTTTGTTATGTCCATTCACACACTTGTAAACCTCTATCATGTCACCCCTAACTCTTCGCCTTTCCAGTGAATGCAACTTAAGAACATAAGAACATAAGAACAAAGGTAACTGCAGAAGGCCTATTGGCCCATACGAGGCAGCTCCTATTCTATAACCACCCAATCCCACTCATATACTTGTCCAACCCGTGCTTGAAACAATCGAGGGACCCCACCTCCACAATGTTACGCGGCAATTGGTTCCACAAATCAACAACCCTGTTACTGAACCAGTATTTACCCAAGTCTTTCCTAAATCTAAACTTATCCAAATTATACCCATTGTTTCGTGTTCTGTCCTGTGTTGATACTTTTAATACCCTATTAATATCCCCCCGGTTATGTCCATTCATCCACTTGTAAACCTCTATCATGTCACCCCTAACTCTTCGCCTTTCCAGTGAATGCAACTTAAGCTTTGTTAATCTTTCTTCATATGAAAGATTTCTAATTTGGGGAATTAACTTAGTCATCCTACGCTGGACACGTTCAAGTGAATTTATATCCATTCTATAATATGGCGACCAAAACTGAACTGCATAATCTAAATGGGGCCTAACTAGAGCAAGATATAGCTTGAGAACCACACCAGGTGTCTTGTTACTAACGCTGCGATTAATAAATCCAAGTGTCCGATTTGCCTTATTACGAACATTTATGCATTGATCCTTTTGTTTTAAATTCTTACTAATCATAACTCCCAGATCCCTTTCGCAATCCGACTTCGCAATCACAACACCATCTAGCTCGTATCTTGTAACTCTATCATCATTACCTAACCTCAGAACTTTACATTTATCAGCATTAAACTGCATCTGCCAATCCTTTGACCATTTCAAAACCCTATCTAGATCAACTTGAAGTGATAGTGAGTCCTCCTCCGAATTAATTTCCCTACCGATTTTCGTATCATCGGCAAATTTGCAAATGTTGCTACTCAAACCTGAATCTAAATCATTTATATATATTATAAACAACAGAGGTCCCAGGACAGAGCCTTGAGGCACTCCACTTACAACATTTTCCCACTCTGACTTGATTCCATTTATACTAACTCTCTGTTTCCTTTGGTATAGCCATGCCCTAATCCAGCTTAATATAGCACCCCCAATACCATGAGACTCTATCTTTTTAATCAGTCTTTCATGTGGCACTGTATCAAAAGCTTTGCTAAAGTCAAGGTATACAACATCGCAATCCTTACCACTATTAACTGCCTCAACAATGCTAGAATAAAAAGATAACAAATTTGTTAAACATGAACGGCCATTTATAAAACCATGTTGCGACTCAATTATTAATTTATGTTTTTCAAGATGAAGACGAATTTTATTTGCTATTATAGATTCGAGTAACTTTCCCACAATAGACGTTAGGCTAATTGGTCGATAGTTAGACGCAAGTGATCTATCTCCTTTCTTAAAAACTGGTATCACATTAGCAACTTTCCAAAACTCTGGCACTCTGCCTGACTCTATTGATTTATTAAATATGGTTGACAGTGGGTCACAAAGCTCCTCTTTGCATTCTTTAAGCACCCTGGCAAACACTTCATCCGGCCCTGGGGATTTGTTTGGTTTGAGTTTTACTATTTGTTTAAGAACATCCTCCCTGGTAACTGCTAAACTCGTCAACCTGTCCTCGTCCCCACCCACATAGACTTGCTCGGCTGAAGGCATATTGTTAAGTTCAAGTTTAAGCTTTGTTAATCTATCTTCATATGACAGATTTCTAATTTGGGGAATTAACTTAGTCATCCTACGCTGGACACGTTCAAGTGAATTTATATCCATTCTATAATATGGCGACCAAAACTGAACTGCATAATCTAAATGGGGCCTAACTAGAGCAAGATATAGCTTGAGAACCACACCAGGTGTCTTGTTACTAATGCTGCGATTAATAAATCCAAGTGTCCGATTTGCCTTATTACGAACATTTATGCATTGATCCTTTTGTTTTAAATTCTTACTAATCATAACTCCCAGATCCCTTTCGCAATCTCAACACCATCTAGCTCGTATCTTGTAACTCTATCATCATTACCTAACCTCAGAACTTTTCATTTATCAGCATTAAACTGCATCTACCAATCCTTTGACCATTTCAAAACCCTATCTAGATCAACTTGAAGTGATAGTGAGTCCTCCTCCGAATTAATTTCCCTACCGATTTTCGTATCATCGGCAAATTTGCAAATGTTGCTACTCAAACCTGAATCTAAATCATTTATATATATTATAAACAACAGAGGTCCCAGGACAGAGCCTTGAGGCACTCCACTTACAACATTTTCCCACTCTGACTTGATTCCATTTATACTAACTCTGTTTCCTTTGGTATAGCCATGCCCTAATCCAGCTTAAGTCCTACAAATGGACGAGAATTAATCAAACATTTACGAAACCTGTACATCTTAACGCAATTATGTGGTTTAGTTTGCACTTATTGATCAATTTAATAGGTATGAGGTTGTTGTACTTACCTTACCTTGAGGCTACCTTGAGGTGCTTCCGGGGCTTAGTGTCCCCGCGGCCCGGTCGTCGACCAGGCCTCCTGGTTGCTGGACTGATCAACCAGGCTGTTAGACGCGGCTGCTCGCAGCCTGACGTATGAGTCACAGCCTGGTTGATCAGGTATGGCTGATGAACCTCGCAATCCATGATCGCTTACCATGAACCTCGCAATCAGTTGACGAATGTTGACAGCAACATTCTGATCTGTCTGCTTACGCTTATCTACCTCCCTCCATCTTTCTGAAATTACAAAAAAAGAATTTTATAATTTAATATTTAACCTGCTATGTATATACGCATATTCAGAAAAAAATATTTAAAAATAATTTTAAAAACAAACATAGTTTTACCGATAGATTTATACTGTCGCAAATGTTGGTACCTTCCAAACTTCAAGTAACTATACTCGAGATATATTTGGTCATGGTTCAACAGGTAGTACGATTCAGGTTTGCGAGTTCAATCCTACTACAGTCCCACTATATTTTAGTGCAGATAAATCACTCTTTGAGTGTTCATTATATACAATATATTAAAATTCAAGAACCTAACGTAGCTTCTTTCACCACAAGCTAATACACAAGCAGCTTAGTTTGGATAACGCAATCTATTGATCCTCGAATGACTGTAAACTTCCCACTGACCAATTCTCCGAACTCTCATCTTCACTACCTACTTACTAACACTTTCCCAACTCTTTACCTCTGTCTAGTATGAAGTAGCCGAGGCTGATGTGCCCGTGGTCTGGGTCAGCTGCAAAATGTTTGCTTGTTGACTCCTTGACTTTGCTCCAGAGAGAATCTTGCAGTTTCTTCATGATGAGTTTCACGCTATCTGGCAGGTCCAAGTAGGCGTAGTGGGTAGCTTCCTTCCTGGTGGGCATTTCGGATGCGATCTGCAATGAAAATAACGCAAGTTTAATGTATGTCTGGCAAGTTAAATATATAAATGTTTATTTAATCTATAATTAATAAGATTGTAAAGGATTCCAGCTTTTTTTCTTACGTCGTGAAAGCATTTGTGATGCGATCTGCACTGATAATAGCACAAGTATAATATACCAGCCCATCCTCCAGTTTTGGTAGTACTTACAGTAACGATGAGGACCATAATATATTTACCGACGTACAACGTAATTAGAACGTAGAAATCTGAACTCTGAACACACCGGAATTTTCTTTTTAATTGTTATTTTGACAGACTAAACTGTAAAAAATATCAGTAAATTTTGTGGATAGGTTTGTAATGTTGTGTACCTTGACTTCAGCAAACCTTTTGATACAGTACCAATCTTTTGACCATTACAAAACCATATTTGCATCGTCTTGAAGTGATTAATCCAACTTAATATTACAGCCCCAATACCATGAGCCTCTATCTTTATAATTAATCTTTCATGTAGCACTGTATCAAAAGCTTTGATAAAGTCAAGGTACACAACATCATAAACCTTACGATTATCGACAGCCTCAACAATGCTGGAATAAAATTATAGCATGTTTGTTATGCATGAACGGCCATTTGTAAATCCATGTTGTGAATCATTTATCTCAATTGACAGCTGAGATAGCTGACCTGTCTCAGTTTTTACTGGTCCAGGACGGACCGAAACTTCGCTGCTTCTCAACGACGTAGAGGCCTATGTAAAAAAAAAAAAGTGAAAAAAAAATGAGAAGTTTGAGTTGTGCGGTCATCATAGATACTCATCTGTAATGGTCGACAGACTGACAGATCCTGGACGCGTTTACCCCTCGCATTTACATTCTCCTATAATACAAATGAAAATGTGTTCGTGGTTAATGGAAGGTAGTGATTGGGGAAAGTAGGAAGAAGAAATAAAATGGGGAAAGGAAAAGGAGAGAGAAGCATTTGCGAAGAATTATAGACGAGTTGCACTAACGTCCCAAATAATAAAAGTATTTGAGTGATTAGTCAGGTCACCAGTTTCATGGAGGTTATCTTGAGATGATTTCGAGGCTTTTTTTTAGTGTCCCCGCGGCTCGGTCCTCGACCAGGCCTCCACCCCCAGGAAGCAGCCCGTGACAGCTGACTAACACCCAGGTACCTATTTTACTGCTAGGTAACAGGGACATTGGGTGAAAGAAACTCTTTCCATTGTTTCTCGTCGGCGCCTGGGATCGAACCCAGGACCACAGGATCACAAGTCCAGCGTGCTGTCCGCTCGGCCGATCGGCTCCATTGGAGACCAATGATATTCACAACAAAGGCCAACATGGATTTAGAGCGGGAAGATCGTACCTCTCACAGCTACTTGCCCACTACGACAGTCACTCAGGCATTAGAAGAATAGAATGTTGATGAATACCCGGACATCGCAAAGGCATTCGATAAATGTGACCATGGAGTGATAGCTTCTTATTTGAATACCCAAAATTAGGTCAATGGGAATAACCGGTAAAATAGGACGCTGGATACTCGGTTTTCTCTCAAACAGAACAAAGAGTCAACCATATAAAGTAGAGACCAAGCACAGTTAAAAGCTCTGTGCCTCCTACCTATATACAAAAGTTCACCTGACGTCACAGAACAGAGCACCTCATGTTTTCACGCTGTCTTCACCTGTTTCAGTATTGATCTGGGTAACTACTCCCATGTTACCCCTAAATCTTCACCTTTCCAGTGAATGTAATTTAAGCTTTTAATTGGGAGTCGGTGGAGGATGTCTTGTGACTAGTCTGCTTGATGTGTGGTTGGACACACCAACCACCAAAGAAAACAAATGCATTTTGGCAACCATTGGAGTTGAACACTGGATCAGGAGTTTAACAGGATGAGTTTAGTTTATTGTGAAACCTATACTCGTCTTATGAGTGGTAGTTTATTATGCACCTCATACTCATCCTGTGAGTCATAGTACATTGTGAATCCCTTTCTCATCGAGTGAATTTTTGCTTACTTTGCTCTCCATACTCATCCTCCGCGTGATAGTTCCTTGTACAACCCATACACATCCTGTGAGTGGTAATTCATTGTGTACCCTATACTCATCCTGCGAGTGGTAGTTAATTTTGCATCCCATACTCGTCATCAAGAAGTGTATCTTACCAGCATGGTAATATAAATTAAGAATATAGGCATAAGTGCAGTACATCACTGAATTCACATCGAAGGTCTATATTGGAGCTTTAACTCTAGCAGAATTGTTTACAAACAGATCAGCCGAGACTGATTAATTTGATTTGTCAAGTTATGAGAGATCCCCCGGAGAGGAAGTCTCAAGCATGTGCGCGCGACTACCATGTACCAGGAAGCAGCGGGTGACGAGAAAGATTTAATAGCACCTGGGAAGAAAAGTCCAGGAGTTCGAGTTCGATAACCATCATAAAGTCAAGAATAACAGTGGCAGAGAACCTTCAGTACACCACTCTACACCCTGTCGTCCAGGGAGTAGACAGTGGCACCCACGGCGGTCCGCACACTTCAACTGTCCCATCTTCCACATGGCCGTCAGACGAGATGTGGAAGAATCTTGCCTACGTATTAAGAAACTCTTAAGCTCGCGAACAATTTTCTGGATTATAGACAATTCAGTACATCCGCCAGAAGAATGGTTGACACTTGTGGACAACCTGTGGAGGTTCATGAAGACTTCTGTGGTAGCCTGTTCTTGCAAGCTGAGGTATCGGTTTGTGGACCTTTGAGCTATGTGGACCAACAATATTGAGGGCTAAGATACCAAAGAGCAGCAGCCCGTCCTCCTAAGGTTTCCCAATGTCAAGAAAATGGTAAATTTATACCCGCCAAACACACACCGAAACTACGACGTTGGTACAACGTTCTAATAAGTTTTAATACCTCTTAACCAGTTATAACAACCAATATAGCAAGTTGTAACAACGTTCTAATACGTCATAAACACGTTAAGTCAAGATGTAACAACTTGTAATAAAGTTGTAACAAGCGGAAAATAGAGACAGTTTCGGTTTGTGTTTCCAGGGAAGTGTCCTCTCCTAACCTATCAGAGGACATTGTTGATTTGTGGAACCAATTGCCACGTAACATGGTAGAGGTGGGGTCCCTCGATTGTTTCAAGCATGGGTTGGACATGTATATGAGTGGGATTGGGTGATTATAAATAGGAGCTGCCTCGTATGGGCCAATAGGCCTTCTGCAGTTGCCTTCTTCTTAAGACCCAGAACAGAAAACGGGACACTATGTCACTTTCGCCAACCGCTTCCAATATTTTAGTACAATTTTTGGCCCTAGAGCTTTGCATACAAGCGAAACGCGACGTTCTTTGTTGTAGGAGAGGTTGATTAGATTGGAGGACAGGTTGGTTAGTAGTGGTTCCCTTCCCTGCATCTGTGGCTAGCACACAGATGCAGGGAAAGGAACTATCAGGAGAAAGCGCAAAACCATTACAACTATATGGCACTGGGAAGCGAGTGTCATAAGGATGGGATGGGGGAGACGAATGATGCCCAACTACTTGGGCTGTCGACTGTCGGATATTGAACGCCTACCTGCATGCAGTGAGACCGTCACTCTACCGTCCACCCTAAGTGGTTGGACGTCTGGGAATTGGATCACACTAGGTAGTCGTAGATAGTGACTAGAGCCATTTAATGATTAAGGCCTTTCATCTACACGTTGAGGTGGTCAAACGCTCTCCAGAGATCTCCACACCGGCAGTTTAATCTTTTTGTTCACCGAGTCATCATCAATTAGGGGCGCCTGGTGTCCCCCGGACACTTGGCTGCTAAATTGTGGGTGAAAGTTGGCACTCGCACTCTTTAACCTCTCTCACGAGACCCTGGCATTGTTTGCCAGACCACACTTGACATTGTTACTAAACTTAAACAAAACCAGACAAAATGATACCCTGACTGACCAAACTAAATAAATGTAAAGGTATTATAGTCATTGATCAAATGAACAAAGTCAAACAAAAACTATGAAGGGCACAAGTGGGAAACATGAGGAGGAAGAGCAGCAGCAGCCGCCTTCTCCAGCTGCTCTGCATACATCCTGAGGACACCCAATTATTCATCAATACCTTCTACATTAATTATAAAATCGATTACAGGGAGTAACTTCTGTGTAAAAACCCGCTGTTTGAAGGTTACCTCAAGAGGCTCAATTTTTATGACCATGTGCGCGCGCACGCGAGTGCTGTGCGTGTGTTCATCCAGGTGTGGTAATGGAGGTTGAGCTTTAGCTCCACACGCGCCATGTGCTCTAGACGAGTACCTGGTGCCTTCAACCACCCCCCTCCTAGTTCAAATAAGTTTATTGAGAAAAGGAAGCACATCTCAAAAGGCCAGAGTAGCTTGGACTATTTCTACCCTCGTCTATATATATTGTCCAATTGGCTCTCAAACCCATTATACCCATATCAGTGTAAAACAAATGTATAACACAAACTATGAGATGTATAACATTAGAAGCTATTGACAGTCATCTTCTAAATCTCAAACCAACTGAATCCTATGCCTTTACTGATGGCTCTGTGCAGTTAGGCACTGTTAGAACATGTTGTGAATGTGTGCAGTATATATTGGGAATGAAATGATCATGTCTGGTACACAGAGATTGAACAATTTGGCAAGCAGACAGACTGATCTATTGGGTATTTATCTAGCCACTGAGTATCTTAAACAAATAGTAAAATTAAAACCAAACAAATCTCTAGGGCCGGATGAAGTGTTTGCCAGGATGCTTAAAGAATGCAAAGGAGGAGCTTTACGAGACACTATCTACCATATTTAATAAATGAATTGAGTCAGGCAGAATGCCAGAGTCATGGAATGTTGCTAATGATGATGTACCAATTTTTAAGAAAGGAGATATCACTTGCGTCAAACTATCGGTCAATTAGCATAGCGTCTATGGTGGGAAAGTTACTTGAATCGATAATTGCAAATACAATTCGTCTTCATCTTACATAAGAACAAAGGCAACTGCAGAAGGCATATTGGCCCATACGAGGCAGCTCCTATTTATAACCACCCAATCCCGTTCATATACTTGTCTAACCCGCGCTTGAAACAATCGAGGGACCCCACCTCCAGCACGTGACGCGGTAATTGGTTCCACAAATCAACAACCCTGTTACTGAACCAGTATTTACCCAAGTCTTTCCTAAATCTAAACTTATTCAATTTATACCCATTGTTTCGTGTTCTGTCTTGTGTTGATACTTTTAATACCCTATTAATATCCCCTTTGTTATGTCCATTCACACACTTGTAAACCTCTATCATGTCACCCCTAACTCTTCGCCTTTCCAGTGAATGCAACTTAAGAACATAAGAACATAAGAACAAAGGTAACTGCAGAAGGCCTATTGGCCCATACGAGGCAGCTCCTATTCTATAACCACCCAATCCCACTCATATACTTGTCCAACCCGTGCTTGAAACAATCGAGGGACCCCACCTCCACAATGTTACGCGGCAATTGGTTCCACAAATCAACAACCCTGTTACTGAACCAGTATTTACCCAAGTCTTTCCTAAATCTAAACTTATCCAAATTATACCCATTGTTTCGTGTTCTGTCCTGTGTTGATACTTTTAATACCCTATTAATATCCCCCCGGTTATGTCCATTCATCCACTTGTAAACCTCTATCATGTCACCCCTAACTCTTCGCCTTTCCAGTGAATGCAACTTAAGCTTTGTTAATCTTTCTTCATATGAAAGATTTCTAATTTGGGGAATTAACTTAGTCATACTACGCTGGACACGTTCAAGTGAATTTATATCCATTCTATAATATGGCGACCAAAACTGAACTGCATAATCTAAATGGGGCCTAACTAGAGCAAGATATAGCTTGAGAACCACACCAGGTGTCTTGTTACTAACGCTGCGATTAATAAATCCAAGTGTCCGATTTGCCTTATTACGAACATTTATGCATTGATCCTTTTGTTTTAAATTCTTACTAATCATAACTCCCAGATCCCTTTCGCAATCCGACTTCGCAATCACAACACCATCTAGCTCGTATCTTGTAACTCTATCATCATTACCTAACCTCAGAACTTTACATTTATCAGCATTAAACTGCATCTGCCAATCCTTTGACCATTTCAAAACCCTATCTAGATCAACTTGAAGTGATAGTGAGTCCTCCTCCGAATTAATTTCCCTACCGATTTTCGTATCATCGGCAAATTTGCAAATGTTGCTACTCAAACCTGAATCTAAATCATTTATATATATTATAAACAACAGAGGTCCCAGGACAGAGCCTTGAGGCACTCCACTTACAACATTTTCCCACTCTGACTTTATTCCATTTATACTAACTCTCTGTTTCCTTTGGTATAGCCATGCCCTAATCCAGCTTAATATAGCACCCCCAATACCATGAGACTCTATCTTTTTAATCAGTCTTTCATGTGGCACTGTATCAAAAGCTTTGCTAAAGTCAAGGTATACAACATCGCAATCCTTACCACTATCAACTGCCTCAACAATGCTAGAATAAAAAGATAACAAATTTGTTAAACATGAACGGCCATTTATAAAACCATGTTGCGACTCAATTATTAATTTATGTTTTTCAAGATGAAGACGAATTTTATTTGCTATTATAGATTCGAGTAACTTTCCCACAATAGACGTTAGGCTAATTGGTCGATAGTTAGACGCAAGTGATCTATCTCCTTTCTTAAAAACTGGTATCACATTAGCAACTTTCCAAAACTCTGGCACTCTGCCTGACTCTATTGATTTATTAAATATGGTTGACAGTGGGTCACAAAGCTCCTCTTTGCATTCTTTAAGCACCCTAGCAAACACTTCATCCGGCCCTGGGGATTTGTTTGGTTTGAGTTTTACTATTTGTTTAAGAACATCCTCCCTGGTAACTGCTAAACTCGTCAACCTGTCCTCGTCCCCACCCACATAGACTTGTTCGGCTGAAGGCATATTGTTAAGTTCCTCTTTAGTAAATACAGATACAAAATATTTATTAAAAATACTACTCATCTCTTCATCACTATCTGTTATTTGACCTGTCACAGTTTTTAATGGACCTATCCTTTCCCTAGTCTTAGTACGATATAACTGAAAAAACCCTTTAGGATTTGTCTTTGCTTGCCCTGCTATGCGAACTTCATAGTTTCTTTTTGCTTTCCTTATCTCTTTTTTAACATTTCTAACCAGTTGTACGAATTCCTGTTCTAAAGTGACCTCCCCATTTTTAATCCTTTTGTACCAAGCTCTCTTTTTACCTATAAGGTTCTTCAAATTCTTTGTTATCCACTTTGGGTCATTAGTATACGATCTATTCAATTTGTATGGTATACTACGTTCCTGTGCTTTGTTTAGAATATTCTTAAATAAGTTATATATTGAATCCACATCGAAATCCCCATTTAAGTCACCTATCGCTGGGTTCATGTCTCGCTCCAAGACCGGCCCACACCCCATACCCAAGCCTTTCCAATCAATTTGACCCAAAAAATTTCTTAGGCTATTAAAATCAGCTTTTCGAAAATCTGGCACTTTAACAGAATTTTCTCCTACTGGTCTATTCCATTCTATGCTAAATCTGATTTCTTTGTGATCACTGCTCCCTAGCTCACTCCCTATTTCGATGTCATTAATTTGCGTTTCCCTGTTAGTTAACACTAAATCTAAAATATTATTTTCCCGTGTTGGTTCCTTAATGTGTTGCGTAAGAAAGCAATCGTCAATTAATTCTAGAAAATCTTCTGCTTCACTATTCCCTGTTTTGTTCAACCAGTTTATTCCGCTAAAATTAAAGTCACCCATGACATAAATACTGTTAGATCTAGATGCTCTAGATATTTCATCCCATAGATGCTTTGCTTCCATTCTGTCTAAATTTGGTGGCCTATATATTACTCCTATTATAATATTATTAGCTTTTTCGTTTAATTCAATCCAAATAGTTTCTGTGTGTGGCTCTGTTTTGATTCCCTCTTTGAGACTACATTTCAAATTGTCCCTAACATATATGGCTACTCCACCTCCTCGTCTAATATATCTATCTGTGTGAAATAGTTTAAATCCATATATTTGATATTCAGCTAATAGTTCTCTATTTTCTACATTCATCCACGTTTCGGTAAGTGCAATAATATCTATTTTTTCTGTGCAGACAAGAGCATTTAATTCGTTAATTTTATTTCTTAGACTTCTACTGTTAGTGTAATATACCCTAAGTGAATTGTTATTTTGCGGACCTTCTCTTTCCCTGATCGTTTTGCCAATTCCTTTCTCCCACAAACACATACTTTTATTACCTCCTTCCTCCAAATCAATTCCCATACCTCTATCTACTAACAGTTTAAACCCAAACAAACACCTCTAACCACTTCTTCTAGCGAGTTCGCAACAGCAACAACCCCAGCTCTCGATAGATGCACCCCATCACGAGCATACATTTAATTTCTTCCATAGAAGTGTTCCCAGTTGTCTATGAAAGATATTGCATTTGATTTGCAATATCTTTCCAGCCGGCAATTGACACCAAGTGCCCTCGATATCCATTCATTTCCCACTCCCTTTCTTGGAAGAATGCCACATATGATCGGGATTCCTCCCTTGCTCCTAACTAACTCTATGGCTGTTTTATACCTCTGAATCAGTTCCTCACTCCTGACTCGACCAACATCATTTCCTCCCACGCTAATGCAAATAATGGGATTGTTCCCATTACCAGCCATAATATCATTCATGTTGTTTATAATATCACCAATGCCAGCTCCGGGATAGCAAACCCTTAACCTGTTCCCCCTATCTCTAGCACAAAACGTTCTATCCAAATACCTTATCTGGGAATCTCCCACAACTAATGTTTGCTTAGGTACTTCCTTTACTTTCTGAGGGGCCTGCGCTTCCTTTCTCTTCGTTGCTTTCCCTTTTGCGCGATCCACAGTCTCTCCACAGCACTCGTCCTCCAAAACGTCAAATGAATTTGAAGTTGCTATGGCGTTTGAAGGCGGCTTTATCAAAGTCTTCTTAAGGCCCCTGTCTTTCGCAACTCTCCAAGACGAGGTCCCTTTACTGCTGGTCTCCTCCTTCGTTACTTCTCGTTGTTTTTTAAGCTGACGCACCTCCTCCCGCAGAGAGTCCAACTCTGTCCTCAGGGCTCCCACTAGAGTCACCAGGTCCTTCACTACAACTTCCATATTGCTATGATAATATAACAACACTCAGGAGCTCCGGTTAACACAACCTCTCACTGTGACTTCACCTGACCGACTGAGTCAGGTGAAGTCCTCCTCCGAATTAATTTCCCTACCGATTTTCGTATCATCGGCAAATTTGCAAATGTTGCTACTCAAACCTGAATCTAAATCATTTATATATATTATAAACAACAGAGGTCCCAGGACAGAGCCTTGAGGCACTCCACTTACAACATTTTCCCACTCTGACTTGATTCCATTTATACTAACTCTCTGTTTCCTTTGGTATAGCCATGCCCTAATCCAGCTTAATATAGCACCCCCAATACCATGAGACTCTATCTTTTTAATCAGTCTTTCATGTGGCACTGTATCAAAAGCTTTGCTAAAGTCAAGGTATACAACATCGCAATCCTTACCACTATTAACTGCCTCAACAATGCTAGAATAAAAAGATAACAAATTTGTTAAACATGAACGGCCATTTATAAAACCATGTTGCGACTCAATTATTAATTTATGTTTTTCAAGATGAAGACGAATTTTATTTGCTATTATAGATTCGAGTAACTTTCCCACAATAGACGTTAGGCTAATTGGTCGATAGTTAGACGCAAGTGATCTATCTCCTTTCTTAAAAACTGGTATCACATTAGCAACTTTCCAAAACTCTGGCACTCTGCCTGACTCTATTGATTTATTAAATATGGTTGACAGTGGGTCACAAAGCTCCTCTTTGCATTCTTTAAGCACCCTGGCAAACACTTCATCCGGCCCTGGGGATTTGTTTGGTTTGAGTTTTACTATTTGTTTAAGAACATCCTCCCTGGTAACTGCTAAACTCGTCAACCTGTCCTCGTCCCCACCCACATAGACTTGCTCGGCTGAAGGCATATTGTTAAGTTCAAGTTTAAGCTTTGTTAATCTATCTTCATATGACAGATTTCTAATTTGGGGAATTAACTTAGTCATCCTACGCTGGACACGTTCAAGTGAATTTATATCCATTCTATAATATGGCGACCAAAACTGAACTGCATAATCTAAATGGGGCCTAACTAGAGCAAGATATAGCTTGAGAACCACACCAGGTGTCTTGTTACTAATGCTGCGATTAATAAATCCAAGTGTCCGATTTGCCTTATTACGAACATTTATGCATTGATCCTTTTGTTTTAAATTCTTACTAATCATAACTCCCAGATCCCTTTCGCAATCTCAACACCATCTAGCTCGTATCTTGTAACTCTATCATCATTACCTAACCTCAGAACTTTTCATTTATCAGCATTAAACTGCATCTACCAATCCTTTGACCATTTCAAAACCCTATCTAGATCAACTTGAAGTGATAGTGAGTCCTCCTCCGAATTAATTTCCCTACCGATTTTCGTATCATCGGCAAATTTGCAAATGTTGCTACTCAAACCTGAATCTAAATCATTTATATATATTATAAACAACAGAGGTCCCAGGACAGAGCCTTGAGGCACTCCACTTACAACATTTTCCCACTCTGACTTGATTCCATTTATACTAACTCTGTTTCCTTTGGTATAGCCATGCCCTAATCCAGCTTAAGTCCTACAAATGGACGAGAATTAATCAAACATTTACGAAACCTGTACATCTTAACGCAATTATGTGGTTTAGTTTGCACTTATTGATCAATTTAATAGGTATGAGGTTGTTGTACTTACCTTACCTTGAGGCTACCTTGAGGTGCTTCCGGGGCTTAGTGTCCCCGCGGCCCGGTCGTCGACCAGGCCTCCTGGTTGCTGGACTGATCAACCAGGCTGTTAGACGCGGCTGCTCGCAGCCTGACGTATGAGTCACAGCCTGGTTGATCAGGTATGGCTGATGAACCTCGCAATCCATGATCGCTTACCATGAACCTCGCAATCAGTTGACGAATGTTGACAGCAACATTCTGATCTGTCTGCTTACGCTTATCTACCTCCCTCCATCTTTCTGAAATTACAAAAAAAGAATTTTATAATTTAATATTTAACCTGCTATGTATATACGCATATTCAGAAAAAAATATTTAAAAATAATTTTAAAAACAAACATAGTTTTACCGATAGATTTATACTGTCGCAAATGTTGGTACCTTCCAAACTTCAAGTAACTATACTCGAGATATATTTGGTCATGGTTCAACAGGTAGTACGATTCAGGTTTGCGAGTTCAATCCTACTACAGTCCCACTATATTTTAGTGCAGATAAATCACTCTTTGAGTGTTCATTATATACAATATATTAAAATTCAAGAACCTAACGTAGCTTCTTTCACCACAAGCTAATACACAAGCAGCTTAGTTTGGATAACGCAATCTATTGATCCTCGAATGACTGTAAACTTCCCACTGACCAATTCTCCGAACTCTCATCTTCACTACCTACTTACTAACACTTTCCCAACTCTTTACCTCTGTCTAGTATGAAGTAGCCGAGGCTGATGTGCCCGTGGTCTGGGTCAGCTGCAAAATGTTTGCTTGTTGACTCCTTGACTTTGCTCCAGAGAGAATCTTGCAGTTTCTTCATGATGAGTTTCACGCTATCTGGCAGGTCCAAGTAGGCGTAGTGGGTAGCTTCCTTCCTGGTGGGCATTTCGGATGCGATCTGCAATGAAAATAACGCAAGTTTAATGTATGTCTGGCAAGTTAAATATATAAATGTTTATTTAATCTATAACTAATAAGATTGTAAAGGATTCCAGCTTTTTTTCTTACGTCGTGAAAGCATTTGTGATGCGATCTGCACTGATAATAGCACAAGTATAATATACCAGCCCATCCTCCAGTTTTGGTAGTACTTACAGTAACGATGAGGACCATAATATATTTACCGACGTACAACGTAATTAGAACGTAGAAATCTGAACTCTGAACACACCGGAATTTTCTTTTTAATTGTTATTTTGACAGACTAAACTGTAAAAAATATCAGTATATTTTGTGGATAGGTTTGTAATGTTGTGTACCTTGACTTCATCAAACCTTTTGATACAGTACCAATCTTTTGACCATTACAAAACCATATTTGCATCGTCTTGAAGTGATTAATCCAACTTAATATTACAGCCCCAATACCATGAGCCTCTATCTTTATAATTAATCTTTCATGTAGCACTGTATCAAAAGCTTTGATAAAGTCAAGGTACACAACATCATAAACCTTACGATTATCGACTGCCTCAACTATGCTGGAATAAAATTATAGCATGTTTGTTATGCATGAACGGCCATTTGTAAATCCATGTTGTGAATCATTTATCTCGGTTGACAGCTGAGATAGCTGACCTGTCTCAGTTTTTACTGGTCTAGGACGGACCGAAACGTCGCTGCTTCTCAACGACGTAGAGGTCTATGTAAAAAAAAAAGTAAAAAAAAAAAAAAAAAAAAGAAGTTTGAGTTGTGCGGTCATCATAGATACTCCTCTGTAATGGTCGACAGACTGACAGATCCTGGACGCGTTTACCCCTCGCATTTACATTCTCCTATAATACAAATGAAAATGTGTTCGTGGTTAATGGATGGTAATGATTGGGGAAAGTAGGAAGAAGAAATAAAATGGGGAAAGGAAAAGGAGAGAGAAGCATTTGCGAAGAATTATAGACGAGTTGCACTAACGTCCCAAATAATAAAAGTATTTGAGTGATTAGTCAGGTCACCAGTTTCATGGAGGTTATCTTGATGATTTCGAGGCTTTTTTTCGTGTCCCCGCGGCCCGGTCCTCGACCAGGCCTCCACCCCCAGGAAGCAGCCCGTGACAGCTGACTAACACCCAGGTACCTATTTTACTGCTAGGTAACAGGGGCATTGGGTGAAAGAAACTCTTCCCATTGTTTCTCGTTGGCGCCTGGGATCGAACCCAGGACCACAGGATCACAAGTCCAGCGTGCTGTCCGCTCGGCCGATCGGCTCCATTGGAGACCAATGATATTCACAACTAAGGCCAACATGGATTTAGAGCGGGAAGATCGTACCTCTCACAGCTACTTGCCCACTACGACAGTCACTCAGGCATTAGAAGAATAGAATGTTGATGAATACCCGGACATCGCAAAGGCATTCGATAAATGTGACCATGGAGTGATAGCTTCTTATTTGAATACCCAAAATTAGGTCAATGGGAATAACCGGTAAAATAGGACGCTGGATACTCGGTTTTCTCTCAAACAGAACAAAGAGTCAACCATATAAAGTAGAGACCAAGCACAGTTAAAAGCTCTGTGCCTCCTACCTATATACAAAAGTTCACCTGACGTCACAGAACAGAGCACCTCATGTTTTCACGCTGTCTTCACCTGTTTCAGTATTGATCTGGGTAACTACTCCCATGTCACCCCTAAATCTTCACCTTTCCAGTGAATGTAATTTAAGCTTTTAATTGGGAGTCGGTGGAGGATGTCTTGTGACTAGTCTACTTGATGTGTGGTTGGACACACCAACCACCAAAGAAAACAAATGCATTTTGGCAACCATTGGAGTTGAACACTGGATCAGCCTCGTTGGCACTGATGATGAAAACAGGAAGTGACAAAGCAAAGAGATATCCACTAATCACAATGTATCAATCTTCATTGTATATAAGTGCCCGTGGAAGGCCAAACCCCATGACGTACGGCCAGTTCTCCTCGATGAAACTTAATATCTCGTAAAGTTCCCAACCCATGTTGAACCATCTGCACTCAAAGGCATAGAGTGCATTATAAATACACAGGTGAATACCGTTCAGGATCAAATCTACACCCACCAGAGGCACCAGCTTCATCAAGCTAGCCTGTATGACAAAAAGAAACTGGTCAAAGATGGAGATGAGAATCGGCTACAAGTTTACTGATGTTGCTGATTAGGTGGGGACGTCCTTGGCGCTGGCGATATGCACTGTCAGCTATGTATTGAAACCATATGGTGTTAATGATCCTGGAGAGCACAAGGAGTGGCAAGACCCACAATGTTGAAGATGGTTGTGAGGATGGGCAGCACTAACGGCCACACTAGCCCCCTTCATCCAGGAAGAGCCTCAGCCCCCTGCTTCAGTCCCGGCAGCAGCATGTAGTGGAAGAATATTACACTGAGGCCGAAAACAGCACCGTTGAGGATGCAACACTGCAATGTAAATGCAATGCATTGTAAGCATGTAAATGCAATGCATTGAATTGTTGGGCCCATTCTAATCACACAATGTTGATAAGTGTGAACTCAAAGATTTACTAGTTGGTCAAAGCTTCACACTCCCAATCGTTACAAGGGATCTCACACACACACACACACACACACACACACACACACACACACACACACACACCTCTCCCATACCCACCATGTCCCCCCTCCCGCCTTTCCCCCCTCCCCCCTCTCCCCCCTCCCCCCTCTCCCCTCTCCCTTCATCCCATACCCTCTCTATCCCTCCTCCTCCCTCACACAATATCATCCATGTCCCCCCTATCTCCTTACCCGATACCCTACCTGTTCCCCCTTCCCTTGAACCCCCACCCCCTCCCCACTCCAAAATCTTTTCTGTCCCTGCAAACCACGTCATAGATCTTCACACCCAGGGAACAACTTTCCCCACCAGTAGAAGACTCACCAAGAAGGGGACAAGAAAATGAACAGAAGATAGCTTCAAGGCAATGTACACTAACATAAATGGGATTACAAATAAAACAAGTGAACTCGGAGAATGGGCACTAGAAGAAAACCCAGACATAATAGCACTCACAGAAACAAAGCTAACGAAAACCATAACAAATGCAGTGTTTTCACAGGACTTCTATGTAGTGAGGAAAGGGAGAGAAGGGAGAAGAGGTGGTGGTGTAGCTTTGCTGCTAAGAAAACGTTGGATTTTTGAAGAGATGGTTAATCAGAGCTGTGAAGGTTTCAATGATTACATATCAGGCACCATTGCAGCTGGAGGACAGAAAATTATAGTAGTAGTCATATATAACCCCCCACCGAACGATAGAAGACCCAGACAGAAATATGATAGAATCAACATGGCCACCATCAACATAGAGAACATCTTCTGTGGCAAGCAGGAATGGATCCAGACTACAAGTCACAGGAGACTTGAATCATGGGAAGATAGATTGGGAGAACAGAGACCCACATGGAGGACCAGACACATGGAGAGCTAAGCTGCTGAACATGGCAACAAGAAACTTTCCAAGTCAACACGTCAAGGGATCGACAAGAATGAGAAAGGAGAGGATGAGCTAGCTTTGCTTGATCTGATATTTACCCTAAAATGAGTCGGATATAAGGGAAGGGAAGTTGGAAGCTCCCTTGGGAATGAGGGATTACAGTGTATTGAGCTTTGAGTACCTGGTTGAGCTAGGAATTATCTCCCCAAAAAAGAACTGGGAAACATAGGGCTGGCGTACCGAAAAGGAAAGTATGTGATGAATAAATTCCTAAGGGATATACCATGGGACACACAACTCGGAGCTAAGTCCGTACAAGACATGATGAACTGTCACCCAAAAGTGTCAGGAGGTGGTAAGCAGGTTTATCCCGGTCCGACAGGAAAAAAACGAGAAGCAAACGAAGAATTCGTGGTTTAATAGGGAATGTATGAAAGCAAAGGAGCTGAAAAAAAAGCGTGGAGGAACTTCCAAAATAACAGAACACCAGAAAGTAGAGAGAGATAACAGAGAACCAGGAACGAGTATGTTAGTGTGAGAAGAGCAGCTGAGAAAAGGTATGAAAATGATACAGCTAATAAAGCCATCACAGAACCAAAGCTACTTCAGTCACATCAAGAGGAAAACAACAGTGAAGGAACAGGTGATGAAAATTAGAACAGGTGAGGACAGGTACACAGAGAATGACAGAGGTGTGTGAAGAACTCAACAGGTTCCAGGAGGTCTTTACAATAGAACAAGGAAAGGTCACGGCGCTAGGAGAGGTGGCAGCAAACCAGGCGACCTTGGAAGGGTTCGAAATTACAAGTGATGAGGTCAAGAAGGATCTATTGGAGCTGGACGTGAGAAAAGCTGTTGGGCTGGACGGAATCTCACCATGGGTATTGAAAGTGTGTGCAGGAGCACTTTGTTTGCCACTCTCCATAGTGTATAGTAGGTCTCTGGAAACGGGAGACCTACCAAAAATATGGAAGACGGCTAATGTAGTCCCAATATACAAAAAGGGTGACAGACAAGAGGCACTGAACTGCAGGCCAGTGTCCTTAACTTGTATACCATGCAAGGTGAAGATCGTGAGAAAAAACCTAGTAACACATCTGGAGAGAAGGGACTTCGTGACCACCCATCAACATAGGTTCAGGGAAGGTAAATCTTGCCTGACGGGCTTAATAGAATTCTACGATCAGGTGACAAAGATTAAGCAAGAAAGAGAAGGATGGGCGGACTGCATTTTTTGGACTGTCGGAAAGCCTTTGACACAGTACCCCATAAAAGGCTGATGCATAAGCTGGAGACACAGGCAGGAGTAACTAGTAGGGCGCTCCAGTGGATAAGCGGGTACCTAAGCAATAGGAAGCAGAGAGTTAGTGAGGGGTGAGACCTCAGATTGGCGTGAAGTCACCAGTGGAGTCCCAAAAGGCTCTGTACTCGGACCTATCCTGCTTCTGATATACGTAAATGATCTCCCAGAGGGTATGACTCATTCTTCTCAATGTTTGCTGACGACGCCAATATTATGAGGAGGATTAACACAGAGGAGGACATCTTGAGGCTTAAAGAAGACCTGGACAAGCTGAGGAATGGTCGAACAAATGGCTGTTAGTTTAACCCAAGCAAATGCAATGTAATGAAGATAGGTGTAGGGAGCAGGAGACAAGATACAAGGTATCATTTGGGAGATGAAATACTTCCAGAGAGAGAGAGAGACCGAGACAGAGACCTGGGGGATGATATCACGCCAGACATGTCCCTTGAAGCTCATATCAAGAGGATAACATCAACGGCATATGCCAGGTTGGCTAACACAAGAACGGCCTATAGAAACTTGTGCAAGGAGTCTTTCAGAACATTATATATCACATACGTCAGAACAATCCTGGAGTATGGGGTTCCAGCATGGAGTCCATATCTAGTCAAGCATAAGACTAAACTGGAAAAGGTTCAAAGTTCAGGTACTAGTCTGGTGACAAACCTGAGGGGTATGAGCTACGCGGAGAGACTGCGGGAATTAAACCTCGCGTCACTGGGAGACATAAGAGTTAGAGGGGACATGATCACCACATACAAGATTCTCAGAGGAATTGATAGGGTAGATAGACACTTCTTAACACAAGGGGCACACTCACCAGGGGACACATGTGGAAACTGAGTGCCCAAATGAGACATAGAGATGTTAGAATTTTTTTCAGTGTCAGGGTAGTAGACAAATGGAATGCATTAGGCAGTGATGTGGTGGAGGCTGACTCCATACACATCTTAAAGTGTAGATATGATAGAGTCCAGTAGGCTCAAGAACCTGTACATTAGTTGATTGACCGTTGAGAGGCGGGACCAAAGAGCCAGAGCTCAACCCCTACAAGCACAACTACGTAAGTACACACGCTTTATCCTGCTCCCCCAAAAGATCAGATCAGATTTATCCAGATCTCCCCAAAATAAGAACTAGGAAAAAAAGGCTGGCATACCGAAAGGGGAATTATGAGATGAGAATTTCCCTAAGGGAAATGCCTTGGGACACAGATCAGAGCTGGGTCTGTACAAGATATGGACTATGTCTTCCAAAAGTGTCGGGAGGCAGTAAACAGGTTTATCCCGGCCCAAAGGAAAAATCAGAGAAGCAAAAGAAGAATCCATGGAAGGGCGTGTATGGAATCAAAGGAACTGAACAAAAGGGCATGGAGGTACTTCCAGAATAACAGAAAACCAGAAAGCAGAGAGAGATAGCAGAGAACCAGGAATGAGTATGTTAGGGTAAGAAGAGAAGCAAAGAAAAGTTATGAAAATGATATAGCAAACAAAGCCAAGACCGAACCAAAGCTACTGCAGTCACATCAGGAGGAAAACGGTGAAAGAACAGGTAATTAAGCAAAAGAACAGCTAATGACAAAGGTGTGTAAGAAGAACTCGGCAAGAGGTTCCAGGAGGTCTTCACAATAGAACAAGGCGAGGTCACTGCACTAGGAGAGAGGGAAGTAAACCAGGTGGCCTTTGATGGGCTCGAAATTACGAGAGATGAGGTCAAGAGACACTTGCTGGATCTGGATGTTAGAAAGGCTGTTGATCCAGATGGGATCTCGCCATGTGTACTGAAAGAGTGTGCAGAGGCACTTTGCTTGCCACTCTCCACAATGTATAGTAGATCACTGGAGACGATCGAGAGACTTACCAGAAATATGGAAGACTGCGAATGTTGTCCTAATATACCCCCCTCACTGTCTGGCTCGTTGTCGCCGTGAGTGGGCTTGGTGGGCAGCTGCTGGAGTGTGATGCTCCATGGGTCAGTCCTCTGACCTTTTGCAGCCTTATACTCCTGCTGCTGCCTTTACCAATTTTGCCAGACCCCTTTTCCTTTTCCTTGTTTCATTTTTCTTCCCCCCCCCCCCCTCCCCTCTTCTGTCAAATTGTCATTTCCTGCCGACCGTTTGCCTGTTTTGATTATTCTTTCGACCTTCTTTTGTTTTGACTCCCGGGTGTTTGAGGAGGCATACTCTTGCACCCTTAGAACTGTAGTACCCAATGTCTCGAGCGAGGGGACCCTTTTATTGTCAATCCTCCTTTCGTCACTGAACCCGCTCTCGACGGACTCACGGTTCTTAAGGTGGCGTTTGTGGGGCATATACTCACGACGCACCTCTGGGAGGCCCTGGCAAGATCGGCGATAGCTTCTTGTTGGGTGTCCTGCCTCTAATTGTGGCTCCATGGTGGGTGTGTGGGCACATTCGTGAATGAAAGTTTTCCTTCGTTTTCATGGCTGATAATTTTTCCCTTGTACTTTCTCAGGCTCGTGGGGTGGGCGACCAAGCCCCCGAGTCTGACTGTGTTGGAAGACCAGGCCCTGTCGCCCCTGCTGCATTGAGACCCGACGACCTGACTACTCCCCTCAGCTCCCCTCCCACCTCTGCGGTAGGGTCGAGTCCCCAGCCCCCAATGGTGACCACCTCGTAAAAAACGGCATCGTCTCTCATTGTGACTACTGCGCCTTTTACCCCCATGAACTCCCGGGGTTCTCAACGCCGTTCCCGCCACGGCCGCACTCGTACAATCCCTTCCCGTACTTACAATGCCTTGTTTGGTCCCGCTACGTGGGCTAAATACTTTGATCTCCACCATCTGGATTCTACTCCTCCTGAAGATTTCTCCCGCCATAAACACCTTGTTGATTCAGTAGATGCCTCAGTTAATTTTAACTCCACCAGTTACGGTACGCATGTCGTCGCTGCTGCTCCTCAGGATGCAGCTACTCGCTTAGCCGCTTTGTCCTGCATTGGAGAGACCCCTGTTCGGGTCTCCAAGTACGCTCGGTTAAATGCCAGTGTTGGCACTGTTCTCCCACACCATGTGGGAGGAGAACGGTGTTCTCCTCCCACATGGTGTTCGGGACCTCAAAGATTGCCATGAGAATATTAAACATATCCTCGAAGCTCAAGGTCATTCTGTCCTCCAGGTAGACACGTTTACTCGACCCCCCTCGTGGTCGTCGCCGCCAGCCCCGTCGAGTTGTAAAAATCATCTTTGATAGTAGGGCCCTTCCGCCCTCTATTATTTTTGCTGGTGCCAGATGCTCCGTTCAGGAGTACATTCCCTCTCCTAGACTTTGCAATAAGTGTTGGAAGTTCGGGCACGGTGTCCTCAAATGAACCAGTACTGTGTGTCTGTGCCCCTTGTGTGGGGACAATAATCACTCTAAGTCTGAGTGCACTTCTCCCCAGACTCGCTGCGTCAATTGTGGTGAAGCCCACCCTACCTTCTCACGCTCGTGTATGCACTACAAACTCGAGGAAGCCGTCCTCAACTTGAAGCACAGTGATCGTCTGTCTTTTCCTGAAGTGAGACACAAAGTTCGTCGTCTGACCCCTTTCGCGGGCGTCTCCTGCGCTCGCATGTTGCGTTCTACCTCTCTCCGTCCTTCCCGTCTTCCTCAGTCTCTCAACCGTTTCCAGGCCTTAAACCCGACCACACCCACCACCTCCTCCCCTATTCCTTTGCCTCCTGTCCCAGATGGTCTCTCCCAGTTCTCCATCTGGGATTTCCCCCCTTCCTACCCAGTCCGCCATATCTCCTTTGTCTTCTTCCCCATCTCTCCCCACTCTTTTTTCCCGGCCCTCCCCCCAGTCTCTTGACCCTCCACGCCGCCTGTTTGTCCAGGCTGATATCCATCATCCTCCCAGCAATCTTCGTGTTGTTCGCTCTCGTTCCTCTTCTCCTGCTGAGACCATTGAGTCTGTCGCCCGGTACGTTGTTACTGGAACGCCTGTCTCTTCGAGTCAGAAACGTAAGCCTGTCTCCTCTCCTTCTTCCTCTCCGGCAAGTAAGAAGGTTTCGCTTTCTTCCTCACTCCTTCCCTCTGATTCTGTCACTACATCCCCTCCCATTTCAGTAGTCGAACCCCCTGTCTCTGATATGGAGGTTTCTTCCGCCCCCGATTCCCTCTGTTGCTGCCCTTCCTGAGGTGCACTCCCTGATTTCTGCCCCCCATCCTCCAAGTGTCCTTGCCTGCCACTCTCGGTTGTCTCCTCCTCCTCCGGACCCTGTCAGTTCGCCTCTGGTCTGTTCTCTCGCTCCCTTCCCTCTCTCCTTACTAAGTTTACCCATGCCCCCTAACCCTGATTTTGCTGACCCTGCTCCTGATCCAGACCCTGATCCTGACCCTGATCCTGAGATTCTTTAATAAACTGTGTTCCTCTTTACCTTTATTTCTTTCTTGTTCTCTGTTACTGTCCTTTCTCTTAAATAATGTCTATTCTTCAGTGGAATATTCGTGGATTTTATGCCAACTTCCATGAGCTCCAACTTCTAATTACACAGTTTACATCACTTTGTGTTTGCCTCCAGGAACCAATGCTTGGTGCTCGTCCTGGTCACTTTCGTGGTTATTCCTTTATTTCTCCCCTCCCCCCCCCCCCCCAGCTCTTTCTGGGGCCCATAACTCTACTGCTCTCTTAATTCGTTCTGATATTCCCTTCGTCCCCCTACTTCTTCTGTCCCCTATCCATTGTTCTGCTGCCTGTGTTTTTGTGGGTAAATGGTATACAGTGTTTCATTTACCTCCCTCCAAATGTCCCTCTTTCCCTTCCTGATCTTAAGCATCTCCTGGACTCCTTGCCAGAGCCGGTGCTCCTTTTGGGTGAGTTCAACTGTTGACATTCCCTCTGGGGTGATGTTCTGACAAACACTCGAGGCAGTCTTCTCGAACCGTTCGTCCTCGCTTCTTCTCTCTCTCTTCTGAATTCTGGTGAGCCCACTCATGTGGACTCACGAACTCGCACCCTTTCCTGTCTTGATCTTTCTCTCTGCTCGTTGTCCCTTTACTTAGATTTCATGTGGCAGGTTCTTGATGACCTCCATAAGTGATCATTTCCCCATCCTCGTTTCCTTTTTCTCTTTCCACCCTCCCCTTTTCTTCCCTAGGTGGCAGTTTGCCAAGGCTGACTGGTGCCTATTCACCCTCCATGCTACTCTCTCTGACCTCTCTTCTCTGCCTCTTCCTCGCGCCCTCCTTTTTTATGACAGTCTTCAATGCTGCCCTCAGGTCTATCCCTCGCTCTTCCTCCCGGGGCACACGGAAGAGTGTTCCGTTCCTTGGTAGAATGCGGACTGTGCTCAGGCTGTCCGCTGTAAGCGTGCAGCCTGGAAAAAACACCGCCGCCGGCAGACGGCTGATTCTTTTATTCTGTTTCAGAAGGCAAGTGCGGTGGCACGAAGAACCATCAGTACTGCTAAACGTGAGAGTTGGAATTCTTATGTTTCCACCATTACATCCGATACTCTTCTACCGCAGATCTGGAAGAAGATCCGCAAGATTACGGGCAAGTTCGTTCCAGATGTCTCGCCGGTTCTCCACCTCCATGGGACTCTTGTGGTGGATCCAGTGAAGGTCGCGGCCGAACTGGGTTCCCACTTTTCTTCTGTTAGCTCTGGTTCTCATCTTCCTCAATCCTTCCTTCCTTTGTAAGCCTGTTCTTGAATCTTATCCTTTAGATTTCCACAGTCATCTCCGCCTTCCCTATAACGATCCTTTCTCTCTTTCTGAACTTGTCTGCCCTGGCCCTCTGCGGATCTACGACAGCGGGCTCAGATGACGTTCGTTATGAGATGCTTCGCCATCTCCCTCCGTGCACGTTTCAGTATTTACTAAATCTGTATAACCAGGTCTGGGAGTAGGTCCCTGAGGACTGGCTCGATGCCGTTGTATTCCCTATCCGGAAACCAGGGTCTCTCAGTACGTCCCCTAAGGACTTCCGCCCTATTGCTCTCACGAGTTGTGTTTGCAAGCTGTTTGAGCGTATGGTAAATGTCCGTCTGATGTGTTTTTGGAACACCATCACCACCTCTCTCCTTCTCAATTTAGTTTTCGCAAGTGCCGCAGCACGACTGATGTCCTGGTGAACTTGGTCTATATTCGTACTGCTTTTGCTGCGAAGACCTCCGTTGTTGCTGTCCTTTTTGACCTGGAAAAGGCTTATGACACGACTTGGAGATACCATATTCTGTCCCAACTTCGTTCTTTTGGCCTTCGTGGTAATCTCGCTCTTTTCCTTCAAAGCTTTCTCTCTTGTCGTACCTTTCGAGTCAGGCTTGGTGCCACTCTCTCTGCCTCTTTTCGGCAGTATGAAGGTGTGCCCCAAGGTAGTGTTCTTAGTACTACTATTTTTTCTGGTTGTCCTCAATGGTCTCCTTTCCTCCCTTCCTTCTGGCATCTTCTCCTCTCTTTATGTTGATGATCTTACTCTTTGCTGTCGAGGTGATGATTCGCCTCTCCTTCAACGGCGGCTTCAACTTGCGATTGATGCCGTGTCATCTTGGACCACCAATCATGGCTTCAAGTTCTCTACTACTAAGACTTGTGCCATGACTTTTACTCGGAAGCGGGTCGTTCTTCGTCCCTCTTCGTCACTTTATGGTCATCCCCTTGAGTACAAAGATTCCACGAAGCTTTTGGGGTTATTCTTTGACACTCGTTTGTCTTGGTCGCCCCATATCTCTTACCTCCGTGTTGAATGCTCTAAGGCCCTTAACCTACTTAAGGTTTTGTCCCATACTTCTTGGGGAGCGGATAGGCGCACGCTCCTCTATTTGCATTCCTCTCTCGTCCTGTCTTAGCTCGATTATGGTTGCCCTGCATACTCTTCTGTTTCTTCTACTCTTCGCCGTCTTGATCCTTTGCACCATACAGGGTTGCGCCTCAGATCTGGTGCTTTTCGTTCAACTCCAACCTTCAGCTTGTACGCTGACACTGGCTTTGTCTCTCCAGGATCGCCGTGATCGCTACAGTCTTCGCTATCTTGCGCGATCCTTACAGCATCCTCACTCTCACCTCTATCGTGCTTTGACTTTTACCCCTCTTGTAGTTCCTGTTCTTCTTCACCACCTTCCTCTTTCTGTCCGTTTGTCTCGCTTACAAGATTCTCTTTCGGTTTGTATTACTAATGTTTCTCCTCGCATTGTTCCCTCCTTGCCCCCGAGGAGGGTCCCCCTTCCCAAATTTTGTACTTCTCTGACCCGCATCACTAAAGCTTTTACCCCTCCTACAGTTCTGAAACGCCTCTTCCTTGAGCACTTTTCTTCTCACTCCCACTCCGTTCCCATCTTCACCGACGGGTCAAAGTCTGCTGACGGTGTGGGCTACTGTTTTTTTTTTCCTGACCACACTTATATGTGTCGCCTTCCTCCGGAGGCTAGCATCTTCACAGCAGAACTCTCTGCTATTCTCTCTGCTCTTCGTCTCCTGCTTTCCCGGGGGCAATCCTCCTTCGTGTTAGTAGTTGACTCTCATAGTGCCCTCATGGCTTTAGGGTCCTTTAATCCAGTCTACCCTGTGGTCATCGAGACTCAACATTGGCTGTTTCTTATCTCCAGTAAATTTAAGTCGGTTGTGTTTTGCTGGGTTCCCAGCCATGTTGGTGTTTCTTTAAATGAGCGTGCGGATGCTGCTGCTAAGGACGCTATCCGCACTTGTCCCATCTCCCATAAAGGTGTTCCTTATTCTGACTTTTACCCAGTTATTCAAGCCTCCATCCTTGCCTGATGACAGAGTTATTGGTCTTCTGTTATTGGTAACAAACTGTGTACCCTTAAGAGTTGTGTGTCCAGGGGCCTTCCTCCTGCCACCGTAACCGGCGGTGGGAAACGGCTCTGGCTAGGTTATGTATTGGCCATACCGTTTAACTCACGGTCACTTAATGGAGCGCCGCCCTGCTCCTTATTGTCCAAATTGGATTGTCCGTCTTACAGTCGTACACATCCTTGTTGAATGTCCTGACTTCCAGGACGAGCGTGTGTCTTGTTTTCCGACTGTCCCCCGTGGTCGCTTGACCCTCGATAGAATTCTAGGCGACTCGGATACTTTGATATCGTTCGTCTTGTGCGTTTTTGTTCTCGTATTGGCATCCTTGGTGATATTTAGCGCCCTCTGATTATCCCGCACATTTGATGGTGCTACATAACCTTCCCGGTTTGGTGCCTTCTATTGATAATTACTTACTTGTCCCAATATACAAAAAGGGCGACAGGCAAGAGGCACTGATCTACAGGCTTGTTCTTGACTTGTATACCATGCAAAGTGATAGAGAAGATCATGAGAAAAAACCTAGTAATACATCTGGAGAGAAGGGACTTAATGACAAATCGCGAACATGGGTTCAGTGAGGGTAAATCTTACCTGACTGGCTTAATAGTATTCTACGACCAGTTGACAAAGATTAAGCAAGGGAAGGCTGGACAGATTGCATTTTCTTGAATTGTCGGAAAGCCTTTGACACAGTACCGCATAACAGGGTGGTACATAAGCTGGAGAGACAGACAGAAGTAGCTGGTAAGGTGCTCCAGTGGATATGGGAGTACCTAAGCAATAGGAAGGAGAGTGTTACGGTGAGGGGTGAGACCTCAGATTGGTGTGAAGTCACCAATAGAGTCCCACAGGGCTCTGTTCTCGGTCCTATCCTGTTTCTGATATATGTAAATGATCTCCAGTAGGGTAGAGACTTATTTCTCTCAATGTTTGCTGACGATGCCAAAATTATGAGGAGGATTAAGACAGAGGAGGACTGCTTGAGGCTTCAAGATGACCTATAAAAGCTGGGGGAATGGTCGAACAAATGGTTGTTAGTTAAACCAAAGAAATGTAATGTAATGAAGATAGGTGTAGGGAACAGGTGGACAGATACCAAGGTATCCTCTGGGAGTGGAAATTCAAGAGTCGGAGAGAAAGACCTGGGGAGTTGATATCACGCCAGACCTGTCCCCAGCAGCCCATATCAAGAGGATAACATCAGTAGCATATGCCAGGATAGCCAACATAAGAACAGCATTTAGAAACTTGTATAAGGAATCATTCAGAACTTTGTATACCACATATGTCAGGCCAATCCTGGAATATGCAGCCCCAGCATTTAGTCCATATCTAGTCATGGATAAGACTAAACTGGAAAACGTTCAAAGGATTGCAACCAAACTAGTATCCGAGGTGAGAGGTATGAGCCACGAAGAGAGACTACGGGAATTAAACCTCACATCGCCGGAAGACAGAAGAGTTAGGGGGGGACATGATCACCATATTAAAAATTACCATGGGAATTGATAGGGTAGACAAAGACAAGCTATTTAACACAAGGGGCACGCGCACTAGAGGACACAGGTGGAAACAGAGTGCCCAAATGAGCCACAGAGATATTAGAAAAAAAAATTCAGTGTAAGAGTGGTTGACAAATGGAATGCATTAGGAAGTGATGTGGTGGAGGCTGACTCCATACACAGTTTCAAGTGTAGATATGATAGAGCCCAATAGGCTCAGGATCCTGTACACCTGTTGATTGACGGTTGAGAGGCAGGACCAAAGAGCCAGAGCTCAATTCAGAGAGCTTGCCAGAGCAATCACAATTAGGGGAATTATTCGAGTACATACATACATATATATACTGCTGAAGACGGGTGCAAGTTCCTGATTAAAATGGACTTAATCATATTTCAACCCGTTCTCGCAAATTTAATAAGTCAATATTGACTTATTAAATATGTGCATAGGTGACATACTTAACATAATAGATACCCTTAAAAAGATTCATAGAAAACACCGACCTTACCTAACCTACTTAGTATGTTAAGATAAGCATCTTATTGCTTCGTAATTACAATTATTACCTAACCTATAATAGGTATAGGTTAAGTAATAATTGTAATTACGAAGCAATAAGGTGCTTATCTTAAGATACTAACAAGGTTAGGTAAGGTTGGTGTTTTCTATGAATCTTTTTAAGGGTATCTATTATGTTTAGTATATCACCTATGCATGTAGTTAATAAGTCAATATTGACTTTACGAATTTGCGAGAACGGGTTGCATATTTTTTAACCACTAGATTAATATTCAGGTGCTCAAGAACTGGGAAATGTTTAGCTCGTTGTTTAGAGTAACACAAGCGAATCTCTAATTTCCGGTTTAGCTTTGGGAGGTATGATAGCAGTGTTGGAAACATCTAACACCTTATTACTAATATTCAGTACCTTAAACTATTCTTGTACTGTGTAATATAACACTATTAAACAGTAGAGTAGGGAAATTAACATCATTTAATTAACTCATAATAACGCCTCATTTTCCCAGAAATTCTAGTAAAGTGTTGCATTAGATCACACGACAAAAGGGAAAATATTTACATTCATGAGAATTATATTAAATTCTCCTTATTTCACATTCTTTGAGTATTATTTAATAACTACTCCCTCCCCATCCGGCCCGTTGGCGTCGTGAGGGGGCTTCGTGGTCGGCTGCCGGAGTGTGATGCTCCGTGGGACAGTCCTCTGTCCTTTTATGGCCTTGCACTCCTGCTGCTGTCTTCTCTAATTATGCCGGATCGCTTTTCCTTTTCATTATGTTTCGTTTTTCTCCCCCCTCTTCTCCTATCTGCTTGTCGTTTCCTGCCGACCTTTTGCTTGTTTTGGATTATTTCTTTGGACTTCTTGTATTTTGACGCCCGGGTGCTTGGGGAGGCATACTCTTGCACCCGTAGAACTGTTGTACCCGACGTCTCGAGCGAGGGAAACCTTTTATTGTCAATCCCCCCTTTTGTCACTGAACCCGATCTCGACGGACTGACGGTTCTTAAGGTGGCGTTTGTGGGGCGTATACTCACGACGCACCCCTAGGGGGCCCCGGCATGATCGGCGATAGCTTCCTGTTGGGTGTCCTGCCTCTAATTGTGGCTCCATGGTTGGTATCTTGCCTTGGCGAGATCCCTGTTCGGGTCTCCAAGAACGTTCGGATGAATGCCAGTGTTGTCACTATTCTCCTCCCACCCCATGTTGCAACTGGTGTTCGGAATCTGTAGGATTGCCACGATGATATTCGGCATATCCTTGAGCCCAAGGCCATTCTGTCCTCCAGGTTGACTCGTTTACTCGTCCCCCTCGTGGTCGTCGCCGTCAACCGCTTCGCGTTGTGAAGAATACCTTTGATGGTAGGACCCTTCCATCCTCTGTCATTCTTGCTGGTGCTAGGTGCTCTGTCCAGGAGTATATTCCTTCTCCTCGACTTTGTAACAAGTGCTGGAAGTTTGGGCATGGTGCCCTCCGCTGCTCTGGTACTGTTTCTGTCCTTTGTGTGGGGGTGAAGGTCACTCTAAGTCGGAGTGCACTTCTCCCCAAGCTCGCTGCCTCAACTGCGGTGAGGCCCATCCTACCTTCTCCCGTGCCTGTGTCCATTACAAGCTTGAGGCAGCCGTCCTCAACCTGAAGCACCGGGAGTGTTTATCTTTTCCTGAGGCGAGGCGCCAGGTTCACCGGCTCCCGCCTTATGCTAACGTCTCTTATGCTCGCGTTTTGCGCTCTTCCTCTCCTCGTCCTTCCCTCCTTCCTCAGACTCACAACCGTTTCCGGGCCTTGGACCCTGATACGCCCACTGCCCCCTCCTCTGTTCCTTTGCGTTCTGTCCCGAGGGGTCCCACTCCTGGTCCTCTGTCTGGGGTTCCACTTCTTTCTACCCGGTTTGTAATGTCTCCTGTGTCTTCTTCCTCGTCTCCCTCCGATCCTCCTTCCCATCCTCTTCCTCCATCTATCGGCTCTCCCCGCCGCCTGTCGGTGCAGGCGGATGTCCATCGCTCTCCTAACGGCAGTCGTGTGTGCTCTCGTTCAGCTTCTCCTGTTGAGACACTAGAATCGGTTGCCCGGTACATAGTTGCTGGGACACCAGTCTCTTTAAGTCAGAAGCGTAAACCTGGCTCCTCTCCTTCCTCCTCCTCGGCGGGTAAGAAGGCTTCGCTTTCTTCCTCAGCTCCTACTTCTGGCTCTGTTGCTCCTTCCCCTCCCATTTCAGTGATTGCGTCCCCCTGCTCCTGCTATGGAGGTTTCTTTGGCCCCTGCTTCCCTTTCGGTTGCTGCTCTTGCTGAGGTGCGCTCCCCTCTTTCTACTCCCCCTCTTCCTGCTGCTGTCCTTGACTGCTCCTCTCCGTTGTCTCCTACTCTTCCTCCTCCTCCTCCTCCGGACCCCGCCCGTCCACCTCTGATCTGTTCTCCCGTTTCCTTCCCTCCGTCTTTGCTCAGTTTACCCATGCCCCCTAACCCTGACTTTGCTAACCCTGATCCCGACCCTGATATTCTTTAACGTGCTCTGTTGCTCTTTCGTCATTGTTTCTTCCTTGTTCTCTGTTTTTGTTCTTACTCTTCTCGTCGTTGTCCATTCTTCAATGGAACGTTCGAGGTTATTACGCCAATTTCCTCGAACTCCACCTTCTGATTTCGTGGTTTTCGCCCCTTTGTGTCTGTCTCCAGGAGCCGATGCTTGGTGCTCGTCCTGGTCGTTTTCGTGGTTATTCCTTTCTCTCCCCCCCCCCTTGCCATTGCTAGGGCTTCTAATTCTTCTGCTCTCTTGATTCGTGCTGATGTTCCTTTTGTTCCTTTACTTTTTCCTTCGCCTCTCCATTGTTCTGCTGCTCGTATCTTTGTGGGGAAATGGTACACAGTTTGTTCCATTTATCTCCCACCGAGTGTCCCGCTTTCTCTTCCTGATTTGAAACTCCTCCTAGACTCCTTGCTGGAGCCTGTGCTCCTGCTGGGTGACTTCAATTGTCGTCATTCTCTTTGGGGTGACGTTCTGACGAATACCCGGGGTCGCCTTCTTGAGCTGTTTCTCCTCTCTTCTTCCCTGTCTCTTCTGAATTCTGGTGAGCCCACTCATTTGGACTCTCGGACTCGCACCCTTTCTTGTCTTGATCTTTCTCTCTGCTCTTCTTCTCTTTACTTAGATTTCACGTGGCAGGTTCTTGATGACCTCCATGGAAGTGATCATTTCCCCATCCTTGTTTCCTTTTTCTCTTTTCGCCTTTCCCTCTCTTTCCCTAGGTGGCAGTTTGCTAA
>NC_091161.1:35726329-35929334 GCF_040958095.1 Procambarus clarkii
TTTGCCGATGATACGAAAATCGGTAGGGAAATTAATTCGGAGGAGGACTCACTATCACTTCAAGTTGATCTAGATAGGGTTTTGAAATGGTCAAAGGATTGGCAGATGCAGTTTAATGCTGATAAATGAAAAGTTCTGAGGTTAGGTAATGATGATAGAGTTACAAGATACGAGCAAGATGGTGTTGAGATTGCGAAGTCGGATTGCGAAAGGGATCTGGGAGTTATGATAAGAATTTAAAACAAAAGGATCAATGCATAAATGTTCGTAATAAGGCAAATCGGACACTTGGATTTATTAATCGCAGCGTTAGTAACAAGACACCTGGTGTGGTTCTCAAGCTATATCTTGCTCTAGTTAGGCCCCATTTAGATTATGCAGTTCAGTTTTGGTCGCCATATTATAGAATGGATATAAATTCACTTGAACGTGTCCAGCGTAGGATGACTAAGTTAATTCCCCAAATTAGAAATCTTTCATATGAAGAAAGATTAACAAAGCTTAAGTTGCATTCACTGGAAAGGCGAAGAGTTAGGGGTGACATGATAGAGGTTTACAAGTGGATGAATGGACATAACCGGGGGGATATTAATAGGGTATTAAAAGTATCAACACAGGGCAGAACACGAAACAATGGATATAAATTGGATAAGTTTAGATTTAGGAAAGACTTGGGTAAATACTGGTTCAGTAACAGGGTTGTTGATTTGTGGAACCAATTGCCGCGTAACATTGTGGAGGTGGGGTCCCTCGATTGTTTCAAGCACGGGTTGGACAAGTATATGAGTGGGATTGGGTGGTTATAGAATAGGAGCTGCCTCGTATGGGCCAATAGGCCTTCTGCAGTTACCTTTGTTCTTATCAATGCATAAATGTTCGTAATAAGGCAAATCGGACACTTGGATTTATTAATCGAAGCGTTAGTAACAAGACACCTGGTGTGGTTCTCAAGCTATATCTTGCTCTAGTTAGGCCCCATTTAGATTATGCAGTTCAGTTTTGGTCGCCATATTATAGAATGGATATAAATTCACTTGAACGTGTCCAGCGTAGGATGACTAAGTTAAATCCCAAAATTAGAAATCTTTCATATGAAGAAAGATTAACAAAGCTTAAGTTGCATTCACTGGAAAGGCGAAGAGTTAGGGGTGACATGATAGAGGTTTACAAGTGGGTGAATGGACATAACAAAGGGGATATTAATAGGGTATTAAAAGTATCAACACAAGACAGAACACGAAACAATGGGTATAAATTGGATAAGTTTAGATTTAGGAAAGACTTGGGTAAATACTGGTTCAGTAACAGGGTTTTTGATTTGTGGAACCAATTACCGCGTAACGTGCTGGAGGTGGGGTCTCTCGATTGTTTCAAGCGCGGGGGTTGACAAGTATATGAGTGGGATTCGGTGGTTATAAATAGGAGCTGCCTCGTATGGGCCAATAGGCCTTCTGCAGTTGCTTTTGTTCTTATGTTCTTATGCATTCACTAGAAAGGTGAAGAGTTAGGGGTGACGATATTTACCCAGGTCAATACTGTAACAGGTGAATACAAGGTGAAAATATGAGGAGCTCTGTTCTGTGACATGAAGTGAACTTTTGTATATAGGTAAGAGGCACAGGCACAGAGCTTTTAACTGTACTTGGTCTGTACATGGTTCACTGGTACTCTTGTGTTCTGTTCGACAGAAAACTGAGTATCCAGCGTCCTGTTTTAATAATCCAGCGGTTATTCCATTTGACCTATTTGTGTGTGTTCAGGTAAGGAGCTATCACTCCATGGTCACATTTATCGAATGCCTTTGCGATGTCCGCGTATACATCTGCATTCTGTTTTTCATCTAATGCCTGAGTGACTGTCGTAGTGGTCAAGCAGTTGTGAGAGGCACGATCTTCTCGCTCTAAATCCATGTTGGCCTTTGTTGTGAATATCATTGGTCTCCTTGAAACTGGTGACCTGACTAATCTCTCGAACACTTTTATTATGTGGGACGTTAGTCCAACTCGTCTATAATTCTTTGCAAATGCTTATCTCTTTCCGTTTCCTTTCCCCATTTTCTTTCTTCTTCCTACGTTCCCTATTCATGACCATCCCTTAACCACGAACATATTTTCATTTGTATTATAGGAGAATGTAAATGTGAAGGGTAAACGCTTCCAGCATCTGTCAATCTGTCGACCGTTAGAGAAGAGTATCTATGATGGCCGCACAACTCAAACCTCTTTTTTTTACTTTTTTTACATAAAACTCTACTTCGTCGAGAAGCGGCGACGTTTCGGTCTGTCCTGGACCAGTAAAAACAGACAGGTCAGCTGTCTCATATGTCAAACGAGATAAATGTAAATAAATAAATGATTCACAACATGGATGTTTAAATGGCCGTTTATGTTTAACAAACATGCTATAATTCTATTCCAGCATAGTTGAGGCAGTCGATAATCGTAAGGTTTGTGATGATATGTACCTTGACTTTAGCAAAACTTTTGATACAGTGCTACATGAAAGATTGATTATAAAGATAGAGGCTCACGGTATTGGGGCTGCAATATTAAGTGTGATTAATCAACTCATCTGTCCGCTGTCAGGATTAATCTGTCCGCTCAGCCAGCTGTAACGGGGGGTGGGGGGAAATAGCTCTATCTTGTCCATTATTCCACCCCACAGTTAACTAACGAGGCCGGGGGAAACAGCTCTCTCTAGTCCGTTATCCCGTCCTCAGTTAGCTAACTATTCTAGAGCACTCCCAGAGTTCCTAAGGCAACCTCTCTCGTTCAACACCTTGTAACCTAGGTATTTGACTACCTAGGTACTAAGACTACAAGGCGTCGTAACTGGATCAGCTACCCGAAACTCTAGAGAGAACTCTAGAATACAGAATCATTGCCACAAACGTATAAGAGAAAACGAAAGGAAAGAAATGAATAGTGAAGTAATTAGTGAGGGTTTGGGGTGAGAGGGAGAGAGGTGGGAGGAGCGAGGAGGGTCATTAGTTGAAAGTGAGAGTTTAGAGAGGGGGTGGAGGGAGAGGTGTAGATAGGTAGAAGTAGAAGAGTAGATAGTAGAAGTAGAAGAGTAGATAGTAGAAGACGAAATGCTGCCACCATCCATTCATGTTCAATACATACAAGACAAGGAATGGAACTTGCCTGTATCACAAAATATTCTCAAAAGATGTTATCATGAGTTCATTATTAGTATGTTCCCTCTGTACCATGTATCAACTCCAAACATGTACTCATTAATATCTTGAATCTAGTAACCACCGAGGCTTTCTCACCTCAACTCAAAACTCTAGGGAACAAAGACGATTTAAATAATAAGTTCATATATTTCACATACTAAGTATCATAATATAAGCAATCCAATTAAAATGTTAAAGATTAATATTCAAAGTGAGTCATCATCCAAAAATCTGAGAACACTACAATTGACTGCCCCTGATCTTCACACAACACTTGTAAAACACGACCAAGTCACCTTAATGTTCACTCACCGAGGACTAAGTCTAAGTTGAATAGAGAGGGGGGGGGGGGTCTGTAGCTTGACAGAGACTGTCTCGCCCCTGCCGGCCGACAGCCTCCCTGCTAGGGACGTCTTCTCTGCTCTGCTGGCTCGTGTGCTGTTCTGTCTCGTTAATGCTTTATGCTCTATGCTCCCTCAGTATATATTGGGGACCCTAGTACTAACTCCGCCCACAAGTAGATAGCCTCCGGCACTACCAAGCCACTCCTTAAACGTCGGCATGTTTGAAGGCTACCAGACTACAATTAAGAGATTAGTAGAAGCAAGGTGAAATTCGCATGATCTGACCTCAGGTCACTTGAGGTCATTAACTCTTAGACGTGTGACTTTCCGGTGGACAAACTGGTGCCTCTCAGATCCTTGTCTGTGACTCATGTACTCTATGTATGTATTAAACTAAACCAAACACTTTTACAGTGTTACATCTCCCCTTCTCCCCGAAATAAAGTTTTTGCAACACTGCTAAAGCAAGCTAGCTGTGTGCAACAACTTTATTAACGAAAAAAAAAATACATCCTAGCTAAACAAATATACATCATCCTACTCTAAAAAATGAAATATATAGACAGACGTCCATTGTCTCTGGCTGGGCGACGTCACTGCTTGGTCTTGTAGATAATCCTGTACCACATTTCTTCAACACAACTGCCTCCGTCGCTTCTCCGTCGTTAACGCACAACAACACTTGGTCAACCCGAAAGCCGTTACTACTTGAACTGCGCACAGGACCGTGGAATTCGGTTGTCCCAGCTGATCTGTAATTGGCCCTACGTCAGTCACCATGAGAGACGTATATTGGGGTTCTTCACAGCTATAGAGACTACAAGTTTCGAGACCTTCATATAGTTGCCAACAGTAGAAATCCCATCCTACTCTTCTTCCTCCCTGTTGCTCCAGCACGCCTCCTTCAGAGAGCTACTTCTGACAGCCACATCAAGTCCGCATGACACAAGAAGAATCACTCAACAGAGCCACATGCTTGTAGGAGGGGCGGCCAGTTAAGGCAAACGATCCTGTCTTGCAATTACGCTCCATGCAATGATGCTGACACCAGCAAAGGACACTAGGCATCGTGTCTCACTCAGCTTGTCTTATCTTCTTTCTTCTCTCTTCTTTCTTCTCTCTTCCTTCTTCTCTCTTCTTTCTTCTCTCTTCTTTCTTCTCTCTTCCTTCTTCTCTCTTCTTTCTTCTCTCTTCTTTCTTCTCTCTTCCTCCTCCCATGGGTCTTAGACAAGCGACCTGGGGTCCATTGGGGGTCTGTCCGTCCTGGGGTCCATCCTGGGTAGACCGATGTTGGTGGGACAGACTGGAGTCGTTGTTGCTCCTCTTCCATCTTTACTGGGTCGTCTGGGGTCGTCTGCAGAACGACCTGGGGTCCACTGGGGTCCGTCCGTCCTGGGGTCCACTGGGTAGACCAATGTTGACCGACCGAGAGGGCTGCATCTTGGGGTCCCCTGGGGTGGTGATGGTGGTGGAGCCATGACCTCCAGGTAGTGGGCTGGTCGTGGTGGTGGTGATAAACGCCCGTGAGTATGGTACACAGCAGCCGTCTCCCTCTTTTGTATGTGCGTCTCTCCTCTCTACTGGCTCCCACCTGTGGGTGAACAGAAAGGCGACAATATCGTGCTCCCAAGATATGTTATGTGACCCTGTAGTTTGTATAGGGTTACACAGTCCAGTCATACCGCTCTCCTCCTGGCAACGACTACACTTAAATTTAAATAATCCAATTGACACTGAATGATACTGACTTGGTGGAACATAAAACAGTAACAGAGGAAAGTTTAGAGAAGAGAGAATAAGGTCATCACTACTTGTAATTGGTCACTAAACGAATCTCCACAATAAATATCAAAACTAATAGACAAAACACTAGCCTAACTTAACTATACCGTTCCTAATCTTACGTACTTAAATATCCATTACTCCCACCCTTAACCTACAGCCACCTACGTGACCCAGAGTGTTTCCCTAGCCTCTCCGCCGGTAAACAACTCAAAACTGTTGCCACCCCTGTGACCAGACTATCTAACGTCGAGCGTCCCCAACGTGAAGTCTACTGACATACTAAGCCTCCCCCTAGCATGCTGTACAAGACCAGTACACCTCGGGTTATTGCGTTCAAATGGAGTAAAACAGTCGATCGCAATAATCTGAGCAGACCTCCACTTAAAAACTACTTAAGAACTACACCTGCCACTCCCCACTGACCTGGAGACCAGCGGTGGCTGGGTGTCCCCCTGGGACATGCGAGGTCACCTGTCACACTCAGGTAAGCTCCACTACCCACCAACCGCTAAGTTCCAAAATCACCAAATCTTATCACTAACATAAGATTTGGTGATTTTGGAACTTAGCGGTTCCAAAGGGAATGTTCACCAGAACTTGCGTGTGTAGTGTTTTATCACTAACATAAAACACTACACACGCAAGTTCTGGTGAACATCCCCTGAACACCACAAAACTCACAAAATCACTAAACACAACACCAGAGAATCACAATCTCCTAACCTGAAAAAGAAACTCGCTAAATCGCGAATAATAAACACCTGTCAAGATCTCCCTGATAGCGCCTGAGCGGCAAAAAGACACGTGGGACTGAACAATGTTAAAAGAACACCAACTACCTACAACATTGTTCAACACCGCTGCCAACATTGTAACGGGGGGGGGGGGGGGGGAAATAGCTCTATCTTGTCCATTATTCCACCCCCCAGTTAACTAACGAGGCCGGGGGAAACAGCTCTCTCTAGTCCGTTATCCCGTCCCCAGTTAGCTAACTATTCTAGAGCACCCTCCAGAGTTCCTAAGGCAACCTCTCTCGTTCAACACCTTGTAACCTAGGTATTTGACTACCTAGGTGCTAAGACTACAAGGCGCCGTCACTTGATCAGTTACCCGAAACTCTAGAGAGAACTCTAGAATACAGAATCATTGCCACAAACGTATAAGAGAAAGCGAAAGGAAAGAAATGAATGAAACAGTAATTAGTGAGGGTTTGGGGTGAGAGGGAGAGAGGTGGGAGGAGCGAGGAGGGTCATTAGTTGAAAGTGAGAGTTTAGAGAGGGGTGGAGGGAGAGGTGTAGATAGGTAGAAGTAGAAGAGTAGATAGTAGAAGTAGAAGAGTAGATAGTAGAAGACGAAATGCTGCCACCATCCATTCATGTTCAATACATACAAGACAAGGAATGGAACTTGCCTATATCACAAAATATTCTCAAAAGATGTTATCATGAGTTCATTATTAGTATGTTCCCTCTGTACCATGTATCAACTCCAAACATGTACTCATTAATATCTTGAATCTAGTAACCACCGAGGCTTTCTCACCTCAACTCAAAACTCTAGGGAACAAAGACGATTTAAATAATAAGTTCATATATTTCACATACTAAGTATCATAATATAAGCAATCCAATTAAAATGTTAAAGATTAATATTCAAAGTGAGTCATCATCCAAAAATCTGAGAACACTACAATTGACTGCCCCTGATCTTCACACAACACTTGTAAAACACGACCAAGTCACCTTAATGTTCACTCACCGAGGACTAAGTCTAAGTTGAATAGAGAGGGGGGGGGGGGGGTCTGTAGCATGACAGAGACTGTCTCGCCCCTGCCGGCCGACAGCCTCCCTGCTAGGGACGTCTTCTCTCCTCTGCTGGCTCGTGTGCTGTTCTGTCTCGTTAATGCTTTATGCTCTATGCTCCCTCAGTATATATTGGGGACCCTAGTACTAACTCCGCCCACAAGTAGATAGCCTCCGGCACTACCAAGCCACTCCTTAAACGTCGGCATGTTTGAAGGCTACCAGACTACAATTAAGAGATTAGTAGAAGCAAGGTGAAATTCGCATGATCTGACCTCAGGTCACTTGAGGTCATTAACTCTTAGACGTGTGACTTTCCGGTGGACAAACTGGCGCCTCTCAGATCCTTGTCTGTGACTCATGTACTCTATGTATGTATTAAACTAAACCAAACACTTTTACAGTGTTACACAGCGGCTGAGCAGACAAACACCGGACGCGTGATTCTGTGGTCCCGGGTTCAATCCCGGGCGCCGGCAAGAAACAATGGGCAGAGTTTCTTACACCCTGAAGCCCCTGTTACCTAGCGGTAAATAAGTACATGGGAGTTAATCAGCTGTCACGGACTGCTTCCTGGGGGTGTAGGCCTGGTCGAGGACCGTGCCCCGAGGACACTAAAGCCGCGAAATCATCTCAAGATAAGATAACCTCAAGATAAGATCACTTCAAAACTATGTAAATATGGTTTTGTACTGGTCAAAAGATTGGTACTGTATCAAAAGGTTTGCTAAAGTCAAGGTACACAACATTACAAACCTTTCCACAAAATATACAGATGGCATTTTTTACAGTTTACAGTTTAGTCTGTCAAAATAACAAGTAAAAAAATAGTTTCCCGGTTTATTCAAATTTGTTCAGAGATCAGATTTCTACGTCCTGATATCGTTGTACGTCGGTAAATATACTATGGTCCTCATCGTTACTGTAAGTACTACCAAAACTGGAGGATGGGCTGGTATATTATACTTGTGTTATCAGTGCAGATCGCATCACAAATGCTTTCACGACGTAAGAAAATAGCTGGAATCATTTACAATCTTGTAAGTTATAGATTAAATAAACATCTATATTTTAAACCTGCCGGACATATATTAAACTTGCGTTATTTTCATTGCAGATCGCATCCGAAATGCCCGCCAGGAGGGAAGCTACCCACTACGCCTACTTGGACCTGCCAGATAGCGTGAAACTCATCATGAAGAAACTGCAAGATTCTCTCTGGAGCAAAGTCAAGGAGCTCAAACATATTGCAACCGACCCAGACCACGGGCACATCAGCCTCGGCTACTTCATACTAGACAGAGGTAAGGAGTTGGGAAAGTGTTAGTAAGTAGGTAGTGAAGATGAGTTAGGAGAATTGGTCAGTGGGAAGTTTACAGTCATTCGAGGATCAATAGATTGCGTTATCCAAACTAAGCTGCTTGTGTATTAGCTTGTGGTGAAAGAAGCTACGTTAGGTTCTTGAATTTTAATATATTGTATATAATGAACACTCAAAGAGTGATTTATCTGCACTAAAATATGGTTGGACTGTAGTAGGATTGAACTCGCAAACCTTGAATCGTACTACCTGTTGAACCATGACCAAATATATTTCAAGTATAGTTACTTGAAGTTTGGAAGGTACCAACATTTGCGACAGTATAAATCTATCGGTAAAACTATGTTTGTTTTTAAAATTATTTTTAAATATTTTTTTTCTGAATATGCGTTCTATACATAGCTGCTATACATATGCGTTCTATACATAACCTGCTATACATAGCAGGTTAAATATTAAATTATAAAATTCTTTTTTTGTAATTTCAGAAAGATGGAGGGAGGTAGATAAGCGTAAGCAGACAGATCAGAATGTTGCTGTCAACATTCGTCAACTGATTGTGAGGTAGGTTCATGGTAAGTACAACAACCTCATACCTATTAAATTGATCAATAAGTGCAAACTAAACCACATAATTGCGTTAAGATGTACAGGTTTCGTAAATGTTTGATTAATTCTCGTCCATTTGTAGGACTTAAGCTGGATTAGGGCATGGCTATACCAAAGGAAACAAAGTTAGTATAAATGGAATCGAGTGGGAAAATGTTGTAAGTGGAGTGTCTCAAGGCTCTATTGGGACCTCTGTTGTTTATAATATATATAAATGATTTAGATTCAGGTTTGAGTAGCAACATTTGCAAATTTGCCGATGATACGAAAATCGGTAGGGAAATTAATTCGGAGGAGGACTCACTATCACTTCAAGTTGATCTAGATAGGGTTTTGAAATGGTCAAAGGATTGGCAGATGCAGTTTAATGCTGATAAATGAAAAGTTCTGAGGTTAGGTAATGATGATAGAGTTACAAGATACGAGCTAGATGGTGTTGAGATTGCGAAGTCGGATTGCGAAAGGGATCTGGGAGTTATGATTAGTAAGAATTTAAAACAAAAGGATCAATGCATAAATGTTCGTAATAAGGCAAATCGGACACTTGGATTTATTAATCGCAGCATTAGTAACAAGACACCTGGTGTGGTTCTCAAGCTATATCTTGCTCTAGTTAGGCCCCATTTAGATTATGCAGTTCAGTTTTGGTCGCCATATTATAGAATGGATATAAATTCACTTGAACGTGTCCAGCGTAGGATGACTAAGTTAATTCCCCAAATTAGAAATCTGTCATATGAAGAAAGATTAACAAAGCTTAAGTTGCATTCACTGGAAAGGCGAAGAGTTAGGGGTGACATGATAGAGGTTTACAAGTGGGTGAATGGACATAACAAAGGGGATATTAATAGGGTATTAAAAGTATCAACACAAGACAGAACACGAAACAATGGGTGTAAATTGAATAAGTTTAGATTTAGGAAAGACTTGGGTAAATACTGGTTCAGTAACAGGGTTGTTGATTTGTGGAACCAATTACCGCGTAACGTGCTGGAGGTGGGGTCCCTCGATTGTTTCAAGCGCGGGTTGGACAAGTATATGAGTGGGATTGGGTGGTTATAAATAGGAGCTGCCTCGTATGGGCCAATAGGCCTTCTGCAGTTGCCTTTGTTCTTATGTAAGATGAAGACGAATTGTATTTGCAATTATCGATTCAAGTAACTTTCTTTCCTTTCAAGCTAATTGACCGATAGTTTGACGCAAGTGATATCTCCTTTCTTAAAAATTGGTACATCATCATTAGCAACATTCCATGACTCTGGCATTCTGCCTGACTCAATTCATTTATTAAATATGGTAGATAGTGTCTCGTAAAGCTCCTCCTTTGCATTATTTAAGCATCCTGGCAAACACTTCATCCGGCCCTAGAGATTCGTTTGGTTTTAGTTTTACTATTTGTTTAAGATACTCAGTGGCTAGATAAATACCCAATAGATCAGTCTGTCTGCTTGCCAAATTGTTCAATCTCTGTGTACCAGACATGATCATTTCATTCCCAATATATACTGCACACATTCACAACATGTTCTAACAGTGCCTAACTGCACAGAGCCATCAGTAAAGGCATAGGATTCAGTTGGTTTGAGATTTAGAAGATGAATGTCAATAGCTTCTAATGTTATACATCTCATAGTTTGTGTTATACATTTGTTTTACACTGATATGGGTATAATGGGTTTGAGAGCCAATTGGACAATATATATAGACGAGGGTAGAAATAGTCCAAGCTACTCTGGCCTTTTGAGATGTGCTTCCTTTTCTCAATAAACTTATTTGAACTAGGAGGGGGGTGGTTGAAGGCACCAGGTACTCGTGTCTAGAGCACATGGCGCGTGTGGAGCTGAAGTTCAACCTCCATTACCACACCTGGATGAACACACGCACAGCACTCGCGTGCGCGCGCACATGGTCATAAAAATTGAGCCTCTTGAGGTAACCTTCAAACAGCGGGTTTTTACACAGAAGTTACTCCCTGTAATCGATTTTATAATTAATGTAGAAGGTATTGATGAATAATTGGGTGTCCTCAGGATGTATGCAGAGCAGCTGGAGAAGGCGGCTGCTGCTGCTCTTCCTCCTCATGTTTCCCACTTGTGCCCTTCATAGTTTTTGTTTGACTTTGTTCATTTGATCAATGACTGTAATACCTTTACATTTATTTAGTTTGGTCAGTCAGGGTATCATTTTGTCTGGTTTTGTTTAAGTTTAGTAACAATGTCAAGTGTGGTCTGGCAAACGATGCCAGGGTCTCGTGAGCGAGGTTAAAGAGTGCGAGTGCCAACTTTCACCCACCATTTAGCAGCCAAGTGTCCGGGGGACACCAGGCGCCCCTAATTGATGATGACTCGGTGAACAAAAAGATTAAACTGCCGGTGTGGAGATCTCTGGAGAGCATTTGACCACCTCAACGTGTAGATGAAAGGCCTTAATCATTAAATGGCTCTAGTCACTATCTACGACTACCTAGTGTGATCCAATTCCCAGACGTCCAACCACTTAGGGTGGACGGTAGAGTGACGGTCTCGCTGCATGCAGGTAGGCGTTCAATATCCGACAGTCGACAGCCCAAGTAGTTGGACATCATTCGTCTCCCCCATCCCATCCTTATGACACTCGCTTCCCAGTGCCATATAGTTGTAATGGTTTTGCGCTTTCTCCTGATAGTTCCCTTCCCTGCATCTGTGTGCTAGCCACAGATGCAGGGAAGGGAACCACTACTAACCAACCTGTCCTCCAATCTAATCAACCTCTCCTCCAACAAAGAACGTCGCGTTTCGCTTGTATGCAAAGCCCTAGGGCCAAAAATTGTACTAAAATATTGGAAGCGGTTGGCGAAAGTGACGTAGTGTCCCGTTTTCTGTTCTGGGTCTTAAGAAGAAGGCAACTGCAGAAGGCCTATTGGCCCATACGAGGCAGCTCCTATTTATAACCACCCAATCCCACTCATATACATGTCCAACCCATGCTTGAAACAATCGAGGGACCCCACCTCTACCATGTTACGTGGCAATTGGTTCCACAAATCAACAATGTCCTCTGGTAGGCTAGGAGAGGACACTTCCCTGGAAACACAAACCGAAACTGTCTCTATTTTCCGCTTGTTACTTTATTACAAGTTGTTACATCTTGACTTAACGTGTTTATGACGTATTAGAACGTTGTTACAACTTGCTATATTGGTTGTTATAACTGGTTAAGAGGTATTAAAACTTGTTAGAACGTTGTACCAACGTCGTAGTTTCGGTGTGTGTTTGGCGGGTTTAAATTTACCATTTTCTTGACATTGGGAAACCTTAGGAGGACGGGCTGCTGCTCTTTGGTATCTTAGCCCTCAATATTGTTGGTCCACATAGCTCAAAGGTCCACAAACCGATACCTCAGCTTGCAAGAACAGGCTACCACAGAAGTCTTCATGAACCTCCACAGGTTGTCCACAAGTGTCAACCATTCTTCTGGCGGATGTACTGAATTGTCTATAATCCAGAAAATTGTTCGCGAGCTTAAGAGTTTCTTAATACGTAGGCAAGATTCTTCCACATCTCGTCTGACGGTCCATGTGGAAGATGGGACAGTTGAAGTGTGCGGACCGCCGTGGGTGCCACTGTCTACTCCCTGGACGACAGGGTGTAGAGTGGTGTACTGAAGGTTCTCTGCCACTGTTATTCTTGACTTTATGATGGTTATCGAACTCGAACTCCTGGACTTTTCTTCCCAGGTGCTATTAAATCTTTCTCGTCACCCGCTGCTTCCTGGTACATGGTAGTCGCGCGCACATGCTTGAGACTTCCTCTCCGGGGGATCTCTCATAACTTGACAAATCAAATTAATCAGTCTCGGCTGATCTGTTTGTAAACAATTCTGCTAGAGTTAAAGCTCCAATATAGACCTTCGATGTGAATTCAGTGATGTACTGCACTTATGCCTATATTCTTAATTTATATTACCATGCTGGTAAGATACACTTCTTGATGACGAGTATGGGATGCAAAATTAATTACCACTCGCAGGATGAGTATAGGGTACACAATGAATTACCACTCACAGGATGTGTATGGGTTGTACAAGGAACTATCACGCGGAGGATGAGTATGGAGAGCAAAGTAAGCAAAAATTCACTCGATGAGAAAGGGATTCACAATGTACTATGACTCACAGGATGAGTATGAGGTGCATAATAAACTACCACTCATAAGACGAGTATAGGTTTCACAATAAACTAAACTCATCCTGTTAAACTAAACTAACAGGATGAGTATGGGTTGCACAAACTATTGGTAACAGGATGAGTATGGGTTGCACAATAAATTACCGCGCAGAGGATTAGTATGGGGTGCACAATAAACTCACAGGATGAGTCTATGATATTCGTGCTCTAAATTCGTCAACTGACTGCGAAGTTCATGACAGTACAACAACCTCGTACCTACTAAGTTGATCCATAAATGCAAACTAAACCGCCATAATTGAGGAAAGTAAGTAAGTAATTATCAAAAGAAGGCACCAAACCGGGAAGGCTATGTAGCATCATCAAAGGCGCAGAATAATCAGAGGGCGCTAAATATCACCAAGGATGCCAATACGAGAACAAAAAACGCATAAGGCGAACGATATCAAAAGTATCAGAGTCAGTAAGAATTCTATTGAGGGACAGATGACCACGAGGGGCGGTCGGAAAGCAAGACACACGCTCGTCCTGGAAGTCAGGACATTCAAGAAGGACATGCACGACTGTAAGAGGGACAATGCAATTAGGAAAATAAGGAGTAGGGTGGCACTCCATCAAGTGACCATGGGTTAAGCGAGCATGGCCAACATGCAACCTCGCCAGAGCCGTTTCCCATCGCCGGTTACGGTGGAAGGAGGACGGCCACGAGGAAACACAACATTTAAGAGTACGTAGTTTGTTACAAGTAACAGACGACAAAGAAGCCTGCCAACGGGTAAGGATGGAAGAATGGATAACCGGGTAAAAGTCGGAATATGGAATACCTTTACGAGAGATGGGACAAGAGCGGACAGCTTCCTTGGCGGCAGCATCCGCACGCTCATTTAAAGAGACACCAATATGGCTGGGAACCTAACAAAATTCAACCGACTTAAATTTATGTGAACAAGAAACAGCCAATGCTGCATCTCGACAACTACTGGATGAACCGAATTACAGGATCCAAGAGCCATGAGGGCACTTCGAGAGTCAAGAACAACTACAAAAGAAGACAGACAATGAGAAAGCAGGAGACGAAGAGCATAGAGAATAGCATAAAGCTCCGCAGTGAAGATGCTAGTCTCCAGAGGTAGGCGACACATATAAGTGCGATCAGGAAAAACAACAGAGTAGCCAACACCTTCCGCAGAATTCGACCCATCAGCGAAGAAAGAAATGGAGCGGGAGTGAGAAGAAAAGTGCTCAAGGAAAAGGCATTTTAGAACCATAGGAGGGGTAAAAGCTTTAGTGATGCGGCACCCCTCCCTGCTCAGCTCGTTGATGCCGTGAAGAGGGCTTAGTGAGCGGCTGCCGGAGTGTGATGCTCCTTGGGACAGTCCTCTGTCCCTTTGTAGCCTTGTGCTCCTGCTGCCGTCCTCTCCAATTGTGCTGAGCTACTTTTCCTTTTCCTTCTATTTCGTTTCCCCCCCCCCCCTCTTCTCCTATCTGCTTGCCGTTTCCTGCCGACCTTTTGCTTGTTTTGGTTATTCCTTTGGACTTCTTCTATTTTGACGCCCGGGTGCTTGAGGAGGCATACTCTTGCACCTGTAGAACTGTAGTACCCAACGTCGAGAGTGAGGGGAACTTTTATTGTCAATCCCCCTTTCGTCACTGAACCCGATCTCGACGGACTGTCGGTTCTTAAGGTGGCGTTTGTGGGGCGTATACTCACGACGCACCCCTAGGAGGCCCCGGCATGATCGGCAATAGCTTCTTGTTGGGTGTCCTTCCTCTAATTGTGGCTCCATGGTGGGTTTGGGGGCACATTCGTGAATGAATGTTTTTCTTGTAGCGATGATGTATTCCGTATCTACTGTTTGTCCATTACCTTCTCAGGCTCGTGGGGTGGGCGACCAAGCCCCCGAGTCGGTCCGTGTTGGAAGACCGGGCTCTGTAGCCTCCGCTGCATTGGGCCCCGACCTTGCTCCTCCTTTGGCCTCTCTGACCCCTCCCTTCGGCTCCTCTCCCTCCTCTGTGGTTGGGTCGAGCCCCCAGCCCCTAGTGGTGACTACCTCGTCCCCTGGCGCAACTCCATCTCTCGTTGTCACTACTGAGCCTTTTAACCCCTCTCTCTCTGGGGGTTCTCAACGCCGTCCTCGCGGCCGCCCTCGCTCGATTCCTTCCCGTTCTGATAACTATCAAGCCTTGTTTGGTCCCTCTTCATGAGTCAAATATTTTGATCTCCTCCCTCTTGATTCTGCATCTCCTGACGATTTCTCCCTCCATCGACATCTCGTTGATTCCGTGGATGCCTCTGTTACCTTGAACCCCACTCGTCTCGGTACACATGTCGTTGCTGCTCCTTCTCAGGATGCAGCTTCCTGCTTGGCTGCCTTATCCTGCCTTGGCGAGACCCCTGTTCGGGTATCAAAGAACTCTCAGTTGAACGCCAGTGTTGACACTATTCTCCTCACGCCCCATGTTGTGACTGGTGTTCGGGATCTGCGAGACTGCCACGACGATATTCGACATATCCTTGATGCCCAGGGCCATTCTATTCTCCAGGTGGACACGTTTACTCGTCCCCCTCGTGGTAGTTGCCGTCAACCCTTTCGGGTTGTGAAGATTACCTTTGATGGTCGAACCCTTCCACCCTCTGTCATTCTTGCTGGTGCCACGTGCTCTGTCCAAGAGTACATTCCTTCTCCTAGGCTCTGTAACAAGTGCTGGAGATTTGGGCATGGTGCCCTCCACTGCTCTGGGACTGTCTCTCTCTGTCCTTTGTGTGGTGGCGAAGGTCATTCTAAGTTGGAGTGTAGTTCTCCCCGGGCTCGTTGCCTCAACTGCAGTGAGGCCCATCCTACCTTCTCCCATGCGTGTATCCATTACAAGCTTGAGGTAGCCGCCCTCAACGTGAAGCATCGGGAGCGTTCATCTTTTCCTAGGGCGAGGCACCAAGTTCGCTGGCTCCTGCCTTGCCTGCCTGCCTGCCTGCCTCCTGCATGTTGCGTTCTTCCTCTCCTCGTCCTTCCCACCTTCCTCAGACTCACAACCGTTTCCGGGCCTTGGACCCTGATACCCCCACTGCCCCCTCTTCTATTCCTTTGAGTTCTGTCCCGAAGGATCCACCTCCTGGTCCTCTGTCTGGGGTTCCCCTTCTTTCTACCCGGTCAATCTTGTCTCCTGTGACTTCTTCATCGTCTCCCTCCTTCCCATCCTTCCCCTCCGTCTCTTGACTCTGCCCGCCGCCTGTCGGTGCGGGCTGATGTCCATCGCTTGACAAACGGCCGTCGTGTGTGCTCTTGTTCGGCTTCTCCTGTTGAGACGCTAGAATCCGTTGCCCAGTACGTAGTTGCTGGGACACCTGTCTCTTTAAGTCAGAAGCGTAAGCCTGGCTCCTCTCCTTCCTCCTCCCCGGCGGGTAAGAAGGTTTCGCTTTCTTCCTCGGCCCCCTCTTTCTGCCTCAATCGCCCCTTCCCTTCCCATTTCGGTGGTTGCGCCCCCTGTTCCTGCTATGGAGGTTTCTTTGGCCCCCGCTTCTCTCTCGGTGGCTGCCCATGCTGACGTGCGCTCCCCTCTTTCTACTCCCCCTCTTCCTGTTGCTGTCCTTGACTGCTCCTCTCCGTTGTCTCCTCCTCTTCCTCCTCCTCCGGACCCCGCCCGCCCACCGCTGGTCTGTTCTCCCGCTTCCTTTCCTCCGTCTTTGCTCAGTTTACCCATGCCCCCTAACCCTGACTTTGCTGACTCTGATCCCGACCCTGATATTCTTCAACGTGCTATGTTGCTCTTTCGCCTTTGTTTCTTCCTTGTTCTCTGTTGTTGTCCTTTCTCTTCTCGTCGTTGTCTATTCTTCAATGGAACGTTCGAGGTCATTACGCCAATTTCCTCGAACTCCAACTTCTGATTTCGCGGTTTTCGCCACTCTGAGTCTGTCTCCAGGAGCCGATGTTTGGTGCTCCTCTGGGTCGTTTTCATGGCTATTCCTTTCTCTCTAACCCCCCAGCTGTTACTGGGGCTCCTAATTCTTCTGCTTTCTTGATTCGCTCTGATGTTCCCTTTGTCCCCTTACTTTTTCCTTCGCCTCTCCATTGTTCTGCTGCTCGTATCTTTGTGGGGAAATGGTACACAGTTTGTTCCATTTATCTCCCCCCGAGTGTCCCGCTTTCTCTTCCTCTTCTGAAACACCTCCTGGACTCCTTGCCGGAGCCTGTGCTCTTGCTGGGTGATTTCAATTGTCGTCATTCTCTTTGGGGTGATGTTCTGACGAATACCCGAGGTCGCCTTCTTGAGCCATTTATCCTCTCTTCTTCCCTTTCTTCTGAATTCTGGTGAGCCCACTCATTTGGACTCTCGGACTCGCACCCTTTCCTGTCTTGATCTTTTTCTTTGCTCCTCTTCAATTTATTTAGATTTCGCGTGGCAGGTTCTTGATGACCTCCATGGCAGTGACCATTTCCCCATCCTTATTTCCTTTTTCTCTTTTCGTCCTTCCCTCTCTTTCCCTAGGTGGCAGTTTGCTAAAGCAGACTGGAACCTATTTACCCTCAGTGCTGCTCTTTCTGACCTCTCCCTTCTGCCTCTCCCTTGCGCTCTCCTCCTTTTTCATGACACTGTCTTCGACGCTGCACTCCACTGTATTCCTCGCTCTTCCTCTCGGGGTCCGCAGAAGTGCGTTCCCTGGTGGAATGCAGACTGTACTCGGGCTGTCCGCTGTAAGCCTGGAAGAGGCACCGCCGTCGGCAGACGGCCGATTCTTTTCTTTTCTTTCGGAGAGCGAGTGCAGTGGCCCGTAGGGCCATCCGTACAGCTAAACGTGAATGTTGGGTATCTTATATCTCCACACTTACGTCCAAAACTCCCCTGCCACAGATCTGGAAGCGTATCCGCAAGATAGCGGGTAACTTCGTTCCCGATGTTTCATCGGTCCTTCATCTCCGTGGTACTCTTGTTGAGGACCCATTTCAGGTCGCTATCGAACTGGGTTCCCACTTTTCTTCTGTTAGCTCTGGTCTTCATTTTCCTCAATCTTTCCTTCTTCATAAACCTGTCCTTGAGTCTCGTCCTTTAGATTTCTGCACTCATCTTCGACTTTCCTATAACGATCCCTTCTCTCTCTCTGAACTTCGTTCTGCCCTGGCCGTCTGCGGTTCTACGGCGGCAGACTCCGATGGTATTCATTATGAGATGCTCCGCCATCTCCCTCCGTGCACGTCTCACTATTTACTGAGTCTGTATAATCGGATCTGGGAGTCGTCGTCAGTCCCATGAGGACTGGCTCGATGCCGTTGTCCTCCCTGTTCGCAAACCGGGCTCTCTGGGAACTTCCCCTAAGGACTTTCGCCCTATTGCCCTCACAAGTTGTGTCTGCAAACTTTTTGAACGTATGGTTAACGTTCGTCTGATGTGGTTCCTGGAACACCATCACCTCCTCTCCCCTTCTCAATTTGGTTTCCGTAAGAGCCGCAGCACGACAGATGTCCTTGTGAACTTGGAGGTCTAGATTCGTACTGCGTTTGCTGCGAAAACCAACTTTGTTGCCGTCCTTTTTGACCTGGAAAAGGCTTACGACACCACTTGGCGATATCATGTTCTATCCCAGATTCATTCTTTTGGCCTTCGTGGTCATATCCCTCTCTTTCTTCGCAGCTTCCTTTCTCGTCATTCCTTTAGGGTGCGGCTTGGTACCGCTCTCTCTGCCTCTTTTCAGTAGTACGAAGGTGTGCCCCAGGGTAGTGTTCTGAGCACTACTCTTTTTTCTGGTTGCCCTCAATGGTCTTCTTTCCTCTCTTCCTTCAGGCGTCTTCACCGCTCTCTATGTCGATGATCTTACCCTATGCTGTCAGGTTGATGATTCACCTCTCCTTCAACGCCGGCTTCAACTTACGATTGATGCCGTGTCGTCTTGGGCCACCGATCATGGCTTCAAGTTCTCTACTTCCAAGACTTGTGCCATGTCCTTTACTCGGAAACGGGTCGTTCTTCGTCCCTCTTTGTCACTTTATGGTCATCCCCTTGAGTACAAAGATTCCGCGAAACTTTTGGGGTTATTCCTTGACACTCGTTTGTCTTGGTCTCCCCATATCTCTTACCTCCGTGTTGAGTGCTCTAAGGCCCTTACCCTCCTTCAGGTATTGTCCCATACTTCTTGTGGAGCGGATAGGCGCACTCTCCTTGCTTTACATTCCTCTCTCGTCCTGTCTAAGCTCGATTATGGTTGCCCTGCTTACTCGTCTGCTTCTCCTTCTACTCTTCGCCGTCTTGATGCTTTGCACCATACTGGGTTGCGCCTCAATTCTAGCGCCTTTTGTTCGCCTCCCGTCCTTAGCTTGTATGTTGTATTATAGTTTGGGTTGGTGGTTTTGTCGTGTTCGTCCTTAACGGACAACCCAACCCACAACTCGGTAGAGTGCTTATACTTCACTAGGAGATCACCCTTGGCGCTTCTGGCTCTTGGAGAGGGGCTCAACGTCACACGTTTAGGAGATGCGGCTTCACCACTTAGCCTCGTTGTCACGTGCACACACCCGCTCGAGCCGCTGTGACTCGCCACTCTCTCCTTAGGTGATATGATCTCCTCAATCCCCCTTTGACTTATTAGTATTACTTTCTACCCTGTCCACAGCAGTGGTTCTTGGTTCTTTCTCTCTCTTCCTTTACTATTTCCTGGGAAGCCTCACAACGACAAGGGCAAACACCAGCAACTTGGAATACATTTACAAAGCACATACACAATACATACACATAATAAAAATGAATCCTATACTCTACATTATTACAATCAGGTTGCACTCCAACCCCATCAAAACTCTATCATCAGCTTATCAAGTGGTATCCTATCTTCTGATTCCCCACCTGATACTATCTACCTCTTCAAGTAGATCAAGTCTTATACTACACTGTTGCATTATCAACAAGAAAATATATATATATATATATATATATATATATATATATATATATATATATATATATATATATATATATATATATATGTCGTACCTAGTAGCCAGAATGCACTTCTCAGCCTACTATGCAAGGCCCCGATTTGCCTAATAAGCCAAGTTTTCATGAATTAATATATTTTCTCTAATTTTTTTCTTATGAAATGATAAAGCTACCCATTTCATTATGTATGAGGTCAATTTTTTTTTATTGGAGTTAAAATTAACGTAGATATATGACCGAACCTAACCAACCCTACCTAACCTAACCTAACCTATCTTTATAGGTTAGGTTAGGTTAGGTAGCCGAAAAAGTTAGGTTAGGTTAGGTTAGGTAGGTTAGCTAGTCGAAAAACAATTAATTCATGAAAACTTGGCTTATTAGGCAAATTGGGCCTTGCATAGTAGGCTGAGAGGTGAGTTCTGGCTACTAGGTACGACATATATATATATATATATATATATATATATATATATATATATATATATATATATATATATATATATATATATATATATGTCGTACCTAGTAGCCAGAACGCACTTCTCAGCCTACTATGCAAGGCCCGATTTGCCTAATAAGCCAAGTTTTCATGATATAATTGTTTTTCGACTACCTAACCTAACCTAACCTAACTTTTTCGGCTACCTAACCTAACATAACCTATAGAGATAGGTTAGGTTAGGTAGGGTTGGTTAGGTTCGGTCATATATCTACGTTAATTTTAACTCCAATAAAAAAAAATTGACCTCATACATAATGAAATGGGATAGCTTTATCATTTCATAAGCAAAAAGATTAGAGAAAATATATTAATTCATGAAAACTTGGCTTATTAGGCAAATCGGGCCTTGCATAGTAGGCCTGAGAAGTGCGTTCTGGCTATTAGGTACGACATATATATATATATATATATATATATATATATATATATATATATATATATATATATATATGTCGTACCTAGTAGCCAGAACGCACTTCTCAGCCTACTATGCAAGGCCCAATTTGCCTAATAAGCCAAGTTTTCATGAATTAATTGTTTTTTCGACTACCTAACCTACCTAACCTAACCTAACCTAACTTTTTCGGCTACCTAACCTAACCTACCTATGAAGATAGGTTAGGTTAGGTTAGGTAGGGTTGGTTAGGTTCGGTCATATATCTACGTTAATTTTAACTCCAATAAAAAAAAATTGACCTCATACATAATGAAATGGGTAGCTTTATCATTTCATAAGAAAAAAAATATAGTAAAATATATTAATTCAGGAAAACTTGGCTTATTAGGCAAATCGGGCCTTGAATAGTAGGCTGAGAAGTGAGTTCTGGCTACAAGGTACGACATATATATATATATATATATATATATATATATATATGTCGTACCTAGTAGCCAGAACGCACTTCTCAGCCTACTATGCAAGGCCCGATTTGCCTACTAAGCCAAGTTTTCATGATATAATTGTTTTTCGACTACCTAACCTAACCTAACCTAACTTTTTCGGCTACCTAACCTAACATAACCTATAGAGATAGGTTAGGTTAGGTAGGGTTGGTTAGGTTCGGTCATATATCTACGTTAATTTTAACTCCAATAAAAAAAAATTGACCTCATACATAATGAAATGGATAGCTTTATCATTTCATAAGAAAAAGATTAGAGAAAATATATTAATTCAGGAAAACTTGGCTTATTAGGCAAATCGGGCCTTGCATAGTAGGCCGAGAAGTGCGTTCTGGCTATTAGGTACGACATATATATATATATATATATATATATATATATATATATATATATATATATATATATATATATATATATATATATATATATATATATATATGTATATGTATATATATATATGTATATGTACATATTTATATGTATATATATATATATATATATATATATATATATATATATATATATATATATATATATATATATATATATATATATATATATATATATATATATATAAACGTGTACAAGGAAAATCAGCATGTGAATGCAATAACATATATCAGTATAAATGTTCCTTGATACACAACAATGATCAATCGATCACTCTATCAGTCCTAGAACACATACATCTGTAGGTAATCCAGCCGACGACTGTAACTCTAAACTTCAGTATAAAACACTCCTTGACATAAGAATGCCAACAATCACTCACCTCTCACTGCGTCTTGCACGCTAATGACGACCAAACATTATCAACTCCCTACAAGTAATCCACCAGAACTTCCTTTCCACCTCTGGAAGTTCACTACCCTGATATCTTCAGGTTCTTCCGGGCTTCACTACCAGGATCCTCTGCAGCTCCTCCAGGCTGCTACCATGAAGTTTTCTTGAGCAACTACGGTGCTTCACCCTTCTGCTAGGGTCCTCCACAGCTCTCCTGGCTGCTACACCATGAAGTTTCGTCGAGCAACTATGGTGCTTCACCACCTCTACAGAAGCACGTGACACTTCTCTTCACTGCTTCTCCTCACAGCTCGAGGTCCTCTGCTCCACTACCTTGGAGTCTCATCAACTACTCCCTCTGTGCTGGCTTCGAAGTTCTCAGCAACTTCTTCCCCAAAGACAAACCACAGATTGTCTTGTAGAGGGGGCTCCTCCCTCTGACGAAGCTTGGTCAGGGCGCTGCCACGGCCCATGATAATGCCTCTGGGCGGTTTAATACTTTCCTCGTCGACCAGGACTTGAGACCACACATCCCCAGCTCGATTCCACAGCTGGTACGTCTGCACACTCCTCTTCTCTTCGAGATATATCACTAGGGGTTCCCTTCTGACAGGAGCTCAATGGAGCGCGGCTTTCCCCCTGCGATGTCTGGCCTCAAGTGAGGTCAAAGCCCTCCAGAAGCGAGCCTCACGCCTCCAGCAAAATGTCCACATCTCCTAGCCAGTGGACATCTCTCCTTGCCGCCCATTTATCTGTTTTCTTCTTCACTGCCCATAATCTTAAATTGTTCATCATACCCAACCAGCTATTTTACTTATGTGTTATCACCTCTATATTTCTTAGACCTTCTGGTTAGGTCAGGCTTGATAGAATAGTTCTCAAAGGGGAGACACGTTTTTCGGCTACCTGCGATCATAACAGTTGACACTGGCTTCCTGTCTCTCCAGGACCGCTGTGATCGCTATTGTCTTCGCTGTCTTGCGCAGTGCTTACAACATCCTTCCTCTCGCCTCTGTCGTGCTTTAACTTTTACCCCTCCTGCAGTTCCTGTTCCTCTTCACCGCCTCCCTCTTTCTGTCCGGTTATCTCGCTTACAGGATTCTCTTTCCGTTCGTGTTTCCAATGTTTCTCCTTGTGTTGTTCCTTCTTTGCCCCCGTGGAAAGTCCCCTTCCGCGGTTTTGTACATCCTTGACCTGCATCACTAAAGCTTTTACCCCTCCTATGGTTCTAAACTGCCTTTTCCTTGAGAACTTTTCTTCTCACTCCTGCTCCGTTTCTGTCTTCACTGATGGGTCTAAGTCTGCGGACGATGTTGGCTACTCTGTTGTTTTTCCTGATCGCACTTGTATGTGTCACTTACCTCAGGAGACTAGCATCTTTATAGCGGAGCTTTATGCTATTCTCCATGCTCTTCGTCTTCTGCTTTCTCGTTGTCAGTCTTCCTTTGTAGTTGTTGTTGACTCTCGTAGTGCCCTCATGGCCCTCAGGTCCTTTAATTTGGTTCATCCGGTAAGATTCAAGATCCAGCATTGGCTGTTTCTTGTTCACAGTAAACTTAAGTCGGTTGAGTTTTGTTGGGTTCCCAGCCATATTGGTGTGGAAGCTGTCCGCTCTTGTCCCATCTCTCGTAAGGGTATTCCATATTCCGACTTTTACCCCGTTATCCATTCCTCCATCCTTACTCGTTGGTAGGCTTCTTGGTCGTCTGTTACTGGTAACAAACTAAATACTCTTAAATGTTGTGTCTCCTCGTGGCGTTCCTCCAACCACTGTAACCGGCGATGGGAAGCAGCTCTGGTGAGGTAGCGTATTGGCCATACTCGCTTAACCCATGGTCACTTTATGGAGTGCCGCCCTGCTCCTTATTGTCCTAATTGCATTGTCCCTCTTACGGTCGTGCATTTCCTTCTTGAATGTTCTGACTTCCAGGACGAGCGTGTGTCTTGCTTTCCGACCGCCCCTCGCGGTCGCCTGTCCCTCAATAGAATTCTTGGTGATTCGGATACTTTTGATATCATTCGCCTTATGCATTTTTGTTCTCGTATTGGCATCCTTGGTGATATTTAGCGCCCTCTGATTATTCCGCACATATGATGGTGCTACACAGCCTTCCCAGTTTGGTGCCTTCTTTTGATAATTACTTACTTTAGTGATGTGGGTCAAGGATGTACAAAACTGCGGAAGGGGGACTCTCCACGGGGGCAAAGAAGGAACAACACGAGGAGAAACATTAGAAATACGAACGGAAAGAGAATCCTGTAAGCGAGATAACAGGACAGAAAGAGGGAGGTGGTGAAGAGGAACAGGAACCGCAGGAGGGGTAAAAGTTAAAGCACGACAGAGGCGAGAGGAAGGATGTTGTAAGGACCGCGCAAAATAGCGAAGACAATAGCGATCACGGCGGACCTGGAGAGACAGGAAGCCAGTGACAACATACAAGCTAAGGACGGGAGTCGAACGGATGGCACCAGAACTGAGGAGCAACCCAGTGTGGTGCAAAGCATCAGGACGGTGTAGAAGAGAAGGAGAAGCAGACGAGTAAGCAGGGCAACCATAATCGAGCATAGACAGGACGAGAGAGGAATGTAAAGCAAGGAGAGTGCGCATATCCGCTCCCCAAGAAGTATGGGACACTACCCGAAGGAGGGTAAGGGCCATAGAGCACTCAACACGGAGATAAGACATATGCGGAGACCAAGACAATCGAGTGTCAAGGAATAACCCCAAAAGCTTTGTGGAATCTTTGTACTCAAGGGGGATGACCATAAAGGGACAAAGAGGACGAAGAACGACCCGTTTCCGAGTAAAAGACATGGCACAAGTCTTGGAAGTAGAGAACTTGAAGCCATTATCGGTGGCCCAAGACGACACGGCATCAATCGCAAGTTGAAGCCGGCGTTGAAGGAGAGGCGAACCATCACCCTGACGTAGCAAAGGGTAAGTAAGACATAGAGAGCGGTGAAGACGCCTGAAGGAAGAGAGGAAAGAAGACCATTGAGGGCAACCAGAAAAAAGAGTAGTGCTCAGAACACTACCCTGGGGCACACCATCGTATTGCTGAAAAGAGGCAGAGAGAGCGGTACCAAGCCGCACCCTAAAGGAATGACGAGAGAGGAAGCTGTGAAGAAAGAGAGGGAGATGACCACGAAGGCCAAAAGAATGAAGCTGGGATAGAATATGATATCGCCAAGTGGTGTCGTAAGCCTTTTCCAGGTCAAAAAGGACGGCAACAACGGAGGCTTTCGCAGCAAACGCAGTACGAATATAGACCTCTAAGTTCACCAGGACATCTGTCGTGCTGCGGCACTTGCGGAAACCAAATTGTGAAGGGGGAGAGGAGGTGACGGTGTTCCAGGAACCACATCAGACGAACGTTAACCATACGTAAAAAGAGTTTGCAGACACAACTTGTGAGGGCAATAGGGCGAAAGTCCTTATTAGATGTTCCCAGAGACCCTGGTTTGCGAATAGGGAGGACAACGGCATCAAGTCAGTCCTCAGGGACTGACGACGACTCCCAGATCCGATTATACAGACTCAGTTAATACTGTGACGTGCACGGAGGGAGATGGCGAAGCATCTCATAATGAATACCATCGGAGCCCGCCGCCGTAGAACCGCAGAGGGCCAGGGCAGAACGAAGTTCAGAGAGAGAGAGAAGGGATCGTTATTAGGAAGTCGAAGACGAGTGCAAAAATCTAAAGGACTAGACTCAAGGACAGGTTTACGAAGAAGGAAAGATTGGGAAAAATAAAGACCAGAGCTAACAGAAGAAAAGTGGGAACCCAGTTCGGTAGCGATCTGCAATGGGTCCGCCACAAGAGTACCATGGTGGTGAAGGACCGGTGAAATATCGGGAACGAACTTTCCCGCTATCTTGCGGATACGCTTCCAGATCTGTGGCAGAGGAGTTTCGGACGTAATGGTGGAGACATAAGATGCCCAACATTCACGTTTAGCCATTCGGATGGCCCTACGGGCCACCGCAGTCTCCTTCCGAAAGAAAAGAAAAGAATCGGCCGTCTGCCGACGGCGGTGTCTCTTCCAGGCTGAACGCTTACAGCGGACAGCCCGAGCACAGTCTGCATTCCACCAGGGAACGCACATCCGCGAACCCCGATAGGAAGAGCGAGGAATAGAGCGAAGGGCAGCGTCAAAGACAGTGTAATGAATAAGGAGGAGAGAGTGAGGGAGAGGTAGAAGGGAGAGGTCAGAGAGAACAGCGCTGAGGGTAAAGAGGTCCCAGTCGGCTTTCGCAAACTGCCACCTAGGGAAGGAGAGAAGAGGGCGAAAAGAGAAAAAGGTAAAAAGGATAGAGAATTGGTCACTGCTATGGAGGTCATCAAGAACCTGCCACGTGAAATCTAAGTAAAGAGAAGAAGAGCAGAGAGAAAGATCAAGACAGGAAAGGGTGCGAGTCCGAGAGTTCAAATGCGTGGGCTCACCAGAATTCAGAAGAAACAGAGAAGAAGAGAAGATAAACGGCTCAAGAAGGCGACCTCGGGTGTTAGTCAGCACATCACCCCAAAGGGAATGACGACAATTGAAATTTCATAGCAGGAGCACAGGCTCCGGCAAGGAGTCCAGTAAATGTTTCAGATCAGGAAGAGAAAGTGGGACACTCGGGGGGAGATAAATGGAACACACAGTGTACCATTTCCCCACAAAGATACGAGCAGCAGAACAATGGAGAGGCGAAGGAAAAAGTAAGGGGACAAAGGGAACATCAGAGCTAATCAAGAGAGCAGAAGAGTTAGGAGCCCCAGCAACAGCTGGGGGGGGGGGGGGAGATGAGAAAGGAATAGCCACGAAACCGATCAAGGACGAGCAGCACTACATCGGCTTCTGGAGACAGACACAAAGGGGTGCAAACCGCAAAATCAGAAGTTGGAGTTCGAGGAAAGTTGGCGTAATAACCTCGAACATTCCATTGAAGAATAGACATCAAGGTGGACAACAGACAACAAGGAAGAAACAAAGGCGAAAGAGCAACATAGCACGTTAAAGAATATCAGGGTCGGGATCAGGGTCAGCAAAGTCAGGGTTAGGGGGCATGGGTAAACTGAGCAAAGACAGAGGGAAGGAAGCGGGAGAACAGACCAGAGGTGGGCCGGCGGGGTCCGGAGGAGGAAGAGGAGGAGACAACGGAGAGGAGCAGTCAAGGACAGCAGCCAGGAAGAGGGGGAGTAGAAAGAGGGGAGTGCACCTCTGCAAGGGCAGCAAACGAGTGGGAAGCGGGGGCCAAAGGAACCTCCATAGCAGGAACAGGGGGCGTAATCAGCGATGCGGGAGGGGAAGGAGCAATAGAGTCAGTAGTAGGGGCTGAGGAAGAGAGCAAAGCCTTCTTACCCGACGGGGAGGAGGAAGGAGAGGAGCCAGGCTTACCCTTCTGACTTAGAGATCGGTGTCCCAGCAACTACGTACCGGGCAACGGATTCCAGCATCTCAACAGGAGAAGCTGAACGAAAGCACACACGACGGCTGTTAGGAGAGCGATGGACATTAGCCTGCACCGACAGACAGCGGGGAGAGTCAATAGATGGAGGAAAAGGATGGGAAGGAGGATCAGAGGGAGACTAGGAAGAAGACACAGGAGACATGACAGACCGGGTAGAGAGAAGGGGAACCCCAGACAGAGGACCAGGAGGAGGAACAGAGGAGGGGGCAGTGGGCGTATCAGGGTCCAAGGCCCGGAAACGGTTGTGAGTGAGGAAGGTGGGATGGACGAGGAGAGGAAGAGCGCAACACGCGAGCATAAGAGACGTTAGCATAAGGCGGTAGCCGGCGAACCTGGCGCCTCGCCTCAAAAAAAGATAAACGCTCCCGGTGCTTCAAGGTGAGGACGGCTGCCTCAAGCTTGTAATGGACACAGGCACGGGAGAAGGTAGGATGGGCCTCACTGCAGTTGAGGCAGCGAACCTGGGGAGAAGAGCACTCCGACTTAGTGACCTTCGCCACCACACAAAAGACGTAGAGAGAGTGTCCCAGAGCAGCAGAGGGCACCATGCCCAAACCTCCAGCACTTGTTACGGAGCCTAGGAGAAGGAATGTACTCCTGGACAGAGCACCTGGCACCAGCAAGAATGACAGAGGGTGGAAGGGACCTACCATCAAAGGTAATCTTCACAACCCGAAGGGGTTGACAGCGACGACCACGAGGGGGGACAAGTAAACGTGTCAACCCGGAGGACAGAATGGCCCTGGGCATCGAGGATATGCCGAATATAATCGTGGCAGTCCTGCAGATTCCGAACACCGGTCGCAACATGGGGCGGTAGGAGAATAGTGCCAACACTGGTATTCAACTGAGCATTCTTTGAGACCCGAGAAGGGGTCTCGCAAAGGCAGGATAAGGCAGTCAAGCGGGAAGCTGCATCCTGAGAAGGAGCAGCAACGACACGTGGACCGAGACGAGTAAGATTGAAGGTAACAGTGGCATCCTACGGAATCAACAAGATGTCAATGGAGGGAGAAATCGTCAGGAGGCGCAGAATCAAGAGGGAGGATAACAAAATATTTGGCCCATGAAGAGGGACCAAACAAGGCTTGATAGGCATCAGAACGGGAAGGAATCGAGCGAGTGCGGCCGTGTCGAGGACGGCGTTGAGAACCCCCAGAGAGAGAGGGGTTAAAAGGCGCAGCAGTTACAACTAGAGATGGAGCCGTGCCAGGGGACGAGGTAGTCACCACTGGGTGCTTGATGCTCGACCCAACCACAGAGGAGGGAGGGGAGTAGTCAGAGTGGCCTAAGGAGGAGCAAGGTCGGGGCCCAATGCAGCAGAGGCTACAGAGCCCGGTCTTCCAACACAGACCGATCCGGGGCTTGGTCGCCCACCCCACAAGCATGAGAAGGTAAAGGAGGAACAGAACACAACATAGGTACGAACGATAAACATTCATTCACGAATGTGCCCCCACACCCACCATGGAGCCACAATTAGAGACAGGACACCCAACAGGAATCTATCGCCGATCATGCCGGGAGCCTCCTAGGGGTGCGTCGTGAGTATACGCCCCACAAACGCCACCTTAAGAACCTTCAGTCCGTCGAGATCGGGTTAAGTGACGAAAGGGGGATTGACAATAAAAGGTTCCCCTTGCTCTCTACGTTGGGTACTACAGTTCTACGGGTGCAAGAGTATGCCTCCTCAAGCACCCGGGCGTCAAAATAGAAGAAGTACAAAGGAGGCAAAACAAAAACACGCAAAAGGTCGGGAGGAAGCGACAAGCAAATAGGAGAAGAGGGGGGAGAAAAACAAAACAGAAGGAAAAGGAAAAGTTGTTCAGCAAAATTTTAGATAACAGCAGCAGGAGCACAAGGCTACAAAAGGACAGAGGACTGTCCTAAGGAGCATCACACTCCGGCAGCCGTTCACTAAGCCTATGTCACGGCATCAACGAGCTGAACGGGGAGGGGGCCATAATTGAGGAAAGATGTACAGGTTTCGTGAATGTTCAATTAATCCTCGTCCATTTCGTAGCACTTAATATGTCTCCCCACAATCAGTCACAAATTTAGCTTCATTGCACTTTAAACTCCATTTAAATAATTAGGCGCATAAGAATGAAAGTTTATAGGCCCAAACGAGATAGCTTTTGTTTATATCCACCCAATCTCATCCATATATGTGTCGAACCTACGCTTGAAACAGTAAGATACCTTACTGCTAATGTTACGCGGTAATTAGTTCCCCACATTTTCAACCCATGTTACTGAACCAATATTATCTCATTACACACAGAAATCACAATAGCGCTCCCCTCTTTCTACTCCCCCTCTTCCTGCTGCTGTCCTTGACTGCTCCTCTCCGTTGTCTCCTCCTCTTCCTCCTCCTCCGGACCCCGCCCGCCCACCTCTGGTCTGTTCTCCCGCTTCCTTCCCTCCGTCTTTACTCAGTTTAACCATGCCCCCTAACCCTGACTTTGCTGACCCTGATCCCGACCCTGATATTCTTTAACGTGCTATGTTGCTCTTTCGCATTTGTTTCTTCCTTGTTCTCTGTTGTTGTCCTTTCTCTTCTCGTCGATGTCTATTTTTCAATGGAACGATGCTTGGTGCTCGTCCTGGTCGTTTTCGTGGCTATTCCTTTCCCTCCCCTTCCCCAGCCGTTGCTGGGGCTCCTAATTCTTCTGCTCTCTTGATTCGCGCTGATGTTCCCATCGTCCCCTTACTTTTTCCTTTGCCTCTCCATTGTTCTGCTGCTCGTATCTTTGTGGGGAAATGGTACACAGTTTGTTCCATTTATCTAACCCCCGAGTGTCCTGCATTCTCTTCCTGATTTGAAACACCTCCTGGACTCCTTGCCGGAGCCTGTGCTCTAGCTGGGTGATTTCAATTGTCGTCATTCTCTTTGGGGTGATGTTCTGACGAATACCTGAGGTCGCCTTCTTGTGCCGTTTATTCTTTCTTCTTACATGTCTCTTCTGAATTCTGGTGAGCCCACTCATTTGGACTCTCGGACTCGCACCCTTTCCAGTCTTGATCTCTCTCTCTGCTCTTCTCTTTCCTTAGATTTCACATGGCAGGTTCTTGATGACCTCCATGGCAGTGACCATTTCCCCATCCCTGTTTCCTTTTTCTCTTTTCGCCCTTCCCTCTCCTTCCCTAGGTTGCAGTTTGCTAAGGCGGACTGGAACGTATTTACATTGAGTGCTGCTCTCCCTGACCTCTCCCTCGTGCTCTTCGCCTTTTTCATGACACTGTCTTCGATGTCGCCCTCCGCTCTATTCCTCGCTCTTCCTCTCAGGGTTCACGAAAGTGCGTTCCCAGGTGGAATGCAGACTGTGCTCAGGCTGTCCGCTGTAAGCGTGCAGCCTGGAAGAGACACCGTCGTCGGCAGACGGCCGATTCTTTTCTTTTCTTTCGGAAAGCGAGTGTGGTGGCCTGTAGGGCCATCCATATGGCTAAGCGTAAATGTTGGGCATCTTATGTCTCCACAATTACGTCCGAAACTCCTCTGCCACAGATCTGGAAGCGTATCCGCAAGATAGCGGGAAAGTTCGTTCCCGATGTTTCACCGGTCGTTCACCTCCATGGTACTCTTGTGGCAGACCCGTTGCAGGTCGCTTCCGAACTGGGTTCCCACTTTTCTTCTGTTAGCTCTGGTTTTCATCTTCCCCAATCTTTCCTTCTTCGCAAACCTGTCCTTGAGTTTCGTCCTTTAGATTTCTGCACTCATCTTCGGCTTCCCTATAATGATCCCTTCTCTCTCTCTCTCTGAACTTCGTTCTGCCCACGCCCTCTGCGGTTCTACGGCGCCGGGCTCCGATGGTATTCATTATGAGATGCTTCGCCATCTCCCTCCGTGCACGTCTCAGTATTTACTGAGTCTGTATAATTGGATCTGGGAGTCGTCGTCTGTCCATGAGGACTGGCTCGATGCCGTTGCCCTCCCTGTTCGGAAACCTGGGTCTCTGGGTACTTCCCCTAAGGACTTTCGCCCTATTGCCCTCACAAGTTCTGTCTGCAAACTCTTTGAACGTATGGTTAATGTTCGTCTGATGTGGTTCCTGGAACACAATCACCTCCTCTCCCCTTCTCAATTTTGTTTCCGCAAGTGCCGCAGCATGACAGATGTCCTGGTGAACTTGGAGGTCTATATTCGTACTGCTTTTGCTGCGAAGACCTCCGTTGTTGCCGTCCTTTTTGACCTGGAAAAGGCTTACGACACCACTTTACAATATCATATTCTATCCCTACTTCATTCTTTTGGCCTTTGTGGTCATCTCCCTCTCTATCTCCGCAGCTTCCTCTCGCGTCGTTCCATTTGGGTGCGACTTGGTACCGCTCTCTCTGCCTCTTTTCAGCAATACGAAGGTGTGCCCCAGGGTACGATGTCGATGATCTTACCCTTTGCTGTCAGGGTGATGATTCGCCTCTCCTTCAGCGCCGGTTTCAACTTGCAATTGATGCCGTGTCGTCTTGGGCCACCGATCATGGCTTCAAGTTCCCTACTTCTAAGACTTGTGCCATGACTTTTACTCGGAAACGGGTCGTTCAATACCCTCCTTCGGGTATTGTCCCATACTTTTTGGGGGGGCGGATAGGCGCACTCTCCTTGCTTTACATTCCTCTCTTGTCCTGTCTAAACTCGATTATGGTTGCCCTGCTTACTCGTCTGCTTTTCCTTCTACTCTTCGCTGTCCTGATGCTTTGCACCATACTGGGTTGCGCCTCAGTTCTAGTGCTTTTCGTTTGACTCCCGTCCTTAGCTTATATGTTGACACTGGCTTCCTTTCTCTCCAAGACCGCCGTGATCGCTACTGTCTTCGCTATCTTGCACGGTCCTTACAACATCCTTCCTCTCGCCTCTGTCGTGCTTTAACTTTTACCCCTCCTGTGGTTCCAAGTTCCTCTTCACCACCGCCCTCTTTCTGTCAGGTTATCTCGCCTACAGGATTCCCTTTCCGTTCGTATTTCTAATGTTTCTCCTCGTGTTGTTCCTTCTTTGCTCCCCGAGGAGAGTCCCCCTTCCGCAGTTTTGTACTTCCTTGACCCGCATCACTAAAGCTTTTACTCCTCCTACGGTTCTAAAACGCCTTTTCCTTGAGCACTTTTCTTCTCACTCCCGCTCCGTTTCTGTTTTCACCGATGTGTCTAAGTCTGCAGACGGTGTTGGCTACTCTGTTGTTTTTCCTGATCGCACTTCTATGTGTCGCTTACCTCCGGAGACAAGCATCTTTACGGCGGAGCTTTTTTTTTTTTTTTTTTTTTTTTTTTTAAGATATATACAAGAGTTTTTACATTCTTGTACAGCCACTAGTACGCGTAGCGTTTCGGGCAGGTCCCTGGAATACGATTCCCTGCCGCGAAGAATCGTTTTTTCATCCAAGTACACATTTTACTGTTGCGTTAAACAGAGGCTACAGTTAAGGATTTGCGCCCAGTAAATCCTCCCCGGCCAGGATACGAACCCATGACATACCGCTCGCGGAACGCCAGACGAGTGTCTTACCACTACACCACGGGGACTCCTGCTTTATGCTATTCTCTATGCTCTTCGTCTCCTGCTTTCTCGTTGTCAGTCTTCCTTTGTAGTGGTTGTTGACTCTCATAGTGCCCTCATGGCTCTCGGGTCCTTTAATCCGGTTCATCCAGTATTTGTCGAGATCCAACATTGGCTGTTTCTTGTTCACAGTAAATTTAAGTCAGTTGAGTTTTGTTGGGTTCCCAGCCATATTAATGTGTCTTTAAATGAGCGTGCGGATGCTGCCGCCAAGGAAGCTGTCCGCTATTGTCCCATCTCTCGTAAAAGTATTCCATATTCCGACTTTTACCCAGTTATCCATTCCTCCGCCCTTACCCGTTGGCAGGCTTCTTGGTTGTCTGTTACTGGCAACAAACTACGTGCTCTTAAATGTTGTGTTTCCTCGTGGCCGTCCTCCTACCACCGTAACCAGCGATGGGAAACAGCTCTGGCGAGGTTGCGTATTGGCCATACTCACTTAACCCATGGTCACTTGATGGAGCGCTTCCCTGCTCCTTATTGTCCTAATTGCATTTTCCCTCTTACTTTCATGCATGTCCTTCTTGAATGTCCTGACTTCCAGGACGAGCGTGTGTCTTGCTCTCTGACCGCCCCTCACGGTCACCTGTCCCTCAATAGAATTCTTGGTGACTCGAATACTTTTGATATCGTTCTCCTTATGCGTTTTTGTTCTCGTATTGGCATCCTTGGTGATATTTAGCGCCCTCTGATTATTCCGCACATTTGATGGTGCTACATAGCCTTCCCGGTTTGGTGCCTTCTTTTGATAATTACTTACTTACTTGCCCGCCTCTCCACACCACCGCCACCGTCTTGCCCGCCTCTCCACACCACCGCCACCATCTTGCCCGCCTCTCCACACCACCGCCACCATCTTGCCCGCCTCTCCACACCACCGCCACCATCTTCCCGCCTCTCCACACCACCGCCACCATCTTGCCCGCCTCTCCACACCCCCGCTACCATCTTGCCCGCCTCTCAACATCACCTGCTTGATGGGGTTCTTGGTGTTCTTCTACTCCCCAAACCCGGCCCGAGACCAGGCTTAACTTGTGAGAGTTTGGTCCACCAGGCTGTTGCTTGGAGCGGTCCGCAGGCTCACATACCCACCACAGCCCGGTTTGTCCGGAACGTCTTTTAGAAAACAGTTTAGTTTTCTCTTGTAGACGTCCACGGTTGTTCCGGCAATATTTCTTATAGTAGCTGGGAGGACGTTGAACAGCCTCGGACCTCTGATGTTTATACAGTGTTCTCTGATTGTGCCTATGGCACCTCTGCTCTTCACTGTTTCTATTCTGCATTTTCTTCCATATCGTCCACTCCAGTACGTTGTTATTTTACTGTGTAGATTAGGGATTTGGCCTTAAAAGTATTTTCCATGTGTATATTATTTGGTATCTCTCTCGTCTATTTCTAGTGAGTACATTTGGAGAGCTCTGACACGATCCCAATAATTTTGGTGCTTTATCGCATCTATGCGTGCCGTATACGTTCTCTGTATTCCCTCTATTTCAGCAATCTCCTGCTCTGAAGGGGGAAGTGAGTACTGAGCAATACTCGAGACGGGACAAAACCAGTGACTTGAAGAGTTCAACCATCGTGATGGGATCTCTGGATTTTAAAGTTCTCGTAATCCATCCTATCATTTTTTTGGCTGACACATTATTTGCTTGGTTATGCTCCCTAAACTTTAAATCGTCGGACATCATTATTCCCAAATCCTTGACATGCTGTTTACCTATTAGGGGCAGATTCGATTGTGTTGTGTACCCTGTATTATGTTTCAGGTCCTCATTTTTGTGGTTCCTGAGTACCTGGAATTTATCGCTGTTACACATCATGTTATTTTCTGCTGCCCAATCGAAAACTTTGTTGATATCTGCTTGTAATTTTTCCATGTCTTCAGCAGAGGCAATTTTCATGCTGATTTTTGTGTCATCTGCAAAGGATGACACGAAGCTGTGCCTTGTATTTTTATCAATATCTGATATGAGAATATCATATCAGATATTCTCATATCTGATATGATATATATCAGATATGATATATATCAGATATGATATATATCAGATATGATATATATCAGATATGATATATATCAGATATGATATATATCAGATAGGGATTTTCAGCTGTTGGGATTTTGAAATCTTGCTCTTAATACAGTTTAGAGATTATTATGGTATAAATTATAACTGATAAAATGGGGTAATGCTGGCAAAAAACAGGCTATTGTCTAGTCATGTATGTATGTTGCTGGAACCATGTCTATTGGCATTTGCCTTTCTATTGGATAATTTCAGCAACGTGGAGAGGGGGACCTGCTGCATGGGTAACAGCTTCTCCTCCATATCTACCTACCCAGGCTACCTACCCAGACTCCATAGTCTTAGACTGAAGGATGCCTACTACATGTATGTATGTATGAATATATTTATATATATGTATTAAGCAATAAAACAATTAAACTCCTGCTTTTCTTCAGCTGTATCTTGCTCATTTTGGACTCATTTAGATTATATGATGTTCAGTTTTGGTCACCATACTATAGAACGTGGAATGCGTAAAACTGACTAAGTTAACATCACGAATTAGTGTTAACTAATGTTATCTTGGAATAATCCTGGGCGCATAAATTTGAATGCTGAGGTCACTTACTTGAGAGAGAGAACCAAGGCCCGGACGGCAATCCTCAGGTCGCTAAGCTCCTACTCTGGAGGAGCCAACTTACAAAGTTTTTACCTGGCATCTTTCTGCTGACATCATATAATTCAGCTTTTCGAGATGAGCTAGGGCTATGTGCAAGTAAGTAAGTAATTATCAAAAGAAGGCACCAAACCGGGAAGGCTATGTAGCACCATCAAATGCGCAAAATAATCAGAGGGCGCTAAATATCACCAAGGATGCCAATACGAGAACAAAAACGCATAAGGCGAATGATATCAAAAGTATCCGAGTCACCAAGAATTTTATTGAGGGACAGGTGACCGTGAGGGGCGGTCGGAAAGCAAGACACACGCTCGTCCTGGAAGTCAGGACATTCAAGAAGGACATGCACGACCGTAAGAGGGACAATGCAACTAGGACAATAAGGAGCAGGGCGGCGTTCCATCAAGTGACCATGGGTTAAGCGAGTATGGCCAATACGCAACCTTGCCAGAGCTGTTCCCACCGCCGGTTACGGTGGAAGGAGGACGGCCACGAGGAAACAAAACATTTAAGAGCACGTAGTTTGTTACCAGTAACAGACAACCAAGAAGCCTGCCAACGGGTAAGGACGGAGGAATGGATAACCGGGAAAAAGTCGGAAGACGGAATACCTTTACGAGAGATGGGACAAGAGCGGACAGCTTCCTTGGCGGCAGCATCCGCACGCTCATTTAAAGACACACCAATATGGCTGGGAACCCAACAAAACTCAACCGACTTAAATTTACTGTGAACAAGAAACAGCCAATGCTGGATCTCGACAACTACTGGATGAACCGGATTAAAGGACCCGAGAGCCATGAGGGCACTACGAGAGTCAACAACAACTACAAAGGAAGACTGACAACGAGAAAGCAGGAGACGAAGAGCATAGAGAATAACATAAAGCTCCGCTGTAAAGATGCTAGTCTCCGGAGGCAAGCGACACATATAAGTGCGATCAGGAAAAACAACAGAGTAGCCAACACCGTCCGCCGACTTAGACCCATCGGTGAAGACAGAAACGGAGCGGGAGTGAGAAGAAAAGTGCTCAAGGAAAAGGCGTTTTAGAACCATAGGAGGGGTAAAAGCTTTAGTGATACAGGTCAAGGATGTACAACACCGCGGAAGAGGGACTCTCCACGGGGGCAAAGAAGGAACAACACGAGGAGAAACATTAGAAATACGAACGGAAAGAGAGTCCTGTAGGCGAGATAACCGGATAGAAAGAGGGAGGTGGTGAAGAGGAACAGGAACCGCAGGAGGGGTAAAAGTTAAAGCACGACAGAGCCGAGAGGAAGGATGTTGTAAGGACCGCGCAAGATAGCGAAGACAGTAGCGATCACGGCGGTCTTGGAGAGACAGGAAGCCAATGTCAACATGCAAGCTAAGGACGGGAGTCGAACGAAAGGCACCAGAACTGAGGCGCAACCCAGTATGGTGCAAAGCATCAAGACGGCGAAGAGTAGAAGGAGAAGCAGACGAGTAAGCAGGGCAACCATAATCGAGCTTAGACAGGGCGAGAGAGGAATGTAAAGCAAGGAGAGTGCGCCTATCTGCCCCCCAAGAAGTATGGGACAAGACCCGAAGGAGGGTAAGGGCCTTAGAGCACTCAACACGGAGGTAAGAGATATGGGGAGACGAAGACAAACGAGTGTCAAGGAATAACCCCAAAAGCTTCGCGGAATCTTTGTACTCAAGGGGATGACCATAAAGTGACAAAGAGGGACGAAGAACGACCCGTTTCCGCGTAAAAGTCATGGCCAAGTCTTAGAAGTAGAGAACTTGAAGCCATGATCGGTGGCCCGGGCTATGTGCAAGGGATAGTGGAGGACAATGATTTTTCTTGTGTTTTCCTCTGGCTTGAGTTCGTCGCAATTTTTAAGAATCGTTGCAGCTGTCTTGTCTGTGGGCCTCAGAATATATTCACCTCTGAGGTTTGGCTTTTCTCTGATCTGAAGCTTGGGGTATTCTTTTTCAAGGTCCACTATAGTGACGTACGAGGATTTACCTTCAGCATGCTGCACCTTGATGACTGGCAGTGCAGATTTAGTCTGAGTAGATGGAGTGCTCATCGGTAGAGGCCTATGTTCTTGATAGGTGGTTATGGAATGGTTCTTCCTGTTGGCTTTGGCCACAGGATAGCAATCGTTATCACTGTCGGAACTTGTACTGAAGAGAGTTTTCCTTTTATGAATGGGAACAGCAATGTTGGTTCCCCCACAATTAATCTGGTGGTCCATTCTATCGGTTAAATGCTGACTGTGGAGTGATGTCTGTCGAGTGAAGGTGATGCTCAAAGCGTCTGCACTGAATGCATGTCATCAATTGATTCATAAAACAATTCAACCCAGCCTATCTTGAGGTTATCTTAAGATGATTTCGGGGCTTCAGTATCCCCGCGGCCTGGTCCTCGACCAGGCCTCCGCCCCCAGGAAGCAGCCCATGACAGCTGACTATCACCCAGGTACCTATTTTACTGCTAGGTAACAGGGGCATAGGGTGAAAAACTCTGCCCATTGTTTCTCGCTCGGCCGACCGACCGGCGACCCGGCCTAGAGTACATAAAAAAATCACCAAAAAAACACGGGCACGGGCATGAATAGCACGTAAGTGGTACAATTTTTTGTTCAGTAAATCTTTTCAAGCTTCAGAGGTTGCATTTAATCGTCAAGCTGTTATCGCAGGGGAGGATACTGCTTGACAGTCTTTATGAGGGTGTACAGCTGCTGGACACCATTTTTGACCAGGAGAGTTGCTGTGTTGATGGCTTCAGATTGGCCACTGCGAGATTCAGGGACTCTTAGAACTCTTCTAAGGTCGTTGGTTGCTTCACATTCCAGAAGATAGTGAAGTAATGGCTTTTCTGTGACAGTTTGACAGAAGATGCACTCTCTCTGTCGGGGTTCACCAATCTCCTAGTTGCATCTGTATCCTAGACGTAGTCTTTTAACCTAACTGCTATTTCCCAGCGAGTTCCTTTTGGGATATTTAACCTTTCTAATTTGGTTGACTGAAGATACTATATTGCAGAGAGTGAACCTTTAGCTACTCGCTAGTGTAGATAGGATTTGTTCAGGTGTGAGACATTTTTGGCCATGATGTTTTTTATGTTCTCTAGGCTGGGTTGAATTGTTTTATGTATCACTGGATGACGAGTTGCCAATTTAGCAATTTCATCAGCTTTCTCATTTAATGGGATTCCAACATGGGATGGGATCCAGTTTAAGGTTATGTTGAGTCGTTTGCCTTTAGCTACTGCTCCAAGATTCTTAATGGTGGTAATTATTTCCACTGTTTTTGTCCTAATATATGAAGTGCAGCTTTTGTGGCTGTGTGTATGATTGCATTTTGAGTGTTTTGTGCAATCACATACGCGAATGCCTGTTGTATGGCAGACAGCTCAGTTTGGGTTGATATTAGTCCTCCCAGTCTTTAAAATGCCTGTACGCTGGCCGTGCAAAGCGAAGCGCCAGCACTCTTTTATTCTGTGACAACCAATCCGTCTGTGAAGATGTGGGTGGCTCCTGCTACTGCAATGCTATACATTTGCTTTTCTATTATGCGCCTTAGGATTGTTGGATCATAGGCAGCCTTTTTCATTGGGAGACTTTCTATTACTATTTTGAAAGTAGGCTCTTCCCATAGTGCATAAGAAGTGTAATTTGGGTGTGTTTGATAACCCCCTCTATCAAGAATCATGCTTTTTAAACGTAGTCTGTTTAGGACATTTCCTGCTCTTGCAGCCCAAGAGTTTCCATTGTTTTGGCCAAGTCCAACCACCAAGGCCCCACTATTGTTTTATTGGATCAGGAGAAATAATTATCTTACTGATAATTGTAGCTGTTCTTTGTGATATTCATTCTTGAAGAGAGGGCAAACCCGTTTCCAGTCTTAAAGTTTCAAGCCTGGTCCACATGGGGGCTCCCAGTGCGGCTCACATAGCATTGTTTTGGACAACTTCAAGCTTTTTCCACTGTTGGTGTAATAGATTTGTGAGTGCAAGTGCGGCATAGTCGATCACTGATCTGACTGCCTGTACATAGTATGTGCGAAGGACTTGCAAATTGGCTCCTCCAGAGAGGGAGGTTAGCGACCTGAGGACTGCCGTCCGGGTTGCAGTTCCCTCTTTCTAGTAAGTGACCTCTGCATTAAAATTCATGTGTGTATCCAGGATTATTCCTAGATACTGATAGGTGTCCACCCATTCAATTGGTTGACCCTGTACTGTGAGTTGGATGTTGGGCTTCGCTATTTTTATGGCCATGGCTTTTGTCTTTGAGGGGTTGAGTTTGATACCAATCTGTTTTGCCTCTTTACTGATGCAGTCTCAGCATTTGGGTGCAAGGCACGCCGCATCCCTTCCTTTTATGATGACAAAGTCGTCCGCGTAGTTTAGCAGCCTGCAGTGATGTGGAAGTTTCAACCTCATTATTCTTCCCATTTAACAGTTGATGAGAAGGGGGCTGAGAATACCTCCTTGCGGTGTACCATTTTCATATCTTTTGTATTCAGAGACTGTGCCATGAAGTTTTACTCTTGCTCCTCTATTTATGAGACAGTTTTTGGTCCAGGAGAGCAGGTTGCCTCTGACCTCTTTGTCGATGAGGCAGCAGAGAATAGCTGGGGCGCTAGCCAGTTCAAAGCCTTTCTCGAGGTCCAGGAATATCAGCATTCCTGGTCTGTCATTCAAGTGGGCTAACAGAGTTGTAACACATTCCACTGTGCCAACCGCTCATTTATAGGCATACATATCATGGTGCAGTTTAGGCATTTTCCACTCCAGTCTGTTAAGTGCCATTCTGTCAGCCGTCTTGGCTGCACAGCTTTGGAGAGAGATGGGCCTGAGATTAGCTGGATCTGTGGGTTTTGGGATCGGCACTATATCTGCTCTATTCCAAGCTGTAGGTCTAGTTTGAGAAGTCCAGGCTAAAGTAATTAACCTTAGGTATGCAACATCTCCCTCTGGGCCGAGGTTTTAATCATTTTATGGATTATTTTGTCGTCTCTGGGGGATATATCCTTGGAGTTTTTCTTAGCCCGATTGAGCTCATCCAGTGTGAAAGGGGCATTTGTGTCAGACTTCTTCACATGCTGTAAGGATTCTGTCCCACCTTTTTTCCTCTAATTCTGTCTGCACTTCTAATACATCTGGTGGAAGTTGATTGCTGGCTGCTCTTTCTGCACACCTGGTTTCTAGTACTTTGGTTTCCTGTTGAGGATCCTTGGGGTGTGGAACTTAGGCGTTTTATTTCCTTTGGCCCGGTGGATTTGCTGCCACATCTCTCCAAGAGAGGTGTGTTCATTCTGATGTGAACACCAATCCAGCCACTTTTGTTCTTTTATTAGTCTGGTCTCTCGATGCACATGTTCCTTGACTTCACAAAGTAAGGTCCTGTTGCGGTCACTTGGCTGCTTTTTGTATACTTTCTTGTTCTGTTGAGTCTATGGTTGAGTTCTTTGACACGTTCCCAATAGTACCAATGATCTTTAGGTGTCCGGTGGACTGTTTTTTCAGTGGGATTGAGTGGTTGGCTGCACTCTGAATCGCTTTGACAATATCTTGTTCCGCCTGATTAATGTCTTCGGGAAGATCATAGTTTCTTTGCCACTCAGAAATGAGGTTTTGAAATCGGTCCCAGTTTGCTAAAGCAAAGTTCCAGGCTTCAGATGGACGCGGAGGTGGGATGGGTAGATATAGTTAGTAATTATCAAAAGAAGGCACCAAACCGGGAAGGCTATGTAGCACCATCAAATACGCAAAATAATCAGAGGGCGCTAAATATCACCAAGGATGCCAATACGAGAACAAAAACGCATAAGGCGAACGATATCAAAAGTATCCGAGTCACCAAGAATTCTAACGAGGGAAAGGTGACCGCGAGGTGCGGTCGGAAAGCAAGACACACGCTCGTCCTAGAAGTCAGGACATTTAAGAAGGACATGCACGACTGTAAGAGGGACAATGCAACTTGGACAATAAGGAGCAGGGCAGCGCTCCATCAAGTGACCATGGGTTAAGCGAGTATGGCCAATACGCAACCTCGCCAGAGCTGTTTCCCACCGCCGATAATGGTGGGAGGAGGACGGCCACGAGGAAAACACAACATTTAAGAGTACGTAGTTTGTTACCAGTAACAGACAACCAAGAAGCCTGCCAACGGGTAAGGGCGGAGGAATTGATAACCGGGTAAAAGTCGGAATATGGAATGCCTTTACGAGAGATGAGACAAGAGCGGACAGCTTCCTTGGCGGCAGCATCCGCACGCTCATTTAAAGACACACCAATATGGCTGGGAACCCAACAAAACTCAACCGACTTAAATTTACTGTGAACGAGAAACAGCCATTGCTGGATCTCGACAACTACTGGATGAACCGGATTAAAGGACCCGAGAGCCATGAGGGCACTACGAGAGTCAACAATAACTACAAAGGAAGACTGGCAACGAGAAAGCAGGAGACGAAGAGCATAGAGAATAGCATAAAGTTCCGCTGTAAAGATGCTAGTCTCCGGAGGCAAGCGACACATATAAGTGCGATCAGGAAAAACAACAGAGTAGCCAACAGCATCCGCTGACTCAGACCCATCCGTGAAGACAGAAACGGAGCGGGAGTGAGAAGAAAAGTGCTCGAGGAAAAGGCGTTTCAGAACCGTAGGAGGGGTAAAACCTTTAGTGATACGGGTCAAGGATGTACAAAACCGCGGAAGAGGGACCCTCCACGGGGGCAAAGAAGGAACAACACGAGGAGAAACATCAGAAATACGAACGGAAAGAGAATCCTGTAGGCGAGATAACCGGACAGAAAGAGGGAGGTGGTGAAGAGGAACAGGAACCGCAGGAGGGGTAAAAGTTAAAGCACGACAGAGGCGAAAGGAAGGATGTTGCAAGGACCGCGCAAGATAGCGAAGACAGTAGCGATCACGGCGGTCCCGGAGAGACAGGAAGCCAGTGTCAACATACAGGCTAAGGATGGGAGTCGAACGAAAGGCACCAGAACTGAGGCACAACCCAGTATGGTGCAAAGCATCAAGACGGCGAAGAGTAGAAGGAGAAGCAGACGAGTAAGCAGGGCAACCATAATCGAGCTTAGACAGAACGAGAGAGGAATGAAAAGCAAGGAGAGTGCGCCTATCTGCCCCCAAGAAGTATGGGACAAGACCCAAAGGAGGGTAAGGGCCTTAGAGCACTCAACACGGAGGTAAGAGATATGGGGAGACCAAGACAAACGAGTGTCAAGGAATAACCCCAAAAGCTTCGCGGAATCTTTGTATTCAAGGGGATGACCATAAAGTGACAAAGAGGGACGAAGAACAACCCGTTTCCGCGTAAAAGTCATGGCACAAGTCTTAGAAGTAGAGAACTTGAAGCCATGATCTGTGGCCCAAGACGACACGGCATCAATTGCAAGTTAAAGCCGGCATTGAAGGAGAGGCGAATCATCACCCTGACAACAAAGGGTAAGATCATCGACATAGAAAGCGGAGAAGACACCAGAAGGAAGAGAGGAAAGAAGACCATTGAGGGCAACCAGAAAAAGAGTAGTGCTCAGAACACTACCCTGGGGCACACCTTCGTATTGCTGAAAAGAGGGAGAGAGAGCGGTACCAAGGCGCACCCGAAAGGAACGACGAGAGGAGGAAGCTGCGGAGAAAGAGAGGGAGATGACCACGAAGGCCAAAAGAATGAAGTTGAGATAGGATATGATAACGCCAAGTGGTGTCGTAAGCCTTTTCCAGGTCAAAAAGGACAGCAACAACGGAGGTCTTCGCAGCAAAAGCAGTACGAATATAGACCTCCAAGTTCACCAGGACATCTGTCGTGCTGCGGCACTTGCGGAAACCAAATTGAGAAGGGGAGAGGAGGTGATGGTGTTCCAGGAACCTACATCAGACGAACGTTAACCATACGTTCAAAGAGTTTGCAGACACAACTTGTGAGAGCAACAGGGCGAAAGTCCTTAGGGGAAGTACCCAGAGACCCCGGTTTGCGAACAGGGAGGACAACGGCATCGAACCAGTCCTCAGGGACTGACGACGACTCCCAGATCCGATTATACAGACTCAGTAAATACTGAGACGTGCTCGGAGGGAGATGGCGAAGCATCTCATAATGAATACCATCGGAGCCCGCCGCCGTAGAACCGCAGAGGGCCAGGGCAGAACGAAGTTCAGAGAGAGAGAAGGGATCATTATAGGGAAGCTGAAGATGAGTGCCGAAATCTAAAGGACGAGACTCAAGGACAGGTTTACGAAGAAGGAAAGATTGGGGAAGATGAAGACCAGAGCTAACAGAAGAAAAATGGGAACCCAGTTCGGAAGCGACCTGCAACGGGTCCGCCACAAGAGTATCATGGAGGTGAAGGACCGGTGAAACATCAGGAACGAACTTACCCACTATCTTGCGGATACGCTTCCAGATCTGGGCCAGAGGGGTTTCGGACGTAATTGATGAGACATAAGATGCCCAACATTCACGTTTAGCCGTATGGATGACCCTACGGGCCACCGCACTCGCTTTCCGAAAGAAAAGAAAAGAATCGGTCGTCTGCCTACGGCGGTGCCTCTTCCAGGCTGCACGCTTACAGCGGACAGCCCGAGCACAGTCCGCATTCCACCAGGGAACGCACTTCCGTGGACCCCGAGAGGAAGAGCGAGGAATAGAGCGGAGGGTAGCGTTGAAGACAGTGTCATGAAAAAGGAGGAGAGCGCGAGAGAGAGGCAGAAGGGAGAGGTCAGAGAGAGCAGCACTGAGGGTAAATAGGGTCCAGTCTGCCTTAGCAAACTGCCACCTAGGGAAAGAGAGCGAAGGGCGAAAAGAGAAAAAGGAAAACAAGGATGGGGAAATGATCACTTCCATGGAGGTCATCAAGAACCTGCCACGTGAAATCTAAGTAAAGAGAAGAAGAGCAGAGAGAAAGATCAAGACAAGAAAGAGTGCGAGTCCGAGAGTCCAAATGAGTGGGCTCACCAGAATTCAGAAGAGACAGGGAAGAAGAGACGAGAAACGGCTCAAGGAGGCGACCCCGGGTATTCGTCAGAACGTAACCCCAAAGAGAATGACGACAATTGAAGTCACCCAGCAGGAGCACAGGCTCCGGCAAGGAGTCTAGGAGGTGTTTCAAATCAGGAAGAGAGAGCGGGACACTCGGGGGAGATAAATGGAACAAACTGTGTACCATTTCCCCACAAAGATACAAGCAGCAGAACAATGGAGAGGCGAAGGAAAAAGAAAAGGAACAAAGGGAACATCAGCACGAATCAAGAGAGCAGAAGAATTAGAAGCCCCAGCAATGGCTGGGGGGGGGGGGGAGAGAAAGGAATAGCCACGAAAACGACCAGGACGAGCACCAAGCATTGGCTCCTGGAGACAGACACAAAAGGGCGAAAACCGCGAAATCATTAGTTGGAGTTCGAGGAAATTGGCGTAATAACCTCGAACGTTCCATTGAAGAATGGACAACGACGAGAAGAGAAAGGACAAAAACAGAGAACAAGGAAGAAACAAATGCGAAAGAGCAACAGAGCACGTTAAAGAATATCAGGGTCGGGATCAGGGTCAGCAAAGTCAGGGTTAGGGGGCATGGGTAAACTGAGCAAAGACGGAGGGAAGGAAACGGGAGAACAGATCAGAGGTGGGCGGGCGGGGTCTGGAGGAGGAGGAGGCGGAGGAAGAGGAGGAGACAACGGAGAGGAGCAGTCAAGGACAGCAGCAGGAAGAGGGGGAGAAGAAAGAGGGGAGCACACCCCAGCAAGAGCAGCAACCGAAAGGGAAGCAGGGGCCAAAGAAACCTCCATAGCAGGAACAGGGGGAGCAATCACTGAAACGGGAGGGGAATGAGCAACAGAGCCAGAAGTAGGAGCTGAGGAAGAAAGCAAAGCCTTCTTACCCGCCGGGGAAGAGGAAGGAGAGGAGCCAGGCTTACGCTTCTGACTTAGAGACCGGTGTCCCAGCAACTACGTACCGGGCAACGGATTCCAGTGTCTCAACAGGAGAAGCCGAACGAGAGCACACACGGCGGCCGTTAGGAGAGCGATGGACATCCGCCCGCACCGACAGGCGGTGGGGAGAGCCGATAGATGGAGGAAGAGGATGGGAAGGAGGATCGGAGGGGGACGAGGAAGAAGACACAGGAGACATGACAGACCGGGTTGAAAGAAGGGGAACCCCAGACAGAGGACCAGGAGGGGGACCCCTCGGGAGAGAACTCAAAGGAACAGAGGAGGGGGCAGTAGGCGTATCAGGGTCCAAGGCCCGGAAACGGTTGAGAGTCTGAGGAAGGGGGGAAGGACGAGGAGAGGAAGAGCGCAACATGCGAGCATAAGAGATGTTAGTATAAGGCGGGAGCCGGCGAACCTGGCGTCTCGCCTCAGGAAAAGATAAACGCTCCCGGTGCTTGAAGTTGAGGACGGCTGCCTCAAGCTTGTAATGGACACAGGCACGGGAGAAGGTAGGATGGGCCTCACAACAGTTGAGTCAGCGAGCTTGGGGAGAAGTGCACTCCGACTTAGAGTGACCTTCACTCCCACACAAAGGACAGAGAGAGACAGTCCCAGAGCAGCGGAGGGCACCATGCCCAAACCTCCAGCACTTGTTACAAAGTCGAGGAGAAGGAATATACTCCTGGACAGAGCACCTAGCACCAGCAAGAATGACAGAGGATGGAAGGGTCCGACCATCAAAGGTGATCTTCACAACGCGAAGGGGTTGACGGCGACGACCACGAGGGGGACGAGTAAACGAGTCAACCTGGAGGACAGAATGGCCTTGGGCATCAAGGATATGCCGAATATCATCGTGGCAATCCTGCAGATTCCGAACACCGGTTGCAACATGGGGTGGGAGGAGAATAGTGCCAACACTGGCATTCATCTGAACGTTCTTGGAGACCCGAACAGGGATCTCGCCAAGGCAAGATAAGGCAGCCAAGCGGGAAGCCGCATCCTGAGAAGGAGCAGCAACGACACGAGTACCGAGACGAGTGTGGTTGAAAGTAACAGACGCATCCACAGAATCTACAAGATGCCGATGGAGGGAGAAATCGTCAGGAGGCGCAGAATCAAGAGGGAGGAGATCAAAGTATTTGGCCCATGAAGCAGGACCAAACAAGGCCTGATACGCATCAGCACTGGAAGGAATCGAGCGAGTGCGGTTGGGGCGCGAACGGCGTTGAGAATACCCCAGAGAGAGAGGGGTCAAAAGGCACAGTAGTCACAACGAAAGACTTAGCCACACCAGGGGACGAAGTGGTCACCACCGGGGGCTGGAGGCTCGACCCAACCACAGAGGAGGGAGGGGAGCTGGGGGAAGAAGTCAGGACGGTCAAAGGAGGAGCAAGGTCGGGGCCCAACGCAGCGGGAGCTACAGAGCCCGGTCTTCCAAAACAGGCCGACTCGGGGGCTTGGTCGCCCACCCCACGAGCCTGAGAGGGTACAACGGAAATATTCAACGACATAGAGACGAAAAGTGACAAATACATCCACGAATGTGCCCCCATACCCACCATGGAGCCACAATTAGAGGCAGGACACCCAACAGGAAGCTATCGCCGATCATGCCGGGGCCCCGTAGGGGTGCGTCGTGAGTATACGCCCCACAAACGCCACCTGAAGAACCGTCAGTCCGTCGAGATCGGGTTCAGCGACGAAAGGAGGATTGACAATAAAAGATACCCCTCGCTCGAGACGTTGGGTACTACAGTTCTACGAGTGCAAGAGTATGCCTCCTCAAGCACCCAGGCGTCAAAATAGAACAAGTCCAAAGAAATAATCCAAAACAAGCAAAAGGTCGGCAGGAAACGACAAGCAGATAGGAGAAGAGGGGGGAGAAAAACGAAACATAAGGAAAAGGAAAAGCGATCCGGCACAATTGGAGAAGACAGCAGCAGGAGTGCAAGGCCAGAAAAGGACAGAGGACTGCCCAACGGAGCATCACACTCCGGCAGCCATCCACCAAGCCCCCTCACGACGCCAACGGGCCGGATGGGGAGGGGGTGGGTAGATATAACTTGAGATCAATTTGGACCCCATAGTGGTCGCTTGAGTGTGGACTCAACTGACCATGTTGTTGCATCTCTTAGGGTGGCTGAAACGAAGGTAAGGTCTAATTTACCTCTTTGGATGTGGGTGGGTTCACTCCTGTTTAGGATTTGTATTTCTGGTAGCTGGTCTAGTAGATGTGCAATGTGAATGTCGGCCTCATTTGTTGTGTTCGAGCCCAGTGCCAATCGATGATTGGCATTAAAATCTCCACAAATGATTGTGTTTGATGAAGTCGCGTGTCCAAATAACAGAGAGATCCATTTCAGCATGTTGAGACCTGTACACATTAAACACTTCAAGTTTGTCGTGTCTTGGCTCAATGGATACTCTTATTACCTCTGTCCCTGCTCCACAATCGGGTGGGCTGATTATGGACTTGGAGATCAGGTCACATTTTACATAGATTGCACATCCCCCTGGATTGCCCGTTGATCCATGGAAGGAAGAAGCCTCGATAGCCTGAGATTTTAGGTTCTAATCCGGCTCGAAGCAGGCTCTTCTGCAGTATCAGGATGTCTATGCCTTTGGTTGCTGCTATGCATTTTAAGTGTTGCAATTGTGTGCAGCCCTTGCGCATTCCATTGCAGGATCTTTAGACCTCTAGGTTCTTGGAATTTGCTGATATTACCGTGGTATCCATGGAGTCTGATGAACACGCCATGAAAGTTGTGATTGGTGTAGAGGATCTTAGTGGACCTGAAATTTATTCATCTAGGTCGCTTTCAGACGAGCTGGACTGTTTTTTAGGGGAGTGTCTCCTGCCCTGCGTTCTTGAAGGCAAGGATATTATATTTTCGAAGTTCATGAGCTTGTGCTCAATTGTCTTCCGTGTCTCTGTGGTTTGCTTGATATCGTGTATCGACAACAGACTCTCAACCAATTTCGTGACCAAAGTTTTGAGCATTGGCCAGAGAGCGTCCAGTTGAGCGGGAGCACTAATTACTCTTGTACAGGTTTGGGGCCTGGCTACTTTTTGACCCATCTCAGTGGACACTTTGACACTGGTATTGTTACTCTTATCTTTATTGTCCCCAGTGTGCTTACTGGATGCAATGGGAGGGCGACTGCCTTGAACATGTTTCTTGTGGCCTCCAGCTATCCCTTTGTCTTTGAGGCCTTCACACCCTTCACCATGGCTGAAGGTGAAGAGCCGTGTGCCCCCTCTACCAGAATAGGTAGACCCCACGCAGTTTTTGTGGGCAGGGGAGCTGGTGGGAGCAAGCCCCCAGTTTTGGTGGGGGCTTCGGCTCTGCTGTAGGCGTGGTGGGTTTCGTTTGAAGCCTTTTGAGCCTTTTCGGGCATTTCCAGTTCCAGGCGTGATGTGCTTCGGAGCAATTTGGGCACTTTGCTTGGACAGGGTGTTTGCCTTGTGTTTATCAATGCATATTTTTGTGTTGTGGTGCTGGCTGCAGACTCCGCACCTCACTGGGCGTTGCCAGCCATCTTTGTGATACCCAAATCTCTGACATCTGAAGCATCTTAGGGGCTCTGGGGTGTAAGGCCTGTGTTGGAACACGTCCTAGATTCCAAGGTCAAGTTTCTCCAGGATCCGTCCTCTTACTGTAAGAAGGACTTGTCAGGTTAAAACCACAAAGCAGGAAACCCGACATCTCTCTGCTGACACCACATAGTTCAGCTTTTCGAGATGGTCACGGGCCATATGCAAGGGATAGTGGAGGACAATGATTTTTCTTATTTTATCCTCTGGCTTGAGTTCCACACATTTTGTGTAATTTTTTAGAATGATAAAGGGGGGATATTATTAGCCTATTAATACTATAAACACGAGACAGAACAGGAAACAATTGGTATAAATTGGATAAGTTTCAGATTTAGGAAAAGACCTGGGTAAATACAGGTAACAGGGGCGAACTCTAAGATACACATTAGTTCATGCTCTGTGTTGCTCCCCCCTTTGCTACATGCAATGGTTGATGGTGGGTTTCATTCATTCCTATGCTCAAACGATCCTTGACTGGACACTTTAAATAAGTAAAGTGAGCTAATAGGTCCTGAATATTGCCAGTGGCGTGATTGAATGCATAAATGGAGAGGAAAGGGGGGTAATAATTGGGAATAGGTCTACTGCACTTCATCTAATAGCGTTAGATGTTTTGGTTGACATAATTGTTAATAAATAGGAGATCCAGCAAAAGTCTTGTGCAATTTCATTTCTTATGTTTAATATGCGATCTTATCTATAGAATGAACTTAGAAAATGGGAAACATTAGGAAAATGGGTTTAAATATGCTATTTCAGTAAACTGACTTATACAGGGAAGATGAAGACTGGCCTGCTGATGACGTCATTTGTCCATTAGCGATGCCTTGCATGGGTCACTGGGGTAACATAACTTGGGTATGCCAGGAGCCGGCATACCCAAATTATGTTACCCAGATCCCACCCCCAGGCAAATTGATGACTAGCTAGCCGATGATGTCATTGACCATTAGCGATGCCTGTGGGCGGGTCACTGGGGTAACGAAATTCGGCTATGACAGGAACCGATCTTTTAATCCCATTGAACAAAATGGCAGGATTTAGTAGGGTACCTTTTTATCTCACATTTTGGAAAATAACATATGTTTGACCATAGAGAAAGATAAATGAATGAAAATATTAGGAGACTGAGGCACTAGTGAATAAAAATTGAAAAACATACCCTGGGCTAGATGCAACCATTGGAAACTTTGAAAACACTCCTGAGGCTACAACTGTGTGCCCGGAGAAAAAATTGAAAACACCCCTGTAGCTACAACCGTGCATGGGAAAAAAATGACCCCCCCCCCCTGTATCTAAACCGTGCATGGGAAAAAGCAAAATGCACAGTTTTAGTCATAACTTCCACTACTATTTACAGTAGTGCCCTATATTTGCCCTATGCCCAATAAACGATCCTTGAAGAAAGATCGACAATACTTAAATTACATTTTCTAGAAAGGCAAAGAAATAGGGGCGACATGATAGAGGTGTGACTGGTCATGATAAAGTGGGGATATTAATAGCCTATTAATATCTCAATACCTCAACTGTACTCTGACATCACAGGCAATATTCTGGTACCTTGGCTCGTATTTTTTCGCTCATTTTGTTATTCAATTCATAAGCCCTAACAAACCATCCTAGCCTAACTCATTATATAACAAACAAAATACATTTCTACAGACTCGTTTTAGCCAAGACGCAAAAAGCTGCCTATTATAGGGATAGAGTATTAGCTCCCATTAATAAATAGGTGTTAAGACCAACACCAACCCTACTGTTCAACTGTGTGTGACGTCACCAGATGGACAATGCAGCGTTGGCGTCCTACTTGCATATGTACTGTATTAGATATTATTCAAATGGCTGTACTAGCCATCCCCAGCTAACCTAATCAGAGGTTTAAGAATATACATTTTAGTCATCCACGACTGTAATCATTATTCAGTGATAAGTTCATACTGTATATTATTATTCATAAGAACAATATAAGCAAACTGCCACGACTCAATGGATCAATGGCTGCTTCAGCTACTGTGCGTTTCATTTCGTCCTTTTTACTGTATATATCAAATAAGACTACCTATCCTTGGGTAGGAAAGCTTAATTTTAAGAAGGGACTTCATACATTATTTACCTGAAACTCACGATGCTAAAACACATCATGAATTAAGAGGCGAGAGCACACAACTTCACTGCAAGATATGAAATAACATGGTAAATTTGGAAAATGACAGTCATACATTGTTAAAATTGGTTTTATTTCATGGTTATATTAAATAGTTAACATTGTTTAATGTAAACAATTTATAAAAAAAAAAAACATTACCACTTGACATTTACGCAATTTTAAATAATTTACGGTTGTTTTCAACATATTTAGAAACGAATTCGAATAATTGTATGGAAGTTAACGAGCGACCTCGAAAACCGGTAGTGTATTTATGTGACATCAGCTTCATTGCCATTTCTTGTGTAAGGTGTTCGTCATTGTTGTAAAACTTACGTATTTTACTTGTTAGTTTGTTTACGAATTTGTCTGCATGGGGTATTACATCTTTCAACTTCTCTATGCATCCTAATTCTTCATCACTAATGAAGTCCGGAATGTCAACAGTCATGTCATGGAGTGAGCATTTGTCTTTCTTTCAAATATTGGTCCTCGACGAAGTTGAGCCGCTGGATGGAGTCGCCTTTCTCTGAGCTCTGGTGGTATCTCAAAAGTCATCTCACGACTTAAGTGTGTGTGTTTAGCTGACGAACGTTTTTCTTTAAGCATGATGAGCATCTGCATGGGGTCTGCGTCCTTCACGACCTCTGGTGGTTCATTTATTAAGTTGGACAGCGCGGGCAGAATTTTTTTTAGCTCTCAAATGTTCCGAAAACAGACTTTGAAGTTCTAAAGGCAGACTTGAATTTCGTTTCATTATTCAGTGCTCTTTCTTTGAAGGTTTCTTTGTGAAATGGAATTTGATTATTCCCATTTTCTTCCTGATCTAGAGGCTCATATTTTCCCTATATGTAACGTATAACTGCAGTCTCCATCAAAAAAGAAATGCAGCATAATCTCAAGTGATGAACACTAACGCCATGATTAACTGATGATTTACCGATGTCCATTATTAACTGTACTGTAGATGAAAGCGTCGTCGATGAACACTGGTCGGTAGATCCTATGGTGACCAAATGGTTCTTTTTTCAGATTTAGCTTGTACATGTAGGCCTCTCCAAACCCCTCTGCATACTCCGCCTCCACGCAGGTCGCACACCAAACCTGTGTCAGGTTAGGTTAGGGTCTAAGTTTCATTTCTTTGAACTGTACCCTGGGGCTGGTCCTCTCCCCCAGTTCGGTTGAGATCTACCTGCACAGCTGCTCTAACAACGTGGTCCTTTATAGACTTACTTCGCCTCCAGGCGATCATAGAAGGGTTTTGTGGGAATTTTACCCAGGAAGGATGTTCACTGTACGTTTCCCTCATCCATGTCCATACTTCCTGGAGTTTTATCTTAAGCTGTGCTGCAAGGCCAGGGAAAAGGGGTGGGAGGCTACATCTCTTGTCTTCCACTTGTGTTCTAGGTCTGAGTAGCTCCGCCCTTGTTTTTTCTCCGAGTTTCTCCTGGGCCGCATGTATTATTGTCTCTGGGTAGTCTCTGTTCCTGAACATATCCCATAGGTCATCAAGCTGGGGATATAGCGTCTCTTTGCTGTTAATTAATCTGCTTGAGTGAGTCCAAGTGAGTAAGGTAGCGATTTCTTCAAGGCTAGTGGTTGGCTCGAGTCTAATTCCAGATACGTGTGAAGGCTAGCCGGTTTATAGTATGCCTTCGTATGCAGATCCCTGGTTAGTTGGTCTATATACACTGTTGTATCTAGGAAATTTATCGTGGAGTCAGTGTGTTCGAGGGTAAACTTAAGGTTCTCATAAACTGTATTTGACCATGAAAAGAAACCTAGGCACGGGAACCGTCCTCCATTATTCCGAAGCTGTCGTCTATGTAACAAATATACCGCCGGTCCGTCCTTCCTGTGGGATAGTTTCCTCTCAAACACTACATGCACAAATATTTCAGCAATTGCCACACTACTGGATGCTCTTATCGCTGTACCCTTGTTTTGCCGGTATGCTCATCCTTCAAATTGCAAAAGGGTGTCTCATCACATGGAGGATGGCCTCCTACAGAGTTTTTCGAGGGGTCCTCCATACTCCTGCGTCTCTAAGTTTCTCTGATTTTTGCTTTGTTATCTGTAAAAAAAAAAAAAAAAAAAAAAAAAAAAAAGTTGCTACCACATTTGCAGCTTCTCTGTGGTATGCTCGGGTAGAGCGATACCACATCCATGGAAAAAAGGCGGGCCCCTCTTGGGACGGGGCCTCTAATTTCTGCAATTTTCTTGAGGAAATCCGTCATATCTTTGATTCTTTCTGGTAGTAGACGTAGTAAGGGGTTCAGGAGGGCGGTGCAGATCCAGTCTACTGGCCTTGTTGGGGCCTGGCAGCTGCTTAGAACCCGTCTCCCTTGCCACGTTCCTGTTTCTTCTAGTGCTTTATGGATCTTTGGTAAAAGGTAGAGGTGGGGAATGATGGATTCAAAGGCTAGGAAGAAATCTCTCGCCCCTGCCTGCACGAGTCCTCCTTTCCCGTCCCCAGTCTTGTTCTCGAACAGCTTCAGGACTATCCTTTTACTCCTCGTTTGGGCGTTTCTAAGTGCCGCATCCTGGTTGTGTATCTGTTTGTAGGCTGCAGTGTCTGCCAGGTGCCTCTTCATCTCGTTCCTGTAGTTGTCCTTCCTCCAGGCGACGACAGCACCTCCCTTATCCGCCGGCTTTATCACAATATCCGTGCGTCCTTTCAGCGTTGATAGGGCGTCCCTCTCCTCCCTTGTGAGATTGCAGTTGCGTCGTCGTTCCGCACCGCGCTTGAGGTCTACCTTCATTTGCTGGATTACCAGTTTAAGGCCTAGGTTGTAGTTTGGGCACTGGACTGGTTTGTCGAGATGGAGGTACCTAAAAGAGAGCGAGAGTTTAGTTTTTAATTGCTCCCTGTGACTTACCTTGCTCCGGCCGGAGGTTGCTCCAAACTTGGTTGATACTAGTTTCCAAGTTGTTGCAAAATATCGATAAATGGAACTGAGGAGGGGGGGGGGTGTAACGAGTCACTTACGAGCCTGGCCCGAGAACGGTATGCCGGAAACGAGCATTTGGCTTTTAAGAGGACAGGCTGCATTACTAATTTCAAGTCGTCAATGAAGTGGCAGAGTTCACCCAGACATGAAATTTACCATCTAGACCCGCATGGAGGAGCTTCCCTTACTAAGTACTTATGTATATATATTGTATACATGTATAGACTGAGAAAGACTCCTATAAAGGTTTATTACAAGGACTCAAACCTTCACTTTTATATCCATCCTACCACCCGGTTTCTCTGAAGTGACCCATCTTTCTCCGAGAATCTGAGTCAAAGGTATATTTAGTGACCAGAATAATCTGGGGAAAGCCTTGTAGGAGCTCTGGGGCGTCCTTAAAGTAAGAGGCTGCCCAGAATATACCATAGGAGAAGCTGCCAAGAAACTGGCTCCTCTCCAGCAACAAAATATTGTTCGGGAACAAACATCCAGTCAATAGAGGATGGTTCTAAGTTATATATTCCTACAGCTTCAGGAAGCATCCGAAAGGAAGTTAACAAGCTCTAGTCTTAGATGAAGGAAACGATCGGCGAACTTCCGACCTAGAACTTGCTTCCTTCGGAGCCTTCTTTGTTAGCTTGGAGAAAAAATGGAAGTAATTAGTGTCCTGCTCTTAAGGCCGTTATCTGTGGTCATGGAAGCTCCGCCAATTATATAATATTTTCTTCCCCAATCAAAAGATACTTCGCACTTACAAATCAGTAACACCACGTTACCCCGTTCCGGAGACCCAGAAACTTTCACCTTTTAACACTTCACAGGTCCTGCCGCCTGATCACAATATTTGTCGATTTGCAGAATTGCTACAGCATTCAAGGGCTACCAATACCTTGTGCACGATGCAGATGATGGCAACGTAGCTGCAAGTGCTCAGCCTCCCGAAACTGTCCGACGGTATATTCAGCTTGCTAGGTTTAGCCCCGGTACTTTCCCCTCACGCTAAAACTTTCTTCTTGCCAGTCTCCCCTAATCCCAGCAGATGTATCACCCTCTTGGGTATTTTCATTTATTATATATATATATATATATATATATATATATATATATATATATATATATATATATATATATATATATATATATTACATATATATACATATATATATGATTGGACTGGTGGGATAGAAGACAGACTAACAAATATGGACGGAGAGGAGGGGATTGAAATGTAACCGAAATTGTTAGCTTAACATTAACTATATAATAAACCACAACTAAATGTTAAAATTAAGGGCCTGAAGAATGGTTTATCACTCTGAAGTGGTTAACGCATAGAGTACTTTAGACTATAACTATTAGAGGATCACTGCTTCAAGGCATAGTGTGTAAGCTATTAAAATTATTAAACGTAGTTCCTTCACCTATTGTACTTAGGTGGGAATATGTATCTACTACATAATGACCAACTGCGATTCGAGAGAAGTTTTTCCAAGTAACTTTAATCCCTCCATACCTGCAGTAGCGTTGTAACCGACCAATTTCTTGGGGTCTGGTTGACCATACCTGCAGTGCCGTTGTACTGATGCACCCTCGTACATACCTGAAATGTCACATTAAATATATAAAAATACTAAATTGGACATCTTGTAAAGGTTGAGAAACATCCCGCAAGACAATCACTTGGGTCAGATTTCATCTAAATTGCTGACTTACCACCGAATGGTAAAACCCAATCTCAGACTTGACTCATCCACAGCCCGTTCTCAACACAACGTCCAAGTGATCGTCAACCCGGCAACCAAGTAAGTAATTATCAAAAGAAGGCACCAAACCGGGAAGGCTATGTAGCACCATAAAATGTGCGGGATAATCAGAGGGCGCTAAATATCACCAATTATGCCAATACGAGAACAGAAACACACAAGGCGAACGATATCAAAAGAATCAGAGTCACCAAGAATAATATCGAGAGACAAGCGACCTCGGGGGACAGTCGGAAAAAAAAGAGACACGCTCGTCCCGAAAATCAGGACATTCAACAAGGATATGCACGACCATAAGAGGGACAATGCAATTATGACAATAAGGAGCAGGGCGGCGCTCTAAGTGACCATGAGTGAAACGAGTTTGGCCAATACGCAATATCGCCAGGGCCGTTTCCCATCGCCGGTTAAGGAGGTAGGACGGTTAAGAGTACAACTTAAGAGAACGTAGTTACCAGTAACAGACGACCAACAAGCATGCCAACGGGTAAGGATGGGGGAATGGATAACCGGGTAAAAACGTCTGAATAAGGAATTGCTTTACGAGAGATGGGACAAGAACGGACAGCTTTCCTGGCAGCTGCATCCGCACGCTTATTTAAACTGACACCAATATGGCTGGGACCTCAACAAAACTCAGCCAACTTAAATTTACTGTGAACAAGAAACAGCCAATGTTCGATCTCGACAACCATTGGATGAACCAGATTAAAGGGCCCGAGAGCCATGAGGGCACTACATGAGCCCGCACTGACAGGCAGCGGGGAGAGTTAATAGACGGAGGAGAAGGACGGGAAGGAGGATCGGAGGGAGACGAGGAAGAAGACAGGAGACATGACAGACCGGGTAGAAAGAAGGGAAACCCCAGACAGAGGACCAGGAGGGGGATCCTTCGGTACAGAACTCAAAGAAACAGAGGAGGGGGCAGTGGGCGTATCAGGGTCCAAGGCCCGGAAACGGCCGAGTCTGAGGAAGGTGGGAAGGACGAGGAGAGGAATAGTGCAACACGCGAGCATAAGGCGGGAGCCGGCAAACATGGCGCCTCACATCATGAAAAGATAAATGCTCCCGGTGCTTCAAGTTGAGGACACCTACCTCAAACTTGTAATGGATACACGCACGGGAGAAGGTAGGATGGGCCTCATAGCAGTTTACGCTGCGAGCCTGGGGAGAAGTGCACTCCGACTTATGATTGACTTATGATTGACTTTCGCCCCAACACAAAGGACAAAGAGAGCGCCCCAGAGCAGTGGAAGGCACCATGTGTAAACCCCCAGCACTTGTTACAGAGCCTAGGAGAAGGAATATACTCCTGGACAGAGCACCTGGCACCAGCAAGAATGACAGAAGGTGGAAGGGTCCTACCATCAAAGGTAATCTTCACAACCCGAAGAGGTTGACGGTGACGACCACGAGGGGACGAGTAAACGTGTCAACCTGGAGGACAGAATGGCCTTGGGCATCGAGGATATGCCGAATATCATCGTGGCAGTCCTGCAGATTAAAAAACACCGGTAGCAACATGGGGCAGTAGAAGAATAGTGCCAACACTGGCTTTCAACCGAGCGTTCTTCGAGACCCGAACAGGGGTCACGCCAAGGCAGGATAGGGCAGCCAAGTGGGAAGCTGCATCCCGAGAAGGAGCAGCAAAGACACGTGTACCGAGACGAGTGGAGTTGAAGGTAAGAGGCATCCACAGAATCAACAAGTTGCTGTGGGAGGGAGAAGTCGTCAGGAGGCGTAGAATCAAGAGGGAGGAGATCAAGGAATTTGGCTCATGAAGCGTGACCAAACAAGGCCTGATACGCATCAGTACGGAAAGGGATTGAGCGAGTGCGGCCGTGGCGCAGACGGCGTTGAGAACCCCCAGAGAGAGGGGTGAAAAGACGCAGTAGTCACAACGAGAGACTTAGCTGTGCAGGGACGAAGTGGTCACCACTGGGGGCTTGAGGCTAGACAACCACAGAGGGAGGGGAGCCGAGGGAAGCAGTCAGGAGGGTCAAAGGAGGAGCAAGGTCGGGGTCCAACACAGTGGGGGTTACAGAGCTCTGTCTTCCAATACAGTCCGACTCGGGGGCTTGGTCGCCCACCTCACGAGCCTGAAAGAGTACAAGAGAAACATTCAACGACAAATACGAAGAGAATTTCATCCACGAATGTGCACCATACCCACCATGGAGCCACAATTAGAGGCAGGACACCCAACTAGAAGTTATCGCCGATCATGCCAGGGTATGACTGTCGGTCGTGAGTATACTCGTTGTCGGTCGTGAGTATACGCCCGACAAACGCCACCTTAAGAACCGTCAGTTCGTCCCGACCGGGTTCCGCGACAAAAAGGGGATTGACAATAAAAGGTTCCCCTCGCTCGAGACGTTGGGTACTACAGTTCTATGGGTGTAAGTATGCCTCCTCAAGCTCCCGGACGTCAAAATAGAAGAAGTGCAAAGGAATAACCAAAATAAGCAAAAGGTCGGCAGGAAACCACAAGCAGATAAGAGAAGAGGGGGGAGAAAAACGAAGCAGAAGGAAAAGGAAAAATCATTCAGCACAATTAGAGAGGACAGCAGCAGGAGCACAAGGCCACAGAAGGACAGAGGACTGTCCCAAGGAGCATCACACTTCGGCAGCCGCCCACCATGCCCCCCCCCCTCACGGCAACAACGAGCGAAACAGGGAGGGGGGACCCGGCAACCAAACATGATCTATCTTGAGGTTATCGGGAGATGATTTCGGGGCTTTAGTGTCCCCGCTTCCCGGTCCTCGACCAGGCCTCCACCCCCAGGAAGCAGCCCGTAACAGCTGACTAACACCCAGGTACCTATTTTACTGCTAGGTAACAGGGACAAAGGGTGAAAGAAACTCTGCCCATTGTTTCTCACCGGCGCCTGGGATCGAACCCAGGACCACAGGATCAGAAGTCCAGCGTGCTGTCCGCTCGGCCGACCGGCTCCCATTATGATCGTGAAGACTGAGTACCCAAATGAGCCACACACACACACACACACACACACACACACACACATTAGAAAGTAAGTAAGTAATTATCAAAAGAAGGCACCAAACCGGGAAGGCTATGTAGCACCATCAAATACGCAAAATAATCAGAGGGCGCTAAATATCACCAAGGATGCCAATACGAGAACAAAAACGCATAAGGCGAACGATATCAAAAGTATCCGAGTCACCAAGAATTCTATCGAGGGATAGGTGACCGCGAGGGGCGGTCGGAAAGCAAGACACACGCTCGTCCTGGAAGTCAGGACATTCAAGAAGGACATGCACGACCGTAAGAGGGACAATGCAACTAGGACAATAAGGAGCAGGGCGGCGCTCCATCAAGTGACCATGGGTTAAGCGAGTATGGCCAATACGCAACCTCGCCAGAGCTGTTTCCCACCGCCGGTTACGGTGGAAGGAGGACGGCCACGAGGAAACACAACATTTAAGAGTACGTAGCTTGTTACCAGTAACAGACAACCAAGAAGCCTGCCAACGGGTAAGGACTGAGGAATGGATAACCGGGTAAAAGTCGGAATACGGAATGCCTTTACGAGAGATGGGACAAGAGCGGACAGCTTCCTTAGCGGCAGCATCCGCACGCTCATTTAAAGACACGCCAATATGGCTGGGAACCCAACAAAACTCAACCGACTTAAATTTACTGTGAACGAGAAACAGCCAATGCTGGATCTCGACAACTACTGGATGAACTGGATTAAAGCACCCGAGAGCCATGAGGGCACTACGAGAGTCAACAACAACTACAAAGGAAGACTGACAACGAGAAAGCAGGAGACGAAGAGCATAGAGAATAGCATAAAGTTCCGCTGTAAAGATGCTAGTCTCCGGAGGCAAGCGACACATATAAGTGCGATCAGGAAAAACAACAGAGTAGCCAACACCGTCCGCTGACTTAGACCCATCGGTGAAGACAGAAACGGAGCGGGAGTGAGAAGAAAAGTGCTCGAGGAAAAGGCGTTTTAGAACCGTAGGAGGGGTAAAAGCTTTAGTGATACGAGTCAAGGATGTACAAAACCGCGGAAGAGGGACCCTCCACGGGGGCAAAGAAGGAACAACACGAGGAGAAACATCAGAAATACGAACGGAAAGAGAATCCTGTAGGCGAGATAACCGGACAGAAAGAGGGAGGTGGCGAAGAGGAACAGGAACCGCAGGAGGGGTAAAAGTTAAAGCACGACAGAGGCGAGAGGAAGGATGTTGCAAGGACCGCGCAAGATAGCGAAGACAGTAGCGATCACGGCGGTCCTGGAGAGACAGGAAGCCAGTGTCAACATACAAGCTAAGGACGGGAGTCGAACGAAAGGCACCAGAACTGAGGCGCAACCCAGTATGGTGCAAAGCATCAAGACGGCGAAGAGTAGAAGGAGAAGCAGACGAGTAAGCAGGGCAACCATAATCGAGCTTAGACAGGACGAGAGAGGAATGTAAAGCAAGGAGAGTGCATCTATCTGCCCCCCAAGAAGTATGGGACAAGACCCGAAGGAGGGTAAGGGCCTTAGAGCACTCAACACGGAGGTAAGAGATATGGGGAGACCAAGACAAACGAGTGTCAAGGAATAACCCCAAAAGCTTCGCGGAATCTTTGTATTCAAGGGGATGACCATAAAGTGACAAAGAGGGACGAAGAACAACCCGTTTCCGCGTAAAAGTCATGGCACAAGTCTTAGAAGTAGAGAACTTGAAGCCATGACCTGTGGCCCAAGACGACACGGCATCAATTGCAAGTTGAAGCCGGCGTTGAAGGAGAGGCGAATCATCACCCTGACAACAAAGGGTAAGATCATCGACATAGAGAGCGGAGAAGACACCAGAAGGAAGAGAGGAAAGAAGACCATTGAGGGCAACCAGAAAAATAGTAGTGCTCAGAACACTACCCTGGGGCACACCTTCGTAATGCTGAAAAGAGGGAGAGAGAGCGGTACCAAGGCGCACCCGAAAGGAACGACGAGAGAGGAAGCTGCGGAGAAAGAGAGGGAGATGACCACGAAGGCCAAAAGAATGAAGTTGAGATAGGATATGATAACGCCAAGTGGTGTCGTAAGCCTTTTCTAGGTCAAAAAGGACGGCAACAACGGAGGTCTTCGCAGCAAAAGCAGTACGAATATAGACCTCCAAGTTCACCAGGACATCTGTCGTGCTGCGGCACTTGCGGAAACCAAATTGAGAAGGGGAGAGGAGGTGATGGTGTTCCAGGAACCACATCAGACGAACGTTAACCATACGTTCAAAGAGTTTGCAGACACAACTTGTGAGAGCAATAGGGCGAAAGTCGTTAGGGGAAGTACCCAGAGACCCCGGTTTGCGAACAGGGAGGACAACGGCATCGAGCCAGTCCTCAGGGACTGACGACGACTCCCAGATCCGATTATACAGACTCAGTAAATACTGAGACGTGCTCGGAGGGAGATGGCGAAGCATCTCATAATGAATACCATCGGAGCCCGCCGCCGTAGAACCGCAGAGGGCCAGGGCAGAACGAAGTGCAGAGAGAGAGAAGGGATCATTATAGGGAAGCTGAAGATGAGTGCAGAAATCTAAAGGACGAGACTCAAGGACAGGTTTACGAAGAAGGAAAGATTGGGGAAGATGAAGACCAGAGCTAACAGAAGAAAAGTGGGAACCCAGTTCGGAAGCGACCTGCAACGGGTCCGCCACAAGAGTATCATGGAGGTGAAGGACCGGTGAAACATCGGGAACGAACTTACCCGCTATCTTGCGGATACGCTTCCAGATCTGGGCCAGAGGGGTTTCGGACGTAATTGTCGAGACATAAGATGCCCAACATTCACGTTTAGCCGTACGGATGGCCCTACGGGCCACCGCACTCGCTTTCCGAAAGAAAAGAAAAGAATCGGTCGTCTGCCTACGGCGGTGCTTCTTCCAGGCTGCACGCTTACAGCGGACAGCCCGAGCACAGTCCGCATTCCACCAGGGAACGCACTTCCGTGGACCCCGAGAGGAAGAGCGAGGAATAGAGCGGAGGGCAGCGTCGAAGACAGTGTCATGAAAAAGGAGGAGAGCGCGAGAGAGGGGCAGAAGGGAGAGGTCAGAGAGAGTAGCACTGAGGGAAAATAGGGTCCAGTCCGCCTTAGCAAACTGCCACCTAGGGAAAGAGAGGGAAGGGCGAAAAGAGAAAAAGGAAACAAGGATGGGGAAATGATCACTTCCATGGAGGTCATCAAGAACCTGCCACGTGAAATCTAAGTAAAGAGAAGAAGAGCAGAGAGAAAGATCAAGACAAGAAAGGGTGCGAGTTCGAGAGTCCAAATGAGTGGGCTCACCAGAATTCAGAAGAGACAGGGAAGAAGAGAGGAGAAACGGCTCAAGGAGGCGACCCCGGGTATTCGTCAGAACGTCACCCCAAAGAGAATGACGACAATTGAAGTCACCCAGCAGGAGCACAGGCTCCGGCAAGGAGTCTAGGAGGTGTTTCAAATCAGGAAGAGAGAGCGGGACACTCGGGGGGAGATAAATGGAACAAACTGTGTACCATTTCCCCACAAAGATACGAGCAGCAGAACAATGGAGAGGCGAAGGAAAAAGTAAAGGAACAAAGGGAACATCAGCCCGAATCAAGAGAGCAGAAGAATTAGAAGCCCCAGCAATGGCTGGGGGGGGGGGGAAAGAAAGGAATAGCCACGAAAACGACCAGGACGAGCACCAAGCATTGGCTCCTGGAGACAGACACAAAGGGGCGAAAACCGCGAAACCAGAAGTTGGAGTTCGAGGAAATTGGCGTAATAACCTCGAACGTTCCATTGAAGAATGGACAACGACGAGAAGAGAAAGGACAAAAACAAAGAACAAGGAAGAAACAAAGGCGAAAGACCAACAGAGCACGTTAAAGAATATCAGGGTCGGGATCAGGGTCAGCAAAGTCAGGGTTAGGGGGCATGGGTAAACTGAGCAAAGACGGAGGGAAGGAAACGGGAGAACAGATCAGAGGTGGGCGGGCAGGGTCCGGAGGAGGAGGAGGAAGAGGAGGAGACAACGGAGAGGAGCAGTCAAGGACAGCAGCAGGAAGAGGGGGAGTAGAAAGAGGGGAGCGCACCCCAGCAAGAGCAGCAACCGAAAGGGAAGCAGGGGCCAAAGAAACCTCCATAGCAGGAACAGGGGGCGCAAGCACCGAAACGGGAGGGGAAGGAGCAACAGAGCCAGAAGGAGGAGCTGAGGAAGAAAGCGAAGCCTTCTTACCCGCCGGGGAAGAGGAAGGAGAGGAGCCAGGCTTACGCTTCTGACTTAAAGAGACCGGTGTCCCAGCAACTACGTACCGGGCAACGGATTCCAGTGTCTCAACCGGAGAAGCCGAACGAGAGCACACACGACGGCCGTTAGGAGAGCGATGGACATCCGCCTGCACCGACAGGCGGCGGGGAGAGCCGATAGATGGAGGAAGAGGATGGGAAGGAGGATCGGAGGGGGACGAGGAAGAAGACACAGGAGACATGACAGACCGGGTTGAAAGAAGGGGAACCCCAGACAGAGGACCAGGAGGGGGACCCCTCGGGAAAGAACTCAAAGGAACAGAGGAGGGGGCAGTGGGAGTATCAGGGTCCAAGGCCCGGAAACGGTTGAGAGTCTGAGGAAGGGGGGAAGGACGAGGAGAGGAAGAGTGCAACACGCGAGCATAAGAGATGTTAGTATAAGGCGGGAGCCGGCGAACCTGGCGCCTCGCCTCAGGAAAAGACAAACGCTCCCGGTGCTTCAGGTTAAGGACGGCCGCCTCAAGCTTGTAATGTACACAGGCACGGGAGAACGTAGGATGGGCCTCACCGCAGTTGAGGCAGCGAGCTTGGGGAGAAGTGCACTCCGACTTAGAGTGACCTTCACTCCCACACAAAGGACAGAGAGAGACAGTCCCAGAGCAGCGGAGGGCACCATGCCCAAACCTCCAGCACTTATTACAAAGTCGAGGAGAAGGAATATACTCCTGGACAGAGCACCTAGCACCAGCAAGAATGACAGAGGATGGAAGGGTCCTACCATCAAAGGTGATCTTCACAACGCGAAGGGGTTGACGGCGACGACCACGAGGGGGACGAGTAAACGAGTCGACCTGGAGGACAGAATGGCCTTGGGCATCAAGGATATGCCGAATATCATCGTGGCAATCCTGCAGATCCCGAACACCGGTTGCAACATGGGGTGGGAGGAGAATAGTGCCAACACTGGAATTCATCTGAACGTTCTTGGAGACCCGAACAGGGATCTCGCCAAGGCAAGATAAGGCAGCCAAGCGGGAAGCCGCATCCTGAGAAGGAGCAGCAACGACACGTGTACCGAGACGAGTGGGGTTGAAAGTAACACACGCATCCACGGAATCTACAAGATGCCGATGGAGGGAGAAATCGTCAGGAGGCGCAGAATCAAGAGGGAGGAGATCAAAGTATTTGGCCCATGAAGCAGGACCAAACAAGGCCTGATACGCATCAGCACGGGAAGGAATCGAGCGAGTGCGGTTGGGGCGCGAACGGCGTTGAGAACCCCTAGAGAGAGAGGGGTCAAAAGGCGCAGTAGTCACAACGAAAGACTTAGCCACACCAGGGGACGAAGTGGTCACCACCGGGGGCTGGAGGCTCGACCCAACCTCAGAGGAGGGAGGGGAGCTGGGGGAAGAAGTCAGGACGGTCAAAGGAGGAGCAAGGTCGGGGCCCAACGCAGCGGGAGCTACAGAGCCTGGTCTTCCAATACAGGCCGACTCGGGGGCTTGGTCGCCCACCCCACGAGCCTGAGAGGGTACAACGGAAACATTCAACGACATAGAGACGAAAAGTGAAAAATTCATCCACGAATGTGCCCCCACACCCACCATGGAGCCACAATTAGAGGCAGGACACCCAACAGGAAGCTATCGCCGATCATGCCGGGGCCCCCTAGGGGTGCATCGTGAGTATACGCCCCACAAACGTTACCTTAAGAACCGTCAGTCCGTCGAGATCGGGTTCAGCGACGAAAGGGGGATTGACAATAAAAGGTTCCCCTCGCTCGAGACGTCGGGTACTACAGTTCTACGGGTGCAAGAGTATGCCTCCTCAAGCACCCGGGCGTCAAAATAGAAGAAGTCCAAAGAAATAATCCAAAACAAGCAAAAGGTCGGCAGGAAACGACAAGCAGATAGGAGAAGAGGGGGGAGAAAAACGAAACATAAGGAAAAGGAAAAGCGATCCGGCACAATTGGAGAAGACAGCAGCAGGAGTGCAAGGTCAGAAAAGGACAGAGGACTGCCCAACGGAGCATCACACTCCGGCAGCCGTCCACCAAGCCCCCTCACGACGCCAACGGGCCGGAAGGGGAGGGGGACACACATTAGAAAGAACTTTTTTAGCATCAGAGTAGTTAGTAAATGGAATGCACTAGGAAGTGATGTGGTGGAGGCTGACTCCATACACAGTTTCAAATGTAGATATGACACGAGCCCGGTAGGCTCAGGAATCTGTACATCAGTTGATTGACGGTTGTGAGGCGGGACCAAAGAGCCAGAGCTCAACCCCTGCAAACACAACTAGGCTAGTACAACTAGGCGAGAACATTTAACTTGTCCTCAGTCTATGCTCGTTCCTGCACCGACCCACAACAGTTTACATTTTAGCACTGTACTTAAGAGTTTTTGATTTGTGACCTATTATATATTATTAATTAGGGGAGGGAGACAGTTTGTAATACACTCACGTGCTATTGTTTCCTTCAACAACTATCAGACCTATACACAATTTAAATATACATTAATATTTACTTATATTGGACAATATAGTACTTTGTTATACAGGACGTTAATGTTAATTATGGCGTTTCTGGGGTTGGCGGCAGCGTGGACGACACTGACTCAGGATGGTTAGTTTCATTCACATAGGATGGTCCGGGGGGGGGGGGGGGTATGTGACGCTTGCTAGATTAAAAGTCTTTGGCCCATATTTCAAGGATTGAAATCCGATAGTTCACAAGAAACATAACTGCTTGAATTTAACAATAATTTTTTAAACTTTTTTCACCTACTTTTTTATCAAACAGTAAATTTCACTACAAGTTGACACTCTAGCAGCTGTTGTGGAACAGTATTACATACAATCGTTTTAAAGTAGAATTTTGTTTTAATAATCATCGAAAGTCCTAATCCAGATAAAAGTCTACTAATAAACAAGTATATTTCTCAATATCATTATATTTACAAATGAGTAAACCAGAGCTAATTGAATTACTTTAAATAAAGCCTTAACATCTTTTAACTATTCTTATTTAGACAATCAGCAAATATAGACTATTCTACCAACAGAACACAGTGATAAAACAACTGATCATCTAGAGTAACTTGCCTGTAAGCCTGGCGCAGGTAACCTCATGCACAGGACTGTCCAGGCAACTAATTTAGTAAAACCAATGAGGCGGGCGCTGAGCAGCTCCTCTCCCCACGCCGGCCCGCGCCACACTGCCCGCCGCGCCTCTTGACTAGCTTGGCCTGATGGGTCAACTACCTGTGACGTCATTCACCTCACCTGACATGAGGCCGCCTCACATACAAATAATTCACAAGTCACTTCCACAATATTAATATAGTTTATTTATATTAATGTGAAGTATGAGCAAGTGTCAGTATGTATTAAAAGCACATACTTCACTACTGGACATTAAACCCACTACCACACCCACCTAGTAGCTTGGAAGCTCCATAACGCCTTCTGTAACTATTTCGGCCAGGGGCCAGGTACAGCAACCTGTTACGGTGTTCAGCGTTCTGTATGTATATATATGCATTTACTGTGTGGCTGTAGGTCGAACTCTTACCTCGTGGACTCCACCTTTCTAATTTTCGGGTGTCTAATTTACCGATTAAAGACCTATTTTTTCTCTGTCATATCAACTACATATACACCTACCTACAGAAGGCTGTTAGCAAGGCTCCTAGACCCTCGCGATATAAACATTCTTAGACTATTGTACCGTCTTCTTTCACACAACTTTATCATATTTATATATAAAGCATTTAACTGAACAAGCTTCAACGACCTTAACATCTCACCAGTATATTGACAGCTCTAACATTGAAAACGATCTCTGACGTCCTAGTGACTCATTGGCCTCTAGTTTTTTTTCTACAAACCCTTGTTTTCCTGTTCATAGCTTTGAAAAATACTGCTTCGTCTACCTTGTCAAATTCCCTTAGAATCTTGTATATTGTTATATTCCCTTATCTCTCCTTTCCTCAAGTGTGGTAAGGACGAGTTCCCACAATCTTTCCTCGTATTTTGAATCTTTTCTAGTTTATTATGGTCTTTTTTTTAGGCAAGAGTTCCATGTTGTGAATGCCTATCGAAGTGCAGGTCTCACCTTCGCTGTATATAAGGCCTAAAATAGCCCCCTTTTCAAATTTTCGGAAGGATGCACGCAAGGTGTTCAGTATGACATTATGCAGCTCTTATTCTGCTAATGTGGACTTCTGGCATTACAAATGGGGTTATGTTAACTCCCAGGGCTCTCCTGTTTTAAGAAATTGTTTTTTTCATTTTTCCTATAATGCTGGTGTTAATACGCTTGTTACATTTTTCGTAACTCTGCATTTGGCTGGGTTAAAATTAGGCAGCCATTTTTTCCAGGACATTTCTGAGGTATGTCAAAATCTGATTAATTAAATACCTCAAACTATCACTGTCCTTTCTTCTCTTCAGCTTTGCGTCATCTGAAATACTGGTATGAAGGATCCAATTTCCTGTTAGGCGATTGACAAATTAGAGACAATATGGGACCTAGAACGGAACCTTGTGGTGCTCCACTTATAACCTCTCTCCACTCTGATGTCTCTGCCCCTTTGCTTCCTTCTTGAGAGATTCTCTCTGACCAACCCTAGAACTTTTCCTGTTACGCCAGCCTCTCTTCCTATCAGTCTAGCAACTTGCAGGCAGTACTTGTTACTAATGTGATTCTGTGTAATAGTCTGTCTTCCCCATTTCTTGTATATTGATACCACATTAGCCATTTTCCTTCAGTCAGGAAGTTATCCCATTTTTATAAAGGAATTAATTATTATGCCAAGTGGCCTGCTGAATGCTTCAGTTACCTCTTGGTATGCATAACAAATTTGTGTCTGGTCCCAAGGCGCGCGACTAGTATTGACAGCAGCAACAGTCTAGCAGTGAAGCAGGAGTCTACAGAATAGCCTCTAGGGAGGTTATAGAGCCGAGGCACGTGCATTGGCAGCAGTGACAGTCCAACAACACAGAGGGAGCGGCAACCCCACAGTATTGGATGCCTTGAGCTTTGCCTCTCAGGTGACATCATCGAAGTCCGTCTCTCACTAAGTTATGCCAATGTCACCGGACACGCCAAGATCTACCCATCCAGTAGGCACACAGACATAAATGAGGTCCTTCTCACCCCCTTCCCTACCACCACCGACGGATTTGTTGGAAAACACACAACCACAGACAACCAATACACCGCCTCACCAAGAGAGACCCTCCACTTCATCCACGAACCCGAGGCTAACCTTCCTTAAGGGACCCACGAACACGATAGGCTACTACACACCACAGGAAAAAGTCCTGAGAGATGCCCTGTTACGAACCCTTCGTAACCGGGTTCTTTTTAAACTATGATCCTACTCAAATTCAGAGGACTAACCTTGGTGGAAATATAGTGTAATGTTTAGGGTAAATAAAAATAAAAGCACTTAAAATAACCCGTTATTTTACCCATCACCATGATATGTACAAGTCTATATGTGAGGTCATCCTGAGCGGCGTTACTAACCCTCACGCTAGCCTGCTTCACGGATGACTGATACTATGCCTCTGACAGGTCTTCAGGGCACCACTAGTCCTTACTCTAGCTGCCGTTATGGAGCAGTCCTTCAAATGCCCCCCCCCCTTTTCCTTTGCGCACTAGCATTGCTCATCCGGCAATGTTCAGAGCGCTCACCTAGCCCCACAGGCTAGCACCTTCCAATAGTGAAGTCCACAGCGCTCACCTAGCTTCACTGGCTAATCCCTCCAGGAGTAAAGTCCACAACGCTCAACTAGCCCACCCTCAGGTCTTCAAAAGTCTCTGCTTCACTGATTTCCGTTGTCGGGCCCTGATTGGTCGTCACCTTCCAGCCTAGCCGACTAGAAGATGGGAAACTACGATTAATGGGAGGGTCAACTGCTATAGTTCGGCATCTGGATCGTAGATAGCGCCGAGGTCCGTCACATGCTCAACCTTGGGCCCCTCTCAGAGCCCTCATCAAACTGGGCAATGTTGCGCATCGCCCAAGAGCCCTCTCTACCGACTCCTTACCCATCGTCACGACAGCCGACATGCGTTTGGACCACACAGGTACTGTACGAGCTTACACCTAACACTGTAACGAAGATGTATAAAATAACAATTAAATGGCAGAACATACGGGGGTGTATGTTCAAACATACAATATCGAACATTCGATACGTAGTAGCTGATTTCATTGAATCTGACCAACCCGACGTGCAACTATTAAACACCAGGTGCGACACAAACGCTCATATAATCCGTCACTACGGATACACTACAAACCAGTCACCGGATGAGGCACACGATGGAATTGTCATACTCATCAAACACAGACAAAATTATTGAGCCATTATGGCAATTCTGACACTTCAGGCCATAACATTTTACTCACACCCTGAATCAATCATTATTAGTACCACCTACAATCGTCCTAACACCAACATACCACAATATAACTTGAATAGACTCTTCAACTACACCAACGTCCCCGTCATCATGATGGCTAACCTCAACGCTAAACACTCCACTTTTCACCACAACACTCCAAACCAGCACGGACATAATCTCCACCAAATATGCCTGTAAAACGACTAACGTTCCTGGGACCAGACATCCACACGTCCTATGCTAACAACGGCCTCGGGCGACCTGACTTCATATTCACAAATAGATCAGGCACCCACCTACACCACACAACTCCCTACCCTTTCATAGGCTCGGACCACATTCCTGTCACCCTCCATATCTTTCACACACACATACACACACACACACACACACACACGCACACACACACACACACACACACAAATCTTCATACAGGGTCTCCCACGTTTTGCATACAACAGAGCTAACTGTCTCTTGCATATTGTAAATACTGCCCAGACCAAACATTCACACATGATGACAAAACACCCGAGGACATTGACACCCAACTACACCTTATACAATACAGTCACAAGCAGCGGGTGCAACAACACTGCTCATCACCCACAGGAGAAGGTACTCGTTTACCTCTTCCATACGAGCCAGGAGACTTATCACACAGTACCAAAACAGATTCATACAAAACCAGCCCAGACATGGCCAAGTACTCTTGGACCTCACTATACTCTGATACCGTTTACTCAATAGTCTGGTCAATGCTCACGCCAAGCAATGATGTGCCTAGTTTTTTATCTATATATAAAAATGGAAGTGTTTCTTTGTGCATAACCGCTAATCTCAGAAAGTTCTTTACCGGTTGCTTTGAAATTTTCACACAATGTTCCATTCGCATCAGAGCAGATTTTTATATGCATACTATATAGTTGTCACGTCTGTGACGGTACAAAAAAATGTTTTTTCAGAAAAATTCTGGTTTACACGTGTTTTTCATGTGAGGGAAATCTTCGAAACCTCTTTACCGATTCCTTTGAAATTTTGACAACACTACATTCCAATAGGCGCATCTGTTTTATATATCTACTATATACATGGCTCACCTGTGACAGGAAAAAACATGCTTTTTTGAAAAACAGCGCCATCTGTTGGTCGTAAGAGCAACACACGATGTAACCGAAAGTCCTTCACCGATTGCTTTGAAATTTTGACAATACTGCATTCGAATAGGCGCATCTTTTTATATACCTACTATATAGATTCCACCCCGGTGACAGGTAAAAACATGCGTTTTTGAGAAACGGCGCCATCTGTTGCACATAATAGCAACATGGACGCTACACTAAATATGTCAGTAATTCCATTTCAATGTTTCCGATTGCATTGATAAATTTTATTTTCATAGATTTAGATTTTTTTATTTTTGTTTGAATTATTTTGTGTGACATTGTGTTGGAATTGAGCTGTGTTATTTGCCATACGGTTCATTTCGTAAGTACAAGTAGAGATGCCATACCTATGGCAGGTATAACTGTTTTTCTTGGAAAACAGCGCCATCTGTTGCACGTAAGAGCAACACACATGCTATACTAAATATGTTACAATTCCATTTCAGTGTTTCTGATTGCATTGATAAATTGAATTTTCATACATTTTGATTTGATTAATTTGTGTGAATTGCAGTGGAATTGAGCTGTGTTGTTTACCATACCGTTCATTTAGTGGGTATGTTTTATTTTTTTATTTTTTCATATTTTCATTTCATTTTTTAACTTTTTCTTATATTTCAGTTATTGGAACATCAGATCACTTGATGTTCCCAATTTCTGATGGGAACATGAGACCATTTGGGAAGGCATTGGACGAGGGAGGGGGAATGGTGGGGATGACGAGAGGACGGAAGTGAGAGATGGTGGGGAGGACGAGGGGACAAGAGAGGGGGTAATGGCGGGAAAGGACGAGGGGACAGGGAAGTTTGGGATGGTGGGGACGAGGGGATGGGGGAATGGAGAATGGTTGGGAGGACAAAGGGACAGGGGAGTGGGGCATTGTGGGAGGGAAGTGGGGCATGGTGGGAAGGAAGAGGGGATGGGGGAGTTGGGAATGTTTGGGAGGCCAAGGAGACTGGTGAGAGGGGAATGGTGGGGAGGACTGGGGGACAGGGAAGGATGCTGTGGCTCAGCAACGCACATGTGATGCAGAGCCACAGCAACACGTGGCCGGGTACTGCTAGTTATTTATAAAATACACAAAATTTACAAATACACAGCACAAATACAAACCCTTAAGAATTTTGTAAATTCATTAAAAAAATCTGGGTAAACAACTACACCACTTTCAAACAAATCACTTACTCCCAACGACAGAAACATCACTGACTCGGCAGAGGTCATACAAGTTTTCCGGCAACACTGGCAGACAATCTTTCTGTGAGAGTTTGTAGTTAACTGTGAGAAGTTTAACGAGTAGGTCACGGGCTCTCACAACAATAATTTATTGTTGTGTGGTGCCGTATATTTGATCCAAAGCTCAGAAAATTAGTCTCAATTTTATTAGTCAAGTGTGAAGAACATTTGCATAACAATAATAATGTGTGGGGGTGTAACGAAAAGACAGTGTTAACCATAACAACTTAGTTTATTCAATAAAGTACTAACTACTACAACAAAACAAAAAGAAATGTCAATGACGTTACTCGAAATCCTTCCTGTGACACTATCAATGACAGCTAGACACCAGCCCCTCGGACTGCATAATGAACTAACTCGAACATAAGCGTGACCACAGAGGAATCAACAAGAAACAAGAACTAACAGATCTATAATCACAATTACAGCAAATGACACAGTAGGTTCTGAAATACGTCTCCAGTAACCTCCTAACTGTTCTACGCCTCAGTGCAGTCTACTCCTGCAACAGCGGTTGCAATGCAATCAAATCAGTAGTCTTTCAATGACAACAATAACTAATGGGTTCACTGGCAACTCCAGCACCCTTCCTCAATTTAATCCTTACGTTAACACTACGTCCCACGGACGATCAACAATCAATAACAATTGATTTACGTTAATAACACAATAACATTTACGTTAATAACAAGGTAACATTTACGTTAAATTAACAACCCTTACAACTGTCACTAGTAACGCGGAAATCAAACAACACTCTACCCGTCGAGCATTCAGTGAGAAAATCCCATTAATCCCTGTACTTCCAGACAGCTGATTAATCTCTACTAGTTACGTTAATTTACGTTAATCGGTTACTAATCACTCAGCGATGGTAAACTCTGATTTACAATGTCCAAAGTGCTAAGAGAACGGTAATCACTCGTGATTACCTTTAGAGTAATTAATTATTATCCTCAAGATCAATAATTAAACAATTAAAATACGCAACCTTTCACACTGGCTCAGCAATTTACATTAAGGTATGAATTCCGTCTAAGCCTTCCATACTCAGACCAATTCAGGCTGCTAATAACAGTAATTAGCACCACGTTTACGTTATTCTAAAATGACGCTACTCCTCCCACGAGTCAATCAAGTGCCGGTACTTCCGGGCAGATAACGACGTTACGTTAATGGAACAATGTAGCCTTCGTGTGAGTCGATCAAACAAGGATCGAGGTTAATTACTTTGACTTCCTGAAACACGTCAATTACCCGGCCCACTGACCGTTAATTACGACAGACAATACTCTAATTCTTATCTGGCTGATGGCTAGGCTCCTCGAGACTACCGTAGCTGCTTGCAGGAAAGTAAATTAACCCAAACGCATTCTACGTTACTCAAATTGTCAAAGAACAAATTCTCTTAAAGCAATGGGCGTTCCCTTGGTTACGTTATATTAATTGCCTCGCAATCACCTCACTGAATACTGGACTTCGATGTCCTACCAGATAACCAGGAGAATATATTTGTACCCAAGTACTCGTCTACAGCCGAGTTCCCCCACGACAATGACAAATCACACTAACAAATCACAGTGATTTACGTTACAATCCGGTTGCAATGACAATACTACAGAACCTAGTAAAATAACCTACAGGACATGAACCCTCTAGAACACTGCCCCACAATGGCTTTACTGGACTGCAATCACATACGGTGATTGCTCAACACTAGCAACAATCACCATCAAATAACAACCCCTTTGCAATAACACACATGGCAAGTACTCTAATTTCCAAATATTAGGATACTGCACACACTTACTTACTTACTGCTGCAAATGACCCCTAGAACATAGGTCAATATATTGCAATCACCACACAGTAAATAACACAATAACACTGGGCACCGTGACACTACGATTATATATATATATATATATAATTATAATTACTGCTGACCCATGTAGCCTACAGCTATCAAACGTTATTGGGAACACTAAGGAGAATCTCACACTCCTTAAATCACATGGGTGAGTGATTTATCGGTCACGCATGCCGATAAACACTCGAGAGTTACGTTACTCGACAGAGCGGGGGCGGTCTCTCTAGACAGCCTCGTCACTCACCAAAATTACATTAATTAATACTGCAACCACAATATATATTTATATAAATCACACTTGTCACGGCCCTGGGAACAATACAAGAAATTAAGCACACTGTGGTACACTCCACCATAATCATTGCCAGGAATCACTGGCGTTACACATACCTGAGCACTCAGTGTTGGAATTCCACACCTGCAAGACCACACATGGAAATGATATCACTCCGTCCCTCGGACGATCAAAATGATTACCACAATGAAATAAAAGAATTTATTACATGGACATCCTCTCCGTCCTTGGCTAATCTATGTATATTCTGTTCTCGTGTGTACCCACACACACATACACACACTGTACGTCTGTGTACACCAGACTTAAGTCCCTCTGGACTGACAAGATGACAACAAAGGTGATTAATCTCCTCGCCCACAATTCACTCCACCTGAACAGGTGCTGCGTGACAATGTGACGGAACACTTGATCTCGAATTCAAGCTTTAGAGACTACTAATCACCAGAAATACACACATAGGTACTTACTCATTCACACTGCCGGCTTTTCACACCATTCCCATACATCAGGCACCCCGCTATAGGTGGCTGGCTCGTCCCAAGTGGCGTAAGCGGCGGTAGTTCCTGACCGTAGTACTTATACGGAAAATTGGCGCACACTCGAACCCCTCCCACTCAACACGGCTGAGTTCGCACCCTCGACTCCCCGGTGAAGTGAAGCGTTCATACCCAGGTGACGCGCACGATAGCGTCTCACACAAACACGGGGAAATTTGCCTTAACACTGACACGAATTTCCCCGTTCCCATCGACTGCTACAGAGCACTAGCAAGTCTAATCAACACTGGTATGGGATCTACGAGTCTGTTGCTGCTCGTATGCACATTCCCCCACGATCCCAGATCACTGTACCTCTACCCCCTGAATAACAATGTCTTAAACCCCTCCAAGCGACGACTTCGGCCGGATTCTGTGACGACCGTTGTCGTAGGTGAAGCAGGAAGCATCAGCAGTTGAGTAGTCCAGCCACCACGACGCCCTATACTCCAATTTGGCCGAATTGAGTACAGGAAGCGTTCTGACAAGGTGGCAGCTGAGTTCAGAATGCTGCTACACCGGCTATCCCCGCGTCCTTCTCGAAATAACCAATGAGAGGAAGGCATACAGCGGCCTACCCCTCTCATCCAATCAGCGACGGTGTAGCATAGCCCCTAGGGCAACTCCAAGATTGCCGACCAACATGGCGGCTCAAGATGTTTACTAAGATGGCGGCTGGTTTCCAAGACAACCACTCAAGTGGCCAGCGAGCGCGGGAGGCCCACACACCCACGCCGGCGGCTAGCTGTTCCCGCCAAAGCTGAGTTTGGCCTCAAAGCCATACAATGAGTTGATGCTATCAGCTCTAGCACTGTCCACAGACATGCCACCCCGGCCAGGGTAACATTTATGGACTGCTGATGACTGGGGCTCTCACATGAGCCCAAACACTAGATGTTTCGGTTGCTGGTTACCAAACTTAAGTCCGCCCACTTAACAAGTGCACTTAACAAGTGTACTGGCTCCCACAGGCATAAGAGCACTATTGTAAGTGAGCTGGTGAACCATCTCCCCACACTTTCACCTACACAGCCAACTGCACTTCAGAACCACTGACACCAGGAGGGGTCAAGATAATGCTACTTAGGCCCCCCCCCCCCAACAGAGCCCCGGAGGCCTCGGGTATAAGGCATGAACTCATTAGACGCCTCCCTATGATGCTTATCAACGGCCTGACTGCTCTCAATAATACCTCCCATGTTCCAGATAATTTTCTCAACTCTTGAAAAGCAACTGCTATTCTCATCCCAATACCAGGAAAACCACATAATGACCCCAAAAACTACTGACCAATCAACCTACTTGAAACGCTCGGGAAGGTTTTCGAGCATCCAGTAAACCTCAGACTTAGACAACATCTTAATGACAATGACCTACTAAATGAAAGACAGTTCGACTTCTTGTCCCACAGGTCGACGCACGATGCTCCTATAATAGTGCTGAACTACATACTAATCAACCAGAAAGAACGCCGCAAGACAGCACTAGTGACCAAAGACATCGAGAAGGCCTTCGACAGGGTATGGCACGAGGGACTCTAACAAAATGTCTAACAACTCTGACCTGCCCTGAACCCTAAGAAACTACTCTGCAATTACTTGGACGACCGACAGATGAGGATTCGCTTTCTGAGCTTCCACTCTCACTACTTCTCTCATCACTCAGGGGTCCCACAAGGCTCCCACCAGTCGCACTTACATAAAAGCGCGACTGGTAAATACAGTCGAACCACATTAAATCCACCATCACATAATACATCTACAAGAAACGTGCTAACACAATACTCGACAAATTCTACTCGCAATCACCAACCCCAACATATATTCCCGTCACCAAAAACACTACAATACTCGGCCTAAATCGTGACAATAACTTTGAAATACACTGCACGCAAATTTATTTATTTATTTTTTATTTATTTATTTATATACAAGAAGATACATTGGGTTTGTGAGAATACATAGCATAGTACAGTAATTACACTCTTGTAAAGCCACTAGTACGCGCAGCGTTTCGGACAGGTCCTTAATCTAACAGATAATTTTAAGTAGGTAAATTCTATCAGAATTAATAAAATGATAACAAATACATTACAAGAAAAAAAATGAGATGAGAGAGATTAGTAAGTATATTCAAGCATATTGGTGTATTAAAGCTCTGATTGATTACATTGACAGCTTGATTGGTAATTTAAACAAGATTAATAGACACCATGCAGCAGATTGACAGCACATATAAGAAGACAGCAATGATCGCAATGATAAAGATGTTCAGATTGGGTACATAAACATTGGGAGATTGGGTAGCAATAGATACAGTGCAGTTTTAAAGCAAAAGGTAAAAAACTATGAAGATGAAATTAGGTACTTATTAGTATTGTTTTTGAATGATGCAAATGTTGGACAACTTTACAATTCAATAGGGAATGAGTTCCATAGACTGGGTCCCTTTATTTGCATAGTGTTTACACAAATTAAGTTTGACTCTAAGGATATCAAAGACATATTTATTCTGGTGTGGTGATAATGGGTCCTAATTCATCTGTCCAGGGAGAGTTTCAGAGCAGGATTTGCATTTAAGAACAGGGTTTTGTAAATATAGTTGACACAAGAGAATTTGTGGAGTGAGATTATGTTTAGCATGTTTAGGGAGTTCCCTGGAAACACAAACCGAAACTGTCTCTATTTTCCGCTTGTTACAATTTGTAATAAAGTTGTTACATCTTGGCTTAACGGGTTTATGACGTATTAGAACGTTGTTACAACTTGCTATATTGGTTGTTATAACTGGTTAGGAAGTGTCAAAACTTGTTCGAACGTTGTACCAACGTCGGAGTTTCGGTGTGTGTTTGGCGGGTTAAACAAGGGGGCTGTGTGTTGTCTGAAAGCAGAATTTGTTATTATTCTGATAGCAGATTTTTGCTGGGTAATGATGGACTTTAGGTGGTTTGCAGTGGTTGAACCCCATTCACAGATACCATAATTAAGATAGGGATAGATTAGTGCATAATATAGAGAGATGAGAGCAGAGTTAGGTACATAATATCTGATTTTGGAGAGTATACCAACTGTTTTAGAGACTTTCTTAGTTATGTGTTGTATGTGGGTACTGAAGTTGAGTCTCTTGTCTAGGAATAGGCCAAGAAACTTTCCATCATTTTTATTGCTAATGTTTACATTGTCTATCTGAAGCTGAATTGCATTTGTAGATTTGCTTCCAAATAAGATGTAGTAGGTCTTTTCTATGTTAAGTGTTAGTTTGTTGGTTGACATCCATAAGTGGACTTTTTTTAGTTCATTATTAACAACATTATATAGTGTATGTGGGTTGGGGTTAGAGTAGATGAGGGTAGTATCATCAGCAAACAAAATAGGTTTCAGAATGTTAGAGACATTAGGCAGATCATTGATGTAAATAAGAAATAAGAGAAGTCCCAAAATGCTGCCCTGTGGCACTCCAACGGTTATTGGTAGAGTGGGAGAGGTTACATTATTGATATCTACACATTGGTGTCTATCACTAAGATAGGATTGGATATAGTCCAGTGTATGGCCTCGAATTCCATAATGATGGAGTTTACGTATGAGGTAATCGTGATTAACAGTATCAAAGGCCTTTCTCAGGTCAATGAAGAGTCCAATCGGAAACTCATTTTTGTCAAGGGCTGGGTAAATTATATCAAGGAGACTAATAATTGCATCGTTGGTACTCTTTTGGGAGCGGAAGCCAAACTGACAGGGGCTAAGAATGTCAAATTTTACGAGGTAGGAGTAGAGTTGTTTGTAGATAATTTTTTCAAATATTTTTGATAGTATGGGTAGGTTTGATATTGGTCTATAATTGTTTATGTCTGCCAGATTACCTCCTTTATGAACTGGCGTTACTCTTGCTTTTTTAAGGATATCAGGAAAGGTATGACACTCAAGGGATTTGCTGAACAGCAGAGCTATAGGTGGGGCAAGGGCGTGGGAGGCGCTCTTGTATACAATGGATGGGATTTCACTGATGTTCCCAGCTTTGGTTTTTAGTGAGTGTATGATGGACACAACATCTTTCGGGCTTACTGGTGAGAGGAGAAGAGAGTTTGGATAGCTGCCTGAGAGATATGTGTTGTTATGTGTCTGAGTCTGTGGGATTTTACTGGCAAGGTTAGCACCAACCGATGAAAAGAAGCTATTAAATTCATTCGCCATTTCTAAATCAGATGACGGCGTAAGGCCATCCTTAGAGAGTGTTATCTGGTTGTAGGAGTGCTGTTTAGTTCCTAGGATATTAGAGATGGTTTTCCATGTGCTTTTCATGTTGCCTTTTGCTTCTTTGAATCTAGTCTCATAATATGAAAGTTTAGCTTTTCTTATGATACTGGTAAGCACTGATGAGTACCTCTTAACTACTTCCTTTGTAACTAGGCTAATCCTAAATTTCTTTTCATATTCATGTTTTTTGTTGATTGATTTGATTATGCCACTTGTGAGCCACGGGTTATTTTTCCTTTTAACAGTTACTTGTTTGGTAAGGAGGGGACAGTGAGTGTTGTAGAGGCTTAGAGTTTTGGAGAGAAAGAGGTTAGTTAATGAGTTTATATCCTGTGCATTATTAAATTCAGATTCCCAGTTAATATTGTGAAGTGCATTAGAAAGATTGCCTAAAGCTGATTCACTGTGTAGCCTGAATGAGAGTTTCTTGCTTTCTGGTAGTGCTGTGTCCATGTTTGCTATGAGGAAAGTAGAATAGTGGTCAGTTGTTCTGTCATTGATTACCCCAGATGTAAGGGGAGCTGTTATATTAGTCCATAAGTGATCCAGGGTAGTGGCAGATGTTTGAGTGACTCGGGTGGCCAAAATACGCCAAAGCAAAAAGTCCCTCCTTCGACTATGCAGACACGAACACCAACGCACCAAAAAAGCTACACTTGGCAAAAGCCCTAATTCGTCCTCACATAACATACACCCCAATGTCCCTAATGCTCTCAGCCAACACAAGTAAGTAATTATCAAAGAAGGCACCAAGTCAGGAAGGCTATGTAGCACCATCAAATGTATGGAATAATCAGAGGGCGCTAAATATCACTGAAGATGCCAATATGAGAACAGAAACGCATCAGGCGAGCGATATCAAAAGAATCCGATTCACCAAGAAATCTATCGAGGGATAAGTGACTGCGGGAGACGGTCTGAGAGCAAGACACATGCTCGTCCTGGAAGTCAGGACATTCAACAAGGATATACACAACTGTAAGAGGGACAATGCAGTTTGGACAATAAGGAGCAGGGCGGCGCTCCATTAAGTGTACGTGAGTTAAGCACGTATGGCCAATACGCAGCCTTGCCAGAGCTGTTTCCCATCGTCTGTTACAGTGGTATGAGGAAGGCCACAGGGACGCACTACGAGTACGTAGTTTGTTACCAGTAACAGAAGACCAACAACCATGCCAACGGGCAAAGATGTAGGAATGAATAACTGGGTAAAAGTCGGAATAAGGAATACATTTATGAGAGATGGAACAAGTGCGAATAGCTTCCTTAGCGGCTGCAGCCGCACGCTCATTTAAAGAGCCACCAATATGGTTGGGAACCCAGCAAAACTGAATTGTTTTAAATCTACTGAAGATAAGAAACAGCCAATGTTGAATCTCGACGACCACCAGATGGACTGGATTAAATGACTCCAGAGCCATGCGGGCACTGCGAGTCATCTACAGCCACAAAGGAGGATTGACAGCGAGAAAGCAGGAGACGAAGAGCAGAGAGAATAGCATAAAGTTCTGCCGTGAAGATGTTAGTCTCCGGAGGCAGGCGACACATATAGATGTGGTCAGGAAAAACAGTAGCCTACACTGTCTGCAGACTTAGACCCATCGGCGAAGATAGAGACTGAGCGGTAATGTCAAGAAAAGTTTTCAAAGAAAAGACGTTTCAGAACTGTAGAAGGGGTAAAAGCTTTAGTGATGTGAGTCAGGGATTTGCAATATTGAGGAAGGGGACCCACCACAGGGGCAAGGAATGAACAAAATGGAGAAATATTAGTGATACTAATCTAAAGAGAATTTTGCAGGCGAGAAAACCGGACAGAAAGAGGGAGGTGGTGAAGGGTAACAAGAGGGGGAAAACATCAGAGCACGACACAGGTGAAAGTGAGGGTGTTGTAAAGACCGCGCAAGGTAGTAAAAACAGTATCGATCTCGGCGGTCCTGGAGAGACAGGAAGCCAGTGTCAACGTATAAGCTCAGGGCAGGAGTCGAACGAAAGACACCAGACCTGAGGCGCAGCCCTGTATGGTGCAAAAGTTCAAGACGGCGAAGAGAAGGAGAAGCAGAAGAGTAAGCAGGGCAACCAAAATCGAGTTTACAGTATGAGAAAGGAATGCAAAGAGAGGAGCGGATGCCTATCCTCTCCGTAAGAATTATGAGACAGAACCTTAAGTAGGTTAAGGACCTTAGAGCCTTCAACACGAAGGTAAGGGATATGGGGCGACCAAGACAAACGAGTGTCAAAGATTAACCCCAAAAGCTTCGCAGAATCTTTGTACACAAGGGGAAGACCATAACGCGACAAAGAAGGACGAAGGGCGACATGCTTTCGAGTATAAGTCATAGCACAAGTCTTAGTTGCCGAGACCCCTTACGAGATGATTGGTGACCAAAGATGACACGGCATCAATCGCAAGTTGAAGCCGCCGTTGAAGGAAAGGCGAATCACCATCACGACAGCAAAGAGAAAGATCGTCGACATAAAGAGCGGAGAAGATGCCAGAAGGAATGGAGGAAAGGAGACCATTCAGAGCAACCAGAAAAAGAGTAGTGCTCAGAACAGTACCTTGGGGTACACCTTCATATTGTCGATAAGAGACAGAGAGAGTGGTACCAAGCCTGATTAAAGGAACGACGAGAGAGGTAGCTTTGGAGGAAGAGAGGGAGATTACACGAAGGCCAAAAGAACGAAGTTGGGACAGAATATAATATCTCCAGGTTGTGTCATAAGCCTTTTCCAGGTCAAAGAGGATAGCAACAACGGAGGTCTTCGCAGCAAAAGCAGTACGAATATAGACCTCCAAGTTCACCAGGACATCAGTTGTGCTGCGGCACTTGCGAAAACCAAATTGAGATGGAGAGAGGTGGTGATGGTCTTCCAAGAACCACATCAGACGAACATTTACCAAATGCTCAAAGAGTTTGCAGACAGATCGTGAGGGCAATAGGACGGACGTCCTTAGGTGATGTCCCGAGAACCCCCGATTACCAAAGAGAAATTACAACGGCATCGAGCCGTTGTAATTTCATGATTACATTTCAAAATGTAATCTCAGGGACTGACGACTACTTCCAGACCTGGTTATACAGACTCAGTAAATACTGACACGTGCTAGGAGGGGCGATGGCGAAGTATCTCATAATGAATGTCATCCGAGCCCGCTGCCGTACAAGCACAGTGGGCCAGGGCAGACTGAAGTTCAGAAAAAGCGAAGGGATCGTAATAAGGAAGGCGGAGATAAGTACGGAAATCTAAGGGATGAGATTCAAGAACGGGCTTACAAAGAAGTAAGGATTAAGGAAGATGAGAACCAAAGCTAACAGTAGAAAAGTGGTAACCCAGTTCGGTTGTGATCTGCACTGGTTCCGCCACAAGAGCAGTACAGAGTTGAAGAACCGGCGAGATATCTGGAACGAACTTACCACAATCTTACGGATCTTCTTCCAGCTCTACGGCAGAGGAGTATCGGACGTAATGGTGGAAACATAAGCTTTCCAACTCCTGCACATAGCTGAACGAAAGGTCATACGGGCCACCGCATTTGCTTTCCGAAACAAAATAACAGAATCAACCGTCTGCCGGCGTTGATGTTTCTTCCATGCCGCACGCTTAGAGCGGACAGCCCGAGCACAGTCTGCATTCCACCAGGGAACGCACTTCCGCCTTCACTTCACTTCCCAAGGAGAAAGAGCGAGGAATAGAGCGGAGGGCAGCGTCGAAGCCGGTGTCATAAAAAAGGAGAAGGATGCAAGGAGGAGGGCGCAAGGAGGAGGGCGCAAGGAGAGGTCAGAGAGAGTAGCACGGAGGGTGAATAGGTTCCAGTCGGCTTTGGCAAACTGCCACCTAGGGAAGGAGAGGGGAAGGTGGAAATAGAAAAAGGAAACGGATGGGGAAATGGTCCCCGTTATGGAGGTCATCAAGAACCCGCCACGTGAGATCTAAGTAATGGGACGACGAGCAGACACACATCAAGACAGGAAAGGGTGCGAGGTCCAGAGTCCTCATGGGTCGGTTCAAAATAATTCAGAAGACAGAGGGAAAGAGAGAGGACGAACGGTTCGAGAAGGCGGCCTTTGTCAGAACATCACCCCGAAGGGTATGTCGACAGTTGAAATCACCCAACAGGAGCACCGGCTGTGGCAAAGAGTCCAGGAGGTGCTCAAGATCAGGAAGAGAAAGCGGGACATTTGGGGGAAGTGAATGGAACAGACTGTATACCATTTAATCACAAACATGGGCAGCAGAACAATGGATAGGGGATGGAAACAGTAGGAAGGACGAAGGGAATATCAGTACGAATCAAGAGAGCAGTAGAGTTATGGGCCCCAGCAAGAGCTTAGGTGGGGGGGGGGGGAGAAAGAAAGTAATAACCACGAAAGTGACCAGAACGAGCACCAAGCATCGTCTCCTGGAGACAAACACAAAGTGGTGAAAACTGTGTAATCAGCAATTGGAGTTCATGGAAGTTGGCATAAAATCCACGAATATTCCTTTGACGATCCAGGTGTTTCAAGTTGAGGACGGCTTCCTCATGTTTGTAGTGTATACAAGAGCGGGGAGAATGTAGGGTGGAACTCACCCCAATTGAGGCAGCGAGCCTGTGGAGAATTTCACTCTAACTTTTGAGTGACCATCGTCCCCACACATGGGGCATAGATACACAGTACTTGTGCATTTGAGGACACCATGCCCACACTTCCTGCACCTATTGCAATGTCTAGGAGAGAGACTGTACTTGCGAATGGAGCATCTGGCACCAGCAAGAATTAGAGGGTGGAAGGGTCCTATTATCAAAGGTGACTTTCACAACTCGAAGGGGCTGACTGCGACAACCATATGGGGGGGGGGGTGAGTGAACGTGTCCACCTGGAGGAGAGAATGGCCTTGGGCTTCGGGGATATGTTTAATATCCTCATGGCAGTCATTTTTAGCATATCCTCATTTGGTAGTCATCTCTCACTTCCGTCCCCTCGTCATCCCCACCATTCCCCACTCCCTCGTCCGATTCCTTCCCAATTGGTCTGATGTTCCCATCAGAAAATTGGGAACATCAAGTGATCTGATGTTCCTATCACTGAAATATAAGAAAAAGTTGCAACAAGGTGTGGGAGGAGAACAGTGCCAACACTGACATTTAACCGAGCGATTTCTTTTTTACCCGAACAGGGGTCTCCCCAATGCAGTACATTGTGGCTAAGTGGGTAACTGCATCCTTAGAAGCTGCAGCGATGACACGTGTACCGAAATGATGGGGTTGAAAGTAACAGACATCTACTTAATCAACAAGGTGCCTATGGAGGGAAAATTCGTCAGGAGGAGTGGAAACCAGATGATGGAGGTCAGGCGTGGTACATATTAGTATGGGAAGGTAACGTGCGAGTGCGGCCGTGGCGGGGACGGCGTTGAGCACCCCCAGAGAGGGGTTAAAAGGCGCAGTAGTTAGAATAAGAGGCTGAGCCGTGACAGGGGATGGGGTGGTAATCACTGGGGGCTGGGAACTCGACCCTACCACTGAGGAGGGAGGGGAGCGAGTGGGGAGTAGTCCGGTCTGGGCCCAATGTAGCTGGGGCTACAGAGCCCGATCTTCCATCACAGTCCGACTCAGGGGCCTAGTCACCCACCCCATGAGCCTGGGTAAGAGAGGTCGTGTCAGTATCCATATATCATGTATTGTAAAAGGTCTGGGGCCTGGAACCAAGGGATACCACCTACCAGGGCAGCCAGGGAGGCCAAGCGCGGGCCAGTGCAGGAAGGGGTTCTTCGACCCCAGGAGTGCTCCCCCTTTTAAACAGTAGAGTCCTATTGCTTCGTCCATTATCCTACACTGGTACAAAGACCTCATTCTCCCTTTCACCCTAGCCTGGACACCCAGCCATCCACTTAGGGCAGCCATTCACGGGCGATCCCTTCAGCGTGTGGGCCGTTGACTCACAAAACCCCCTACGTTTGTGTTCATTCGTACGTAAAACTCCCAAAGAGGGACAGGAAAGGGGGCGGGACAACCCTCACCGGTCCCAGAGAAGTGTATGTGAGCCCCCTCACCACGTCAAGTTAACACAATGGAAGAGGTCAGCCAACACAAACAAAAAGCTGCAACGAATTCAAACCCAAGATCTGATGTGGGCTACAACACCCGATGGGACGACCTCGTCACGATTGTGATCCTCCACCTCATAGTAAACACACGGCCCATAAACATATAAACTGGAAGCACATGGCCAACAGACACTCACTTAGGTTAACTACATGCCTTGAACACTGTCATGTTCACAGAAAATGGTACCATCCGTTTTCTATGTGTGGCGGAGCAGACGCCAGGGAAGGTAAACAAGAGCGAACAGGACGCCCGCCAAGCTTGGTAGCTACTAGTCATGTATCAGTTCAACTATTAAAGTCAGTAACCAAGCGATGGCTTTATATCAACCCCACAACCAAGACTTCCTCAGTAACACACAAACACCACATTGGCGACGAGGATGAACTGGGAGAGCAGGTATTTTGTTCAACTTCAAACAAGGAAGGAGTATGCTGTCTCGCCCAGAGGAGGAAGAAGTCGTGCTGTGAGCACCATACACAATGCTGTGTGCTAACCAATGCTTTGTGCTAAACGATGCTATGTGCTAACCAATGCTATGTGCTAACCAATGCTATGTGCTACCCCAAGCTATATGCTGACTGAAGAAGCTGTGTTCTAAGGAATCTGAGGAATCTGCCGACGCCGTGTACGAAACGACGCTTTGATGTGTACAAAATCTGATGTTTTGGTTACGAAACGACGCTTCGTGCTACAAAATTCTTCACACTGAACTGACTGCTGTACCAACTGCTGCACCAACTGCTGTGCCAACTGCTGTGCTGCTGTGAGTAGGAACAACACATGTACACAAGGGCTAGGTAAGAAGTCAGTTGCTGCTATATTGTGCACTGTTGTGAACTTTTGCATTAAAATGCTTGTGTGCTTTGCAAAATTAAAGTAATTACAGTGAATTCTTGACTAACATATACAGTGCAGTAAGTGTTTAATATTCTGAGGAACATTTAAGTGATAAGTTACATTTATTCAGTAAAAATGGCAAATATACCTCAGTTTCCTGCATTTGATGCTGACTGTGATCAGACAAACCTGTCACAGAGGTGGGTCAAATAGCTTAAAAGGTTTGAAAATTTGTTGATAGTTTCTGACATCAAAAGTGCTGAAAGAAAGTGTGACTTTCTACTTCATTATGCAGGTGATAGAGTTTGTGACATCTTTGACACACTGAAAGACACTGGTGGTGCCAAAGATTATGACATTGCAAAAGCCAAATTAACTGAACATTTCAAACCAAGGCAAAATACTGCAATGGAAATTATGCATTTCAGGAGAGCCAGACAACTCTCTAATGAAACCGTTGATCAATACCAAACACGTCTGCAGGGTTTAGCAGCCCATTGTGAGTTTGCTGATGTTGACAAAGAAATCAAACAGCAAATAATTGAAACATGCACATCTACACGTCTTCGTCGAAGAGCTCTACAACTTGTTGATGATGACAGTTCTCTTACCAAGATACTGGATATTGCTCGTCGATTGGAAGATGCTGCACGTGATGCTCGTGTCATGGAGTGCAGTGCCAACAACGGTTCTGCCACTGTTACTAACAGTGATGAGGTATGTAAGGTTCAGGGAGGACATCGTAATCAAAGAAGATATCATGCCAAACCTAACAGTAAATTGAGCCGAGAACCACATCACAACTGGGGTCAAGGAACAAGACTCAAGCAGTCACAACGACCCACATCAGAGGGTGTCAACAATAAATGTTACAATTGTGGAGGAGACTACCCACACCAAGATAATGTTTGTCCTGCTCAAGGTAAGAAGTGCTATGAGTGTGGAAAACAAGGTCATTTTGGTGCTATGTGTCGGTCTGCACTCAAGAAACCACAGTCAGTGAATAAAAGCACTGTACGAGGATCAGGTCATAGGGGTCGAGGTGGTAAACGCAATATTGCACCTCATATCCAGAATGTTAACAATGTACAAGACAACATTTCATTACAACCAGTCTCAGATGACAGTGAATGTGATTATACTCATGGAGTACAAGCAATCACAGAATGGAATGATCTTCCAAACAACCCAGAGACATGTGTATACATTGCTGGTATTTGTCTCAAAGTTCTCATTGACACTGGATCAAACATTGACACCATTGCTGAGTGCCACTATGAAAAATTTAAAAAACAGTTCCCAAAGCTAGAAAACTACAATGGTAAAGCCACTGCCTATGCTTCAAAGGTAGCCTTGCCAGTGATTGGAACTTTCACTGCAGAGATTAAGTCAAAGAGTGCAATGCTCACTACTACATTCCATGTTGTTAGGAATGCAAAGGAGTCTTTACTCAGTTACAAGACTTCAACCAAATTGGGGCTACTTCAGCTTTCGAAAACTGTAGCAGTGGAATCTGCAAACAATGTTGATGGTATTGCTGCTGAATTTTCTGATCGATTTAAATCCATAGGTTGTTATACTGATAGCAAAGTACATCTGCATATCAACCCAGATGTAATTCCAGTTGCCCAACCACATCGCCGACAACCATTCCATACTCGCAAGAAAGTCGATGCCGAACTGGCTAGGCTGATGGAACTAGATATCATTGAACCAGTAACAGGCCCAACACCATGGGTAAGCCCAATTGTCACTCCACCAAAGCCGAAGAATCCAGATGAGATACGCATTTGTGTAGACATGCGTGTTCCCAACAAGGCAATAATGCGTGAACGCCATCCTACACCGACTGTAGATGATATGATCTACCGCTTGAATGGTGCAACTGTATTCAGCAAGTTAGATTTAAACAAGGGCTATCATCAGCTTGAACTTGATGCTGAGAGTCGCTTCATCACAACGTTTACGACACATCGAGGTCTGTATAGGTACAAGCGCCTGAGTTTTGGTATCAACAGTGCTGCTGAGGCATTCCAGCACATCATCAGCCAGGTATTGCAAAATATATCTAATGTTGACAACATGTTTGATGACATCATTGTTTATGGCCGTACCCAAGCTGAACACGACAAAGCTCTTCGTGCAACATTGCAACACTTACGAGAAAAGAATTTGACGCTAAGCCGAGCAAAGTGTGAGTTCAATCAACATAAAATTGAATTCTTTGGACATGTACTTAGTGACAAAGGTCTGTCTCCAGATCCTAAGAAAGTTGCAGATATCAAGAATGCTGCACCTCCTTCAACGTCCACTGAAGTACATAGTTTTCTGGGAATGGCAAACTACTGTTCTCGCTTCATTCCAGATTTTGCTACCATTACGAAGCCTCTACGTGAGCTCCTGAAGAAAAATGCATCATGGTACTGGAGCGATATCGAGCAAAATGCATTTGATGCTGTGAAAGATGCACTAGTAGAGAATGCGACTGCTGCGTATTTTGATCCATCAATGGACACTGAGTTAACAGTGGATGCTAGTCCTGTTGGCTTAGGTGCTGTTTCAGCCCAACACAAACCTGGTCAACCAGATTCCAGAGTAGTAATTGCCTACGCCAGCCGTTCTCTCACAGATGTTGAGCAACGATACAGTCAGACAGAGAAGGAAGCTCTTGCTCTTGTATGGGGCTGTGAACACTTCAATGTGTATCTGCTTGGTGCACCCTTCACCACGATAGTCACTGACTACAAACCGTTGGAGACCATCTTCAATAATCCAAAGTCCAAACCACCAGCTCGCATTGAAAGATGGGCTCTTCGTCTGCAACCATACAACTTTACGGTGAAATACAAGCCGGGTGCAGGCAATCCCGCTGATTACATCAGTCGACATCCTGCCAACAGTGTCACCATCACCAAGCATCAGCAAGTTGCCGAGGAATATGTACACTCTGTAACCTGTGATGCAGTCCCTAAGGCTCTTACTCTTGATGAAATCCGTACTGCAACCCTAGAGGACCCAACTCTGCAAGCAACAGTGGATGCATTGACTAAGAAAAAGTTTCCACGCATCCCACCCTCAGGAGTTGACCAAGATGCATTCAAAGCACTTGAACGCATCCAGACAGAATTAAGTGTTAAGCAACAACGTGACACTGTGCTGCGAGGTACTCGTATCGTAATTCCAGCTGTTCTCCAGCAACGTGCTCTGAAGCTTGCACATCAAGGACACCAAGGTCTTGTTAGGACCAAACAGCTGCTACGAGAAAAGGTGTGGTTTCCTGGCATTGATCGTGAAGCAAAGGATATGCATGATGCCTGTGTCCCTTGCCAAGCTGCAGTGGATACTTCAAGACCAACACCTCTACAACCTTCACCACTACCTGCTGCACCATGGACGGAAGTATCGATGGACTTCTGCGGACCACTACCAACTGGAGAGTACTTGATGGTAGTCATTGATGATCACTCACGTTATCCAGAAGTAGAAATCATCACTTCCATATCTGCAAAGGCTGTCATCCCGAAACTCGACAAGATCTTTTCAAATTTTGGCATTCCTGAAGTTGTCAAGACGGACAATGGACCGCCATTCAATGGACAAGACTTCGTCAACTTTGCTGAGCATATTGGATTCAAACACCGCCGTGTGATGCCACTACATCCTCAAGCAAATGGAGAAGTTGAGAGATTCATGCAACCTCTCATGAAAGCGGTACGCTGTGCTCATGCCGAAGGACGATCCTGGAAACAAGCTATGTATGCTTTTCTCAGGAACTACCGTGCAACACCGCATGGAACACTGGGCAAGTCACCTGGTGAACTTTTATTTGGACGTCCTATGAGAATCGCACTACCCGTCATGCCAGCCAAGGTAACGGATAAACGTCTCGCTCAGAAGGATGCACTAGCCAAGGGCAAAATGAAAATTGCTCATGATCAACGTGCAAAGGAACAAGTCATAAAGGTTGGAGATACTGTTCTCGTTAAAAAGAAAAAAGAGGAAAAGTTAGATATGCCGTATGATACAAAACCATATAAAGTGATTAGTGTAAAAGGAACTATGGTAACAGCTAGTAATAGAGATCATAGTATAACACGTAATATGGCTTATTTCAAAGTGATTCCAACTAGTGTAGAAAATGATGAAGTGCAAAGTCGTGCAAAAGAAAAAGAAAAAATGAGTTATAACTCAATAAACAATTCATCAAGGGATATTATTGTATTTGGGGACTCTCGTCCTAAACGTCATGTTAAACGCCTTACACGATTTGATGATTGTGTTCCTAGGTAATGCAAAGTATTTATTTGTTATGCTGAACTAAATTTAATATTGTTTGAATAATGCAGATCTCTCATTCAATATTGTGTAACTTTGTATTACAGTTTTTCATTTTTGTTTAACATTACATATGTATTTTTAACATTGAAATCCTTTGTGATAAAGAATAAGTTGTTTAAATTCTTTGTGTGCTTAATTAATGTTAAATGTATGCAGTATCTCTTGATATGTTAATAACTTACTTTGTGTCAATAACTTTGCTTTGTGCTACAAGCATGGTAGACATCCTGTATTCATTCATTTTAAAGAAAAGGAGGGATGTCATGTTCACAGAAAATGGTACCATCCGTTTTCTATGTGTGGCGGAGCAGACACCAGGGAAGGAAAACAACAGCGTGCAGGACGCCCGCCAAGCTTGGTAGCTACTTGTCATGTATCAGTTCAACTATTAAAGTCAGTAACCAAGCGATGGCTTTATATCAACCCCACAACCAAGACTTCCTCAGTAACACACAAACACTACATCACATTCCTCCCCTACACAATACAGACCACAACACCGACAACCTCTCTATCATCCCGCAACAACCACCACCCGCACTATTGTATACATAAATAACTGTACAGCCTCCCCGCTGAGCACAGCTCCTTCCACACACACACACACACACACACACACACACACACACACACACACACACACACACACACACACACACACACACACACACACACACACACATGGGATCCAAGAGTCAATGCTCGATCCTGCAAGCACAAATAGGTGAGTACACACACATGTAAGACCCATTCTGGAGTATGCGGCCCCAGCATGGAGCCCGTACCTTGTCAGGCACAAGACGAAGGTGGAAAAAGTTCAGAGGTATGCTACTAGACAAGTCCCAGAACTAAGAGGCATGAGTTATGCGGAAAGGCTGCGGGAAATGCACCTTACGACACTGGAAGACAGAAGAGTAAGGGGGGACATGATCACAACCTACAAAATCCTCAGGGGAATCGACCGGGTAAACAAGGATGAACTATTCAACACGGGAGGGACGCGAACAAGGGGACACAGGTGGAAGCTGAGTACCCAAATGAGCCAGAGACATTAGAAAGAACTTTTTCAGTGTCAGAGTGGTTAGTAAATGGAATGCACTAGGAAGTGATGTGGTGGAGGCTGACTCCACACACAGTTTCAAATGTAGATATGATAGAGCCAAGTAGGCTCAGGAATCTGTACGCCAGTTGATTGACGGTTGAGAGGCGGGACCAAAGAGCCGAAGCTCAACCCCCGCAAGCACAATTAGGTGAGTACACACACACACACACACACACACACACACACACACACACACACACACACACACACACACACACACACACACACACACACACACACACACTAGCAGTACCCGGCCTCAGCAACCTTCCTTGTCCCCCAGTCCTCCTCACCATTCCCACCTCACCCGTCTCCTCAGCTTCCCAACCATTCTCCACTCCGTCCCCTCGTCCTCCCCACCATTCCCCACTCCACCATCCTCTCTTCCTTCCCACCATTCCCTCCCCCCTTCCCCTCTCCCTTTGTCCTCCCCACTATTCTCCATTCCCCCATCCTATCATCCCAAACTCCCCCATCCCCTCATCCTTCCCCACCACTAACCCCCTCCCTTGTCCCCTCGTTCTCCCCACCATCTCTCACTTCCGTCCCCTCGTCATCCCCACCATTCCCCACTCCCTCGTCCGATGCCTTCCCAAATGGTCTGATGTTCCCATCAGAAAATTGGGAACATCAAGTGATCTGATGTTCCTATCACTGAAATATAAGAAGAAGTTAAAAAATCAATGAAGATATGAAAAAGTAAAAAAATAAACTATACTCACAAAATGAACGGTATGGTAAACATCACAGCTCATTTCAAACACAATTCACACAAAATAATTAATTCAAAATGAAAATAAATCAAAATCTATGAAAATTCAATTTATCAATGCAATTAGAAACATTGAAATGGAATTAAAACATATTTAGTATAACGTGTGTTGCTCATACATGCCACAGATGGTGCTGTTTTTCAAGAAAAACATAATTTTACCTGTCAGAGGTGTGGCATCTATACTTATACTTACGAAATGAATGGTACTGCAAACAACACAGCTCAATTCCAACACAATGTCACACAAAATATTTCAATAAAAAATAAAATATATCGAAATCTATGAAAATAAAATTTACCAATGCAATCTGAAAAACTGAAATGGAATTCGTGACATTTAGAATAGCGTGCGTGTTGCTATTATGTGCAACAGATGGCGCTGTTTTTCCCAAACGCATGTTTTTACCTGTCACAGGGTAAAATCATGGTATACCTACTATCTATATAGTAGGTATATAAAAAGACGCGCCCATTCGAAAAAAACGTTGTATCAAAATTTCAAAGGAATTTGTGAAGAACTATATATATATATATGTCGTACCTAATAGCCAGAACGCACTTCTCAGCCTACTATGCAAGGTCCGATTTGCCTAATAAGCCAAGTTTTCATGAAATAATTGTTTTTCGGCTACCTAACCTACCTAACCTAACCTAACCTAACTTTTTCGGCTACCTAACCTAACCTAACCTATAAAGATAGGTTAGGTTAGGTTAGGTAGGGTTGGTTAGGTTCGGTCATATATCTACGTTAATTTTAACTCCAATAAAAAAAAAATTGACCTCATACATAATGAAATGGGTAGCTTTATCATTTCATAAGAAAAAAATTAGAGAAAATATATTAATTCAGGAAAACTTGGCTTATTAGGCAAATCGGGCCGTGCATAGTAGGCTGAGAAGTGCATTCTGGCTACTAGGTACGACATACATATATATATATATATGTCGTACCTAGTAGCCAGAACTCACTTCTCAGCCTACTATTCAAGGCCCGATTTGCCTAATAAGCCTAGTTTTCCTGAATTAATATATTTACTATAATTTTTTTCTTATGAAATGATAAAGCAACCCTTTTCTCTATGTATGACGTCAATTTTTTTTTATTGGAGTTAAAATTAACGTAGATATATGACCGAACCTAACCAACCCTACCTAACCTAACCTAACCTATATTTATAGGTAAGGTTAGGTTAGGTAGCCAAAAAAAGCTAGGTTAGGTTAGGTTAGGTAGGTTAGGTAGACGAAAAAACATTAATTCATGAAAACTTGGCTTATTAGGCAAATCGGGCCTTGAATAGTAGGCTGAGAAGTGCGTTCTGGCTATTAGGTACGACATATATATATATATATATATATATATATATATATATATATATATATATATATATATATATATATATATTTATATATAACTGAAAACTCACACCCCAGAAGTGACTCGAACCCATACTCCCAGAAGCAACGCAACTGGTATGTACAAGACGCCTTAATCCACTTGACCATCACGACCGGACATAATGAGGTGATAGCCGAGGCTATCTACTCACTCTCTACTCACGTTGCTCCATTCAGAGCAGTGGGTAAGCGCTCGACGAATATAAACATTGAGAACACTGGTTTTGTATCTTTGGGGGCACTCACTTCTACCGTTCAGGCATAATCCTATGTTGGTGGGCTTGGTATATACGTTGGTGCTTAAAGAGGTCCCTGTTTTTGTTATTAGTACATCCAAGAATGGCAGACTGTTATTTTCACTATTTTCATGTGTAAATCGGAGTACTGACTCTCTCTCTAGGTGTCTTTTTAGGTCAATTAGTTCATCTGAGTCTTTTACTATTACGAATATGTCATCTACATAACGGCAGTATACAGTTGGTTTTTGTCTGCTACTGAAGACCCTATCTTCGATGGTTCCCATATAAAAAATAGCAAATAAAACTCCTAAGGGGGAGCCCATTGCTACTCCGTCTATTTGTAAATACATGTCTCCTTGTGGACTGATGAAAGGGGCTTCCTTTGTACATGCTTCGAGAAGACTTTTCAAGTGTGGCTCAGGTATGTCTAATTTGGGGGTGCTCTCGTCTCTGTATACTCTGTCCAGTATCATTCCTATGGTTGTGTCGACTGGGTTCCTATGGTTGTGTTCAGGTATTGGTGAACAACGGATATAGCAACGCGGAAATAAACGCTGCTATAAGAAGACACTTGGACCGTTGGTATAATTCAGAACCTAGAACAGAAACCACAACACCCCCAATAAAATTATATTACAAATCAACCATGCACAGTGAACATATAAAAGAGGAAAGAATAATGAAAGAAATAATCCGTAAAGGAGTAAAAAGCACTACTCCTAACCAAAACATAAACCTGATAATATTCTACAAAACCAAGAAGACTTCCGAACTCCTTATCAAAAACAGCCCGAAGCCGACGGAGAACCCTCTACAGCAGTCAAGCGTTGTATACATGTACACTTGCCCCCACGAAGGATGTAACCTTCAATGTAAGTACATAGGTATGACGTCGACTAAGCTGACGAGGCGTTTGACATGCCATCTTCAATCTGGTGCCCCTAGGAATCACATGAGACAAGCCCATGACATTACTCTAACAAGAGAAATGTTGAACAAGAATACTTGCATAATAGACAAAACCCAAGATTCAAGAAGATTACAAATTCTTGAGGCAATTCACATAAGAATAGAGCGACCTACCATGAACACCCAAATCACGGAACTATTTACTCTACCCACCATGAGAGTAAAGACAAGACAAGAACATATCGATGCCAACCCAGAAGACAATGTCCAACATAACAGGCCAATTACACTGGATTAATCTTTGTGTTTAGATAGGAGATGCCTCGTATGGGCCAATAAGCCTTCTGCAGCCCCTATGTTTATCCCTTATGTATCCCCCCATGTTTTCACCTTCATTGTATTATCACCTGACCTAATGCGGGTATAAAATCAACTAGTATTGTAAGATCTGTTCACTTGAGAATGAACCATGGAGGTTCGAAACGTCGTGCAAATTATACAAAATAAGTGTAATACACTCTATAGTAAATCACTTCTTTTCTTCACCTTAAAAGTACGAAAATGAGTTTTGGAGAACTCCTATTTCAATTAAGCCCTGATGCTAAGAAAATAGTTAGAGGGGATAGAAGCCCTAAACCAGAAAATAATTAATACAGAATATGCGGTCATATTCAATGAAACATGTTTGAAAGAAAACCTGCTGCCAGTATACACCAATATATATATATATATATATATATATATATATATATATATATATATATATATATATATATATATATATATATATATATATGTCGTACCTAGTAGCCAGAACTCACTTCTCAGCCTACTATGCAAGGCCCGATTTGCCTAATAAGCCAAGTTTTCATGAATTAGTTGTTTTTCGACTACCTAACCTACCTAACCTAACCTAACCTAACTTTTTCGGCTACCTAACCGAACCTAACCTATAAAGATAGGTTAGGTTAGGTTAGGTAGGGTTGGTTAGGTTCGGTCATATATCTACGTTAATTTTAACTCCAATAACAAAAAATTGACCTCATACATAATGAAATGGATAGCTTTATCATTTCAAAAGAAAAAAAATAGAGAAAATATATTAATTCAGGAAAACTTGGCTTATTAGGCAAATCTGGCCATGCATAGTAGGCTGAGAAGTGCGTTCTGGCTACTAGGTACGACATATATATATATATATATATATATATATATATATATATATATATATATATAATATATATATATGCAATTGACGATCACAAAACATGATCACAGTTTAAGAAACAACTTTGATAGAGAGGCTTACAATGTCTCATTATAATTGTATATTCATATATTGTGTGTTCATGAGGCTTTTCTTTAATCTTTCATTCTTTTTCTCTGACCACTTAATCTTCTTTGACCATTCTAAGGTAAGCTTTACCTGCTTTTTGGTTAATTCTTTCCTAGGGATGGGTTAGTCAGGTGTCGGCCTATATATCCTCCCACCCTTCTCCCTTCTCCTTAGTCTGGTGTTGACAAAGGCTTTAACAAGCCGAAACGTTCACTTCATTTCATATTTCTCTGTGGGTTTTCCATATATATATATATGTCGTACCTAGTAGCTAGAACTCACTTCTCGGCCTACTATGCAAGGCCCGATTTGCCTAATAAGCCAAGTTTTCCTGAATTAATATATTTTCTCTAATTGTTTTCTTATGAAATGATAAAGCTACCCATTTCATTATGTATGAGGTAAAAAAAAATTTATTGGAGTTAAAATTAACGTAGATATATTACCAAACCTAACCAACCCTACCTAACCTAACCTATCTTTATAGGTTAGGTTAGGTTGGGTAGCCGAAAAAGTTTGGTTAGGTTAGGTTAGGTAGTCGAAAAACCATTAATTCATGAAAATGGGCCTTGCATAGTAGGCTGAGAAGTGCGTTCTGGCTAATAGGTACGACATATATATATATATATATATATATATATATATATATATATATATATATATATATATATATATATATATATGTCGTACCTAGTAGCCAGAACGCACTTGTCAGCCTACTATGCAAGGCAAAATTTGCCTAATAAGCCAAATTTTCCTGAATTAATATATTTTCTCAAATTTTTTTCTTATGAAAAGATAAAGCTACCCATTTCATTATGTATGAGGTAAAAATTTTTTTATTGTAGTTAAAATTACGTAGATATATGACGGAACCTAACCAACCCTACCTAACCTAACCTAACCTATCTTTATAGGTTAGGTTAGGTTAGGTAGCCAAAAAAGTTAGGTTAGGTTAGGTTAGGTAGGTTAGGTCGTCGAAAAACAATTAATTCATGAAAACTTGGCTTATTAGGCAAATCGGGCCTTGCATAGTAGGCTGAGAAGTGCGTTCTGGCTACTAGGTACGACATATATATATATATATATATATGTCGTACCTAGTAGGCAGAACGCACTTCTCAGCCTACTATGCAAGGCCCGATTTGCCTAATTAGCCAAGTTTTCATGAATTAATTGTTTTTCGACTACCTAACCTACCTAACCTAACCTAACCTAACTTTTTCGGCAACCTAACCTAGCCTAACCTTTAAAGATAGGTTAGGTTAGGTTAGGTAGGGTTGGTTAGGTTCGGTCATATATCTACGTTAATTTTAACTCCAATAAAAAAAAATTGACCTCATACATTATGAAATGGGTAGCTTTATCATTTCATAAGAAAAAAATTAGAGAAAATATAATAATTCAGGAAAACTTGGCTTATTAGGCAAATCGGGCCTTGCATAGTAGGCTGAGAAGTGCGTTCTGGCTACTAGGTACGACATATATATATATATGTCGTACCTAATAGCCAGAACGCACTTCTCTGCCTACTATTCAAGGCCCGATTTGCCTAATAAGCCAAGTTTTCATGAATTAATTGTTTTTCGACTACCTAACCTACCTAACCTAACCTAACCTAACATTTTCGGCTACCTAACCTAACCTAACCTATAAAGATAGGTTAGGTTAGGTTAGGTAGGGTTGGTTAGGTTTGGTCATATATCTACGTTAATTTTAACTCCAATAAAAAAAAATTGACCTCATACATAATGAAATGGGTAGCTTTATCATTTCATAAGAAAAAAATTTGAGAAAATATATTAATTCATCAAAACTTGGCTTATTAGGCAAATCGGGCCTTGCATAGTAGGCTGAGAAGTGCGTTCTGGCTACTAGGTACGACATATATATATATATATATATATATATATATATATATATATATATATATATATATATATATATATATATATATATATATATATATAAAGCTACCCATTTCATATATATATATATATATATATATATATATATATATATATATATATATATATATATATATATATATATATATATATATATATATATATATATATATATGTCGTACCTAGTAGCCAGAACGCACTTCTCAGCCTACTATGCAAGGCCCGATTTGCCTAATAAGCCAAGTTTTCCTGAATTAATCAATTTTCGCTAATTTTTTTCTTAGGAAATGATAAAGCTACGCATTTCATTATGTATGAGGTCAATTTTTTTTATTGGAGTTAAAATTAACGTAGATATATGACCGAACCTAACCAACCCTACCTAACCTCACCTAACCTATCTTTATAGGTTAGGTTAGGTTAGGTAGCCGAAAAAGTTAGGTTAGGTTAGCTTAGGTAGGTTAGGTAGCCGAAAAACAATTAATTCAGGAAAACTTGGCTTATTAGGCAAATCGGGCCTTGCATAGTAGGCTGAGAAGTGCGTTCTGGCTACTAGGTACGACATATATATATATATATAAATATATATATGTCGTACCTAGTAGCCAGAACTCACTTTTTGGCCTACTATTCAAGGCCCGATTTGCCTAATAAGCCAAGTTTTCCTTAATTAATATATTTTTTCTAATTTTTTTCTTATGAAATGATAAAGCTACCTATTTCATTATGTATGAGGTCAATTTTATTTTATTGGAGTTAAAATTAACGTAGATATATGACCGAACCTAACCAACCCTACCTAACCTAACCTAACCTATCTTTATAGGTTAGGTTTGGTTAGGTAGCCGAAAAAGTTAGGTTAGGTCAGGTTAGGTAGGTTAGGTAGTCGAAAAACAATTAATTCATGAAAACTTGGCTTATTAGGCAAATCGGGCCTTGCATAGTAGGCTGAGAAGTGCGTTCTGGCTACTAGGTACGACATATATATATATATATATATATATATATATATATATATATATATATATATATATATATATATATATATATATATATATATATATATATATATATATATATATATATATATATATATATATATATATATATATATATATATATATATATATATATATATATATATAGGTACCAGGTTCCTCCCAAAAGGGAGGGAGACACAAGTACTCATAGGAGTGGTGAGTGTGAGGGACAGCTAGCCACCCCTCCTGCCACCACCCTTTGTTAAAGCCGTCAGTCTGGTGTTGACAAAGGCTTTAACAAAGCCGAAACGTTCACCTCATTTCATATTTCTCTGTGGATTTTCCGCATATATATATATATATATATATATATATATATATATATATATATATATATATATATATATATATATATATATATATATATATATATATATATATATATATATATTATGACCGAAAAAGTAAGATTAATAATTCTAACACGAATTTTCTCAATCTTTCGTACATTTCTTTTCACTGTTGGAGGTAATTCAAAAATCAATTCTCCAAAATTCATTTTTATTTCTAGTCTGACGCGACACTTGAGCGCGTTTCGTAAAACTTATTACATTTTCAAAGACTTTACACATACACAACTGAATAGAACTTACATATCTCCGATTAGTTTATATCTACATTTGAGTGAGGTGGATGGGGTGAGATGGTATTTAATAGGGTATTAATTTCATCAACACAAGACAGAACACGAAACAATGGGTATTGAAATGGAAGTGATTGTAGAAAGCCTATTGGTCCATATTTCTTGATGCTTCTATATTGGAGCGGAGTCTTGAGGTGGGTAGAATATAGTTGTGCATTAATTGGCTGTTGATTGCTGGTGTTGACTTCTTAATGTGCAGTGCCTCGCAAACGTCAAGCCGTCTGCTATCGCTGTATCTATCGATGATTTCTGTGTTGTTTACTAGGATTTCTCTGGCGATGGTTTGGTCAAATTCATAAAAATGAATTTTGGAGAATTGATTTTTGAATTACCCCCAACAGTGAAAAGAAATGTACGAAAGATTGAGAAAATTCGTGTTAGAATTATTAATCTTACTTTTTCGGTCATATTTAATAATATATGTCTACAGGAAAGACTGCTACCAAAATATACTAATATATATATATATATATATATATATATATATATATATATATATATATATATATATATATATATATATATATATATATATATACATATATATATATATATATATATATATATATATATATATATATATATATATATATATATATATATATATATATATATATATATATATATATATATAGTCGTACCTAGTAGCCAGAACGCACTTCTCGGCCTACTATGATCTCCAGTCTTGTCTCTCCCACTCTGGAAGATCTCAGCTTTATCCCAAAATGGTCGGCTATTGACTGTAACTGTGCCTTGGTGCACTCCTCCAGCACCTGCTCATCTCTAGTGTCAATGAACCTCGTTACTTTATCATCCTCCATCTTGTGCTATAAGTGATAACCTGTACCTGGTACCTAATACCACTGCAAAGTACCACAACTGCAACCTTTATCTTGATCGTAATCCTGGCAAGGTCGCCAATGTCGGGGTTACTCGGCGAGCAACAGTATACTCAAGGTCACTCACCGTAGCCCTGCGGGTCTTCACTCTATCCTCGCAGCGCCACTGTACGCCAGGAGAGTATCCCAGTCAATCCCAACCGGCCTCTGATCGAGAAGGAGTACGAACACAACTTCTTCACTTAACTGTTGTATGCCCGCCCCAACATAGGGCTCTACTACTAACCACAAGGTCGCCAACTGGTGTTTTCGGTGTCCAGTAACACGTCAGTGGTTTTGTTGAATTGTGGTAACAGTGGCAAGAACACACTCAATATGACTGATATCAGGCAGGTATTTACTTCTATCGCTCTCTGCTTTCAGGTATTATATAGCCACAAGAAATATGGAGGGGATGATATAAACACCAATGTACATTGTATTTTACTTAAAACTCATTCAAAGACATCACAAGATTATATCAATAAGCAAACAGCTGTTTCAGGCGGGAGTCGCTCGTTCCCACGCATATAATATGAACTCACCAAGCCGGCAACGCTCCCCCTCACGTCAGTCAAAATCAGCTGGGCGACTACCCCCTGCGCGAATGTTACTTTATCTGTTTGTGGCGTGCCGCGCCAGTTTCTTTAAGTTCTCAAAGATCACTAGAAGTTCGAACACACAATATTTGCGACAATAGCAGGTAAATACTTCGCTACACTGATCTTGGGCTCAATCAAACATCTCTATATTAATAGACACAATACCTCACTATCATAGTATAACATACTGCCCTTCATTTAATGATCACGTATGCAAGTATATATCACTGGAGTTCTCAGTAATTCCTTCCGTGGGCGATAACACAATTAATCACTGCACACATGAATGATTATTCAATACACAAGCATAGACATATATATATGTGGATGAGTCATAGACATCAATAATGGTAATGACATAGTTATTGGGCACATAGCCTAACTCCAAATACTGGCATAGTTATATATATATTCTCTCACTAAATGATCATATTAAAGTCTCATTAATGACATTATCAACACAGTAAATTCATCAATTACTCCGGGTGCCTGCACACACCAATAATAATCATAAATATCGTGAGTACTCTTTATAGTCCCACTGCACACTTGTGCCTTACTGTGACATAGGTGAGCCTTGCTCACGACATACAAAATACTCTGGCTAAATAATATAGCTGACTAAAGGGGAATTGGGTGGGAAACTAGAATCACCTACTTCCACCTATCCTCCAATGAGAGTTGAGTTGTAGCTCCTGGTCCTGGCTCCTGCCTCGTGTAGGGAAAGCCCCCACACACACACTGTCGTGTCCTCCAGGAACTCAATCAACGTCCCACCGTAAGCGCGTCGTCTCCGTGCCTTTTCACTGCAGGTCCGTGCTCCTCCTCGACTTCTGGTAGGATTGGAGTCGGTCTCCCGGCCGTCGACTTCTCCTCCCAGCTACGGCTGCCTGCCTACGTCTCGGCTGCAGTCGTTCGGATTCCCGAATAGTTTTCTTCTTCCACTGCTTCCCGGTGGCTCGGTCCAGCCACTACGCCGTCACAAACGGGTGAACTGCCTCAGACGTCGTATACGTCACTGCACAGACTTCACTTCTTCTTGCACAGTACCTGTCCTGGTGCACTTGTTGCTCAATATCCCGTCGATTCCCTCTCTGGGCCAACACATGAACGAAGGAAGACCTCACAGAGTACTGGCAGACTTCGGGTGACGCGTAAAATCCACGGGAGCGGGAAACAACTGTCAAACTGACAGGACCAATCTTCGCACGTCCAACCACCTTGACATGTCGTGTCAGACTGATTCCCTCCGGAGGATTAGCTCAGCAACTACGTCATCACTGTGGAGCTATCAGCCGTCGCATACGTCTCTGCCTAGACTCCACTCTTGCACAACACCTGTTCCTGGAGCACTTGTGGCTCAATATTCTGTCAATTCCTTCTCTGGTCCAACACATGAACGAAGGAAGACCCCACAGGTGATGGCAGACCACGGGTGATGCGTAAGTCCTCCGGAGACGGGGTAAACTGTCCAACTGACAGGACCCCCAGCGCACGTCCGACCTCATTGACGTGCTGTCTTAGACTGCTGGCGCCAGCGCGGCGCGATGACCGGACCCCCCTTCCTTCGTGACGTCATATTTGCCATGGGAGGTTTTCATTGGCACCCTGTGCCACGTCGCTGTCGGTGACCAATCTGGTGTCACTGACGTCACACAGTTTTGGCGGGAAAACAGAAGAGCCAGCGCCATATTGGCTTCCTAAAGGGCCTAAACCACAGGCCAAAATACTCTTCTTTTATGAATTTCTCGGCACTTCGAGAACACTACATTCTCCTACACATATCAACCTGATGTCTGCGACGTAGAGAACGCTCGGGTAAAGTGGACATGACTCTTACTGCAGGCGTGGGAGAAATATAAGGAAGGGGGGAACACCGTCACAATATATATATATATGTCGTACCTAGTAGCCAGAACGCACTTCTCTGCCTACTATGCAAGGCCCGATTTGCCTAATAAGCCAAGTTTTCACGAATTAATTGTTTTTCGACTACCTAACCTACCTAACCTAACCTAACCTAACTTTTTCGGCTACCTAACCTAACCTAACCTATAAAGATAGGTTAGGTTAGGTTAGGTAGGGTTGGTTAGGTTCGGTCATATATCTACGTTAATTTTAACTCCAATAAAAAAAAATTGACCTCATACATAATGAAATGGGTAGCTTTATCATTTCATAAGAAAAAAATTAGAGAAAATATATTAATTCAGGAAAATTTGGCTTATTAAGCAAATCGGGCCTTGCATAGTAGGCCAAAAAGTGCGTTCTGGCTACTAGGTACGACATATATATATATATATATATATATATATATATATATATATATATATATATATATATATATATATATATATATATGTGTGTGTATATCACGAAAATAAACACGTGATTAAGAATGTGACAATGTCAGACCACGGAGGAAAAATGAAACAGGAAATTTCCTTAAGTACTTTCGTATATTAAATACATCTTCAGAAGGTGAAATTTCAATTTATTTAATTTAAGGAAATTTAAGGAAATTTCCTGTTTCATTTTTCCTCCGTGGTCTGACATTGTCATATATATATATATATATATATATATATATATATATATATATATATATATAACTGAAAACTCACACCCCAGAAGTGACTCGAACCCATACTCCCAGGAGCCACGCAACTGGTATGTACAAGACGCCTTAATCCACTTGACCATCACGACCGGACATAATGAGGTGATAGCCGAGGCTATTTGAACCACCCCACCGCCGGCACTCGGATAGTAATCTTGGGCATAGCATTTTACCAAATCACCTCATTCTTTGGGGCACACGTGAGGAACACAAATGCGAACAAGCCTGAATGGTCCCCAGGACAATATGCAACTGAAAACTCACACCCCAGAAGTGACTCGAACCCATACTCCCAGGAGCCACGCAACTGGTATGTACAAGACGCCTTAATCCACTTGACCATCACGACCGGACATAATGAGGTGATAGCCGAGGCTATTTGAACCACCCCACCGCCGGCACTCGGATAGTAATCTTGGGCATAGCATTTTACCAAATCACCTCATTCTTTGGGGCACACGTGAGGAACACAAATGCGAACAAGCCTGAATGGTCCCCAGGACAATATGCAACTGAAAACTCACACCCCAGAAGTGACTCGAACCCATACTCCCAGGAGCCACGCAACTGGTATGTACAAGACGCCTTAATCCACTTGACCATCACGACCGGACATAATGAGGTGATAGCCGAGGCTATTTGAACCACCCCACCGCCGGCACTCGGATAGTAATCTTGGGCATAGCATTTTACCAAATCACCTCATTCTTTGGGGCACACGTGAGGAACACAAATGCGAACAAGCCTGAATGGTCCCCAGGACAATATGCAACTGAAAACTCACACCCCAGAAGTGACTCGAACCCATACTCCCAGGAGCCACACAACTGGTATGTACAAGACGCCTTAATCCACTTGACCATCACGACCGGACATAATGAGGTGATAGCCGAGGCTATTTGAACCACCCCACCGCCGGCACTCGGATAGTAATCTTGGGCATAGCATTTTACCAAATCACCTCATTCTTTGGGGCACACGTGAGGAACACAAATGCGAACAAGCCTGAATGGTCCCCAGGACAATATGCAACTGAAAACTCACACCCCAGAAGTGACTCGAACCCATACTCCCAGGAGCCACGCAACTGGTATGTACAAGACGCCTTAATCCACTTGACCATCACGACCGGACATAATGAGGTGATAGCCGAGGCTATTTGAACCACCCCACCGCCGGCACTCGGAGAGTAATCTTGGGCATAGCATTTTACCAAATCACCTCATTCTTTGGGGCACACGTGAGGAACACAAATGCGAACAAGCCTGAATGGTCCCCAGGACAATATGCAACTGAAAACTCACACCCCAGAAGTGACTCGAACCCATACTCCCAGGAGCCACGCAACTGGTATGTACAAGACGCCTTAATCCACTTGACCATCACGACCGGACATAATGAGGTGATAGCCGAGGCTATTTGAACCACCCCACCGCCGGCACTCGGATAGTAATCTTGGGCATAGCATTTTACCAAATCACCTCATTCTTTGGGGCACACGTGAGGAACACAAATGCGAACAAGCCTGAATGGTCCCCAGGACAATATGCAACTGAAAACTCACACCCCAGAAGTGACTCGAACCCATACTCCCAGGAGCCACGCAACTGGTATGTACAAGACGCCTTAATCCACTTGACCATCACGACCGGACATAATGAGGTGATAGCCGAGGCTATTTGAACCACCCCACCGCCGGCACTCGGATAGTAAAATGATGGTAAAATGGTAAGATGGTAAAATGCTATGCCCAAGATTACTATCCGAGTGCCGGCGGTGGGGTGGTTCAAATAGCCTCGGCTATCACCTCATTATGTCCGGTCGTGATGGTCAAGTGGATTAAGGCGTCTTGTACATACCAGTTGCGTGGCTCCTGGGAGTATGGGTTCGAGTCACTTCTGGGGTGTGAGTTTTCAGTTGCATATTGTCCTGGGGACCATTCAGGCTTGTTCGCATTTGTGTTCCTCACGTGTGCCCCAAAGAATGAGGTGATTTGGTAAAATGCTATGCCCAAGATTACTATCCGAGTGCCGGCGGTGGGGTGGTTCAAATAGCCTCGGCTATCACCTCATTATGTCCGGTCGTGATGGTCAAGTGGATTAAGGCGTCTTGTACATACCAGTTGCGTGGCTCCTGGGAGTATGGGTTCGAGTCACTTCTGGGGTGTGAGTTTTCAGTTGCATATTGTCCTGGGGACCATTCAGGCTTGTTCGCATTTGTGTTCCTCACGTGTGCCCCAAAGAATGAGGTGATTTGGTAAAATGCTATGCCCAAGATTACTATCCGAGTGCCGGCGGTGGGGTGGTTCAAATAGCCTCGGCTATCACCTCATTATGTCCGGTCGTGATGGTCAAGTGGATTAATGCGTCTTGTACATACCAGTTGCGTGGCTCCTGGGAGTATGGGTTCGAGTCACTTCTGGGGTGTGAGTTTTCAGTTGCATATTGTCCTGGGGACCATTCAGGCTTGTTCGCATTTGTGTTCCTCACGTGTGCCCCAAAGAATGAGGTGATTTGGTAAAATGCTATGCCCAAGATTACTATCCGAGTGCCGGCGGTGGGGTGGTTCAAATAGCCTCGGCTATCACCTCATTATGTCCGGTCGTGATGGTCAAGTGGATTAAGGCGTCTTGTACATACCAGTTGCGTGGCTCCTGGGAGTATGGGTTCGAGTCACTTCTGGGGTGTGAGTTTTCAGTTGCATATTGTCCTGGGGACCATTCAGGCTTGTTCGCATATATATATATATATATATATATATATATATATATATATATATATATATATATATATATATATATATATATATATATATATATGTATATATATTAATAATAATAATAAAATATATTCTTGAATACATATGTATTAACGACTGGCCGACGTCTTGAAATTCCTCCCTTAACCCACCTCCCCTCTTCCCCTCATGAGTACCGACTTGTGCCAGTGTTACCATGTCTTTCCAATACGAATTCTTTGTGCACCTAATTTTATATGATGATAAAATATTTAATGTACTGAATTCTTGATATGTGTTATTATGTAAGGTTGTGTATTATAATATGAGCTTGGGATATTTGAATGATGAGTCAGTTGACTCATAGAGGTTGGATATAGTATTGCGCCTCGGCTAGCTTGTCTAAAGGCGGCACTACTCTCTGATCATCTTAGGCGAGCGTATCTGTGGTGTTACAGTCCGGGGATTGTGACATTTGTGTTATTTGACTGCTAGGATGTTAGTCATGTTGCTGTAATGCATTGTCGTGGATCTTTTCTACCGTTGTGCATCATTTATACCAGGTGGTAGGCTTTCTTATGTCTTAGTGAGGCGATTTATCCTGAGGAAACTTAAATTAAGTAATGCCAAGGTGCTGTATTTAATAGTTTCCTCATACCTCATGTGCTACTGGTTGTGACACCACAACCCTTTTTTGGTATCAGCAGCATAATAGGCACTAGTGTCCCACTGTGCCAGGATAGAGCCTGGTATCAGCTAGTGGTGATTGTATGCAGTTTCCAGACCGGTTGGTGATCATGCCAAGTTGTTGAGAAGCTGGATAAAGTAATTGCGAGAGTGTTAGTAGATGGTATTATTTTTTAATGTTATGTGGATTTATATTAATGCCCAGTAAACTGGATTTTTTTTTTTGCAAGCCCTTCACTTCCCTAAAACATTGATTGATATTTGGCCAGGCTAAGTCTTCCAGTTATGCTGAAGATTACCCTCTCTCATAACATTAAAATGAGGGGTCTTGTCAGTGGTCATGGCGAAGTACCGTGCAGGATGGGACAAGATTCGTATATCACGATATAATTATATATATCTATATAAATAAAAATAGCAATGTTCGTTTGTGCATAACCGCTAATCTCCGAAAGTTCTTCACAAATTGCTCTGAAATTTTCACACAACGTTCCATTCGCATCCGGCCAGGTTTTTATATACATCCTATATAGATATCACGTATGTGACGGTTAAAAAATATGCTTTTTCTGAAAATCTGTGTTTTTCATGTGAGAGAAATCTTCAAAACCTCTCTTGGGATGGCTTTGTAATTTTGACACAACGTTGCATTCGAACAGGTACATCTTTTTATATATCTACTATATACATACCTCACATGTGACAGGAAAAAAAACATGCTTAAAAAAAAAGAAAGAAACGGTGCCATCTGTTGGACGTAAGAGCAACACACGCTGTAATTTCCAAAAGTTCTTCACCAATTCCTTTGAAATTTTGACACAACATTTCTTTCGAATGGGCGCGTCTTTTTATATACCTACTATATAGATAGTAGGTATACCATGATTTTACCCTGTGACAGGTAAAAACATGCGTTTGGGAAAAACAGCGCCATCTGTTGCACATAATAGCAACACGCACGCTATTCTAAATGTCACGAATTCCATTTCAGTTTTCAGATTGCATTGATAAATTTTATTTTCATAGATTTCGATATATTTTATTTTTATTGAATTATTTTGTGTGACATTGTGTTGGAATTGAACTGTGTTGTTTGCAATACCTTTCATTTCGTAAGTATAAGTATAGATGCCACACCTCTGACAGGTAAAAGTATGCTTTTCTTGAAAAACAGCACCATCTGTGGCATGTATGAGCAACACACATGTTATACTAAATATGTTTTAATTCAATTTCAGTGTTTCTAATTGCATTGATAAATTGAATTTTCATAGATTTTGATTTATTTTCATTTTGAAATAATTATTTTGTGTGAATTGTGTTGGAATTAAGCTGTGATGTTTACCATACCGTTTATTTTGTGAGTATAGTTTATTTTTTTACTTTTTCATATCTTCATTGAATTTTTTAACTTCTTCTTATATTTCAGTGATAGGAACATCAGATCACTTGATGTTCCCAATTTTCTGATGGGAACATCAGACCATTTGGGAAGGCATCGGACGAGGGAGTGGGGAATGGTGGGGATGACGAGGGGACGGAAGTGAGAGATGGTGGGGAGAACGAGGGGACAAGGGAGGGGGTAGTAGTAGGGTGTAAGCGCCACAGGGGAATTTTTTTTTCTGGGAGAAAATTCCCCTGTAGCGCTTCGGGGTTTCAGGTGAATTTGTAAATTCCCCTGTAGCGCTTGGGGGGTTTCAGGTGAATTTGGGGAGTCACAGATTTGGAAGTAAGGATTTCTTATGAGGAAAATAATTTTTGAGATTTTAGAAGTTTTGTAAGGTTTCTTATAATGAAAATAATTTCCGAGACTTAGAAGTTTGTTAAAGTCTTATCATGAAATAATGTCATACGACTTTTGTTAAAAGTTCTTATTTGTTTCTTACTTAGAAACTTGTATATTGCTATATATATCTAATTCATTTCCCTGCCATCCCCCCCTCCCTCACCTTTCCCTCCCCCTGCATCCCCCCCGCTTGTACCTCACACCCCCCTCCCTCCCCCCTTACCTCGCAATCTGTCGCCTCACTTGTGTTTACTTTAGACGTTAGCCAGACACGGCCTTCAGGTCACCTCGGTAATCGTATCTTATCTTCTCCATAATAATATCTGGACCGTCCCTCTCTCTCTCTCTCTCTCCTCCTATTTCCTTACAGCTATTTTCAGAGTTTCAAATAATCATAGAAGTTTATTTATATGTTTATGACCGAATTTGTATAAGGTCCATTTTCAGAGAATATTGTCTTAGATGTTTTGTTAAGGAAAACAGACAACTTAGCCATAACATTTAGTTTTATATCCATTTACGGCTATTTCACCTGTAAAGACCAAAATTGAACAGAGCCCAGTTTTAAGCTGAAATTTCATCAGAGTCCAATTATCAACAGAAATTCGCCAGAGTCTACTTTGAGAGCAAAATTAGTCAGAGACAGTTTTAAGCTCAAATTTCATCAGAGTCCTGTAATCTGCGAAAATTTGACAGAGTCCATTTTATACCCAATTTTCGTCAGTCTACTTTGTGAGCAAAATTAGTCAGAGACAGTTTTAAGCTGAAATTTCATCAGAGTCCAATTATCAACAGAAATTCGCCAGTCTACTTTGAGAGCAAAATTAGTCAGAGACAGTTTTAAGCTGAAATTTCATCAGAGTCCAATTATCAACAGAAATTTGCCAGAGTCTACTTTGAGAGCAAAATTAGTCAGAGACAGTTTTAAGCTCAAATTTCATCAGAGTCCAATTATCAACAGAAATTCGCCAGTCTACTTTGAGAGCAAAATTAGTCAGAGACAGTTTTAAGCTGAAATTTCATCAGAGTCCAATTATCAACAGAAATTCGCCAGAGTCTACTTTGAGAGCAAAATTTGTCAGAGACAGTTTTAAGCTCAAATTTCATCAGTGTCCTGTAATCTGTGAAAATTCATCAGAGTCCAGTTCTTGATCGAAATTAATCAGAGTCCAATTGAAGACCCAAATTTGACAGAGACCACATTTTCGCTACTAGCAGCCCAATCCCCCTTAAATTTTAAACAGTCATATTTCAGTCATAGTAAAATAAGATCAAGTCAGTTACTGAGCTCCAGCTCTCGTCCCCCACCCTAATCCACCCTCAAGTCTTTGTAAATAACCCATCAATTTCCCCCAAATTTTTACCCTCTGTATTTCAGACATAGTAAATATGATGTAAACAAATATAAAACTCTAGCTCTTGTCCTCTGTCCAAGTTCACTCATGTAAATTCATTACTATCTGTCCAAATCCCCCTGAGATTTAAACACCCAACTACATTTTCAGACATAGTAAATAAAAACCAGTTCAGTTATCAAGTTTCAACTCTTGTGCCCCAGCTTAGTTCATTTTGTACAAGTTCTTTATTTTTCTAACTAAATCACCCTGAGATTTAAGATCACTGTATTTCTAACGTAGTAAAATTAATCTGGACATTAGCCAAGCTCCATTTCCTCGGCCTTAGATCATCAAACATAAATATATTCGATCAAGTCCATCTCCAGCCTAGCTCTTTACCAGAGAAATCGTCTAACCCCAACCTGTGTAATTATCTTTCACCCCCTCCCACCTTCCTCCATCTCATCTCATCTCACCTTACCCTTTCCCTCCCTTACCTTCTCATCCCCAACTTATCCAAACCTTCAATAATCGTACTGTATTTGCATATTTTCTCTATATTCACTGTGTTCTTCGTATTCTCATCCGTGTTCACTCCATGTTCTTCAAATGTTCACAGTCCCATTCAGTTCATATTTTCACAAGTATCTCCACTTTTTCTGTAATCTTTCTCTTAGTCTCATTATGTTCTCTACAAATTCTAGTCATATTTTCTATGTTTTCATGTTCATCACATGTTCTCTTTACAACTTTTATACTCAATATTCATGCTAACTTCCATATTTTTGTGTTCTTTGTCAATATTCATGTTCCTCTACAACTTCATGTTCCTCACAAGATCACTTCGTTTTTCACCTTCACTTACATGTTTTCTACATTCTTTGTCATATTCTCCATGTTCTTCACAAGTCCATTGTTCATTCTTTGTATTCCCTATTCTCCTTATCATGTTTTCATGTTCTCTGTAAGTTCATATTCCCAGCATGTTCACTGTATTCATCAACTTTTCTTACATGTGTTCTTTGCCATGTTCCCCATATGTTCTCTGGGTTTTTCCCCTTACATGTTATTTAACGTTCCTTAACTAAAAAAATATTTCGCCAATCAACTAAAAACATAGTCACTTTCGTCATTTCTCAACTAAACTTATTATCCAGTCAACTACAAATAGTCAGAAATAGCCTCGTTCAACACTGTTCTTAACTAAAACAACCTTTCTCTTAGCTAAAAATTGTCAAAGGAAACTTCTTTCAGCACTTTCTTAACAGCCGCTATGTTTCATCAAGTAAGAAAAAATTGTCAAAGGAAACTTTCCAAAACTGTTCATAACTAAACTTATTCCCTAGTCATCAGAAAATAACCGTGTTCTTCATGTTTCATTGACATTTCATAACTAAAATTATCCATCAATCAACAGAAAAAGTCATATTCATCATTTCGTAACAGCCATTATGTTTTCGTCAAGTAAGAAAATATAGTCAAAGATATCTATCATCGTCGTTCTTAACTGACATTTATACTTTGTGGAGCACTAAAAATAGTCAAATGTAACTTTTTCAACACTTTCGTAACTAAAATTATATGTCGCTAAGTAAGAAAAATAGTCAAATGTAACTTTTTCAGCACTTTCGTAAAAATTATATGTCGTTAAGTAAGAAAAATAGTCAAAGGTGCTCTCCGTAACACCAAAGTTACTCTTCGAGATAACAAAAGACACTCTCAAACACTCAAAATTTACTCAAAGACATCAAAGTTGCACTCAAAGACATCCTTTGAGACATCAAAGTTATTCTCAGAGGCATAAAAGCTATTCTCAGAGACATAAAAGTTAATCTCAGAGACATGAAAGTTATTCTCGATGTCATCAAAAGTATTTTCTCGCTCATTAAAGTTAATCTCAGAGGCATAAAAGTTATTATCAGAACTATCAAAATTATTCTCGATGCCATCAAAAGTATTTTCTCGTTCATCAAAGTTAATCTCAGAGTTAACAAAGGTAATCTCTAACTCACTCTCGTACATCAAAGTTGTTTCAAAGACATCAAAGTTATTCTCAGAGTTATCCAAAGATATTCTCATGTCCACAAAAGTTTTTCTGAGCTATCAAAGTTAATCTCAGACATCTTCATTCATAAAAGTTATTCTCAGTCATGAAATGTTATTCTCTAAGTAACTTTCCGTTCATCAAAGATATTCTCTCTAAGCCATCAATGTTCTTCTCTAAGACATAAAAAGTTATTCTCTATGTCGTCAAAAAGTTATTCTCTGAGCTAACAAAATACTACTCATGTTCTCAAAGACATTCTCAAAGTCATCAAAGTTATTCAAAGAGCTAACAAAGTTATTCTCAAAGTCACCTTCGTTCTTCAGAGAAACTTTCCAAATATCTTTGTTCATCAAAGTTATTCTCGGAGTCATCAAAAGGTATTCTCTAACTCACTTTTGGTCATTAAAGTTAATTTCTATGTTATAAAAGTTTGTCTCAGAGGTATCTAAAGTTAATCTTAGAGTTATCAAATGTAATCTCTAACTCACTTTGTTCATCAAAGTTGATCTCGGAGTTAACAAAGGTAATCTCTAACTCACTCTCGTTCATCAAAGTTGTTTCAAAGACATCAAAGTTAATCTCAGAGTTATCCAAAGATATTCTCATGTCCACAAAAGTTATTCTAAGAGCTATCAAACTTGTTCTCAAAGTCATCAAAGTTGTTCTCTAAGACATAAAAGTTATTCCGTAACCTAACCTCTCCACCCAATGTTACTTAGTTAACGTAACGTTCCTAAACCTAACTTTACCTATCCTAACATAACTTACCTTACATTACCTATCTTACCTAACTTTACCTATCTTACCTAACTTAACCTTCATAACCTAACTTTACCTATCCTAACATAACTTACATTACCTTACCTATCTTACCTAACTTTACCTATCTTACCTAACTTAACCTGCATAATCTAACTTTACCTATCCTAACATAACTTACCTTACCTATCTTACCTAATTTTACCTATCTTACCTAACTTAACCTGCATAACCTAACTTTACCTATCTTACCTTACCTTACCTATCTTACCTAACCTAACCTAACTTTACCTATCTTACCTTACCTTACCTATCTTACCTAACTTACCTAACATAACCTAACTTATCCTGCTTAACCTAACTTACCTATCTTACCTAACTTTACCTATCTTACCTAACTTAACCTGCATAACCTAACTTTACCTATCCAAACATAACTTACCTTACCTTACCTATCTTACCTAACTTTACCTATCTTACCTAACTTACCTACATTACCTAACCTAACTTAACCTAACTTACCTACATTTCCTAACTTAACCTGCATAACCTAACCTGCTTAACTTAACTTACCTTACCTTACCTATCTTACCTAACTTACCTGACTTAACCTAACTTATCCTGCTTAACCTAACTTACCTTACATTTACCTAACTTAACCTGCCTAACCTAACTTTACCTACCCTAACTTAACTTACCTACATTACCTAACTTAACCTGCTTAACCTAACTTACATAACTTAACCTAACTTACCTTACCTATCTTACCTAACTTACATAATTTAACCTAACTTACCTTACCTTACCTAACTTAACCTGCTTAACCTAACTTACATAACTTAACCTAACTTAACTTACGTAACTTATCTTACCTATCCTAACCTAACCTAACTTGCTTTACCTAACTTAATCTTACATTCCCAAACTGATGTATCCTAACTTATCTAGTCAAACCAGACATGATCTAACTTACATAAGTATTCCTTCTTGTCTTTTGTGTTTCGTCAATCATTGTCTCATATTCATTTACTCTTTTCATTAGTTAATTTCTCAAATGGTCACTTATGCATTTCAAGTGCTATTTGTTAGAGATTGGATATTTAAGCATTTCAAAGAATTTTTGTTATATATGGGCATTTACTCATTTCAAGGGATAATTTCTCAAATGGACGTTTTTGCATTTCAAGTGCTATTTGTTAGAGATTGGATATTTAAGCATTTCAAAGGATTTTTGTTATATATGGGCATTTACTCATTTCAAGGGTTAATTTCTCAAATGGACGTTTTTGCATTTCAAGTGTTATTTGTTTAAGATAGGGTGTTTAACCATTTCAAAGGATTTTTGTTATATATGGGAATTTACTCGTTTCAAGGGCTAATTTCTCAAATGGTCATTTTTGCAGATCAAGGGTTATTTGTTAAAGTTCATCAAGTTGCTCATAAGTTGTATTTAGTAGGTTTGTTATCATTTATTCTTATTCCCCAACCCCTTAACCTAACCTCTTGTAATCTTAGTGTATTTAGTAGGTTCTATCATATGTTCTTATTCCCCAACCCTTTAACCTAACCTTTCAGATGTAGTTTATTATGTTTTTGACGTATTTGTTGAATATATTATCCTTTTCCTAACCTTTCAGATGTAGTTTTGTTTCTCCTTTTTGTATATTTTTACCCAAACCCACCATCCCACTTAACCTTCTTTCCTTCTTTTACTTTGTTTTCACATATAAGTTCATTCTTTATTTTAGTAATAATAAAATTACAATAGTAAAGAACCAGATCTACTAAGACTTGAAATTGAGAAAAAACAAGAGAGCAAGTGAGTGAGAGCATGAAAAGAGGAGAAAAAAGTAAGAGAGAGGGGGAGGAAAAGCATGGGAGCACTAAGACTTGAATTTGAGAAAAAGAAAAACTAAGTGAATGAGAGTGAGGGTGAGAGAATGGGAGCATTAAGACTTGAATTTGAGAAAGAAGAGAGCATTTGAGCAAATGAGGGAGAGAGAGAGGGGGAGGAAGAGAGAGAATAAGGGAGAGAGATAGAAAAGGAGGGTTAGAAGGAGTAGGAGAATCAAAGTAAAAGAAGGAAAGAACGTTAAGTGGGATGGTGGGTTTGGGTAAAAATATACAAAAAGGAGAAACAAAACTACATCTGAAAGGTTAGGAAAAGGATAATATATTCAACAAATACGTCAAAAACATAATAAACTACATCTGAAAGGTTAGGTTAAAGGGTTGGGGAATAAGAACATATGATAGAACCTACTAAATACACTAAGATTACAAGAGGTTAGGTTAAGGGGTTGGGGAATAAGAATAAATGATAACAAACCTACTAAATACAACTTATGAGCAACTTGATGAACTTTAACAAATAACCCTTGATCTGCAAAAATGACCATTTGAGAAATTAGCCCTTGAAACGAGTAAATTCCCATATATAACAAAAATCCTTTGAAATGGTTAAACACCCAATCTTAAACAAATAACACTTGAAATGCAAAAACGTCCATTTGAGAAATTAACCCTTGAAATGAGTAAATGCCCATATATAACAAAAATCCTTTGAAATGCTTAAATATCCAATCTCTAACAAATAGCACTTGAAATGCAAAAACGTCCATTTGAGAAATTATCCCTTGAAATGAGTAAATGCCCATATATAACAAAAATTCTTTGAAATGCTTAAATATCCAATCTCTAACAAATAGCACTTGAAATGCATAAGTGACCATTTGAGAAATTAACTAATGAAAAGAGTAAATGAATATGAGACAATGATTGACGAAACACAAAAGACAAGAAGGAATACTTATGTAAGTTAGATCATGTCTGGTTTGACTAGATAAGTTAGGATACATCAGTTTGGGAATGTAAGATTAAGTTAGGTAAAGCAAGTTAGGTTAGGTTAGGATAGGTAAGATAAGTTACGTAAGTTAAGTTAGGTTAAGTTATGTAAGTTAGGTTAAACAGGTTAAGTTAGGTAAGGTTAGGTAAGTTAGGTTAAATTATGTAAGTTAGGTAAGATAGGTAAGGTAAGTTAGGTTAAGTTATGTAAGTTAGGTTAAGCAGGTTAAGTTAGGTAATGTAGGTAAGTTAAGTTAGGGTAGGTAAAGTTAGGTTAGGCAGGTTAAGTTAGGTAAATGTAAGGTAAGTTAGGTTAAGCAGGATAAGTTAGGTTAAGTCAGGTAAGTTAGGTAAGATAGGTAAGGTAAGGTAAGTTAAGTTAAGCAGGTTAGGTTATGCAGGTTAAGTTAGGAAATGTAGGTAAGTTAGGTTAAGTTAGGTTAGGTAATGTAGGTAAGTTAGGTAAGATAGGTAAAGTTAGGTAAGATAGGTAAGGTAAGGTAAGTTATGTTTGGATAGGTAAAGTTAGGTTATGCAGGTTAAGTTAGGTAAGATAGGTAAAGTTAGGTAAGATAGGTAAGTTAGGTTAAGCAGGATAAGTTAGGTTATGTTAGGTAAGTTAGGTAAGATAGGTAAGGTAAGGTAAGATAGGTAAAGTTAGGTTAGGTTAGGTAAGATAGGTAAGGTAAGGTAAGATAGGTAAAGTTAGGTTATGCAGGTTAAGTTAGGTAAGATAGGTAAAATTAGGTAAGATAGGTAAGGTAAGTTATGTTAGGATAGGTAAAGTTAGATTATGCAGGTTAAGTTAGGTAAGATAGGTAAAGTTAGGTAAGATAGGTAAGGTAATGTAAGTTATGTTAGGATAGGTAAAGTTAGGTTATGAAGGTTAAGTTAGGTAAGATAGGTAAAGTTAGGTAAGATAGGTAATGTAAGGTAAGTTATGTTAGGATAGGTAAAGTTAGGTTTAGGAACGTTACGTTAACTAAGTAACATTGGGTGGAGAGGTTAGGTTACGGAATAACTTTTATGTCTTAGAGAACAACTTTGATGACTTTGAGAACAAGTTTGATAGCTCTTAGAATAACTTTTGTGGACATGAGAATATCTTTGGATAACTCTGAGATTAACTTTGATGTCTTTGAAACAACTTTGATGAACGAGAGTGAGTTAGAGATTACCTTTGTTAACTCCGAGATCAACTTTGATGAACAAAGTGAGTTAGAGATTACATTTGATAACTCTAAGATTAACTTTAGATACCTCTGAGACAAACTTTTATAACATAGAAATTAACTTTAATGACCAAAAGTGAGTTAGAGAATACCTTTTGATGACTCCGAGAATAACTTTGATGAACAAAGATATTTGGAAAGTTTCTCTGAAGAACGAAGGTGACTTTGAGAATAACTTTGTTAGCTCTTTGAATAACTTTGATGACTTTGAGAATGTCTTTGAGAACATGAGTAGTATTTTGTTAGCTCAGAGAATAACTTTTTGACGACATAGAGAATAACTTTTTATGTCTTAGAGAAGAACATTGATGGCTTAGAGAGAATATCTTTGATGAACGGAAAGTTACTTAGAGAATAACATTTCATGACTGAGAATAACTTTTATGAATGAAGATGTCTGAGATTAACTTTGATAGCTCAGAAAAACTTTTGTGGACATGAGAATATCTTTGGATAACTCTGAGAATAACTTTGATGTCTTTGAAACAACTTTGATGTACGAGAGTGAGTTAGAGATTACCTTTGTTAACTCTGAGATTAACTTTGATGAACGAGAAAATACTTTTGATGGCATCGAGAATAATTTTGATAGTTCTGATAATAACTTTTATGCCTCTGAGATTAACTTTAATGAGCGAGAAAATACTTTTGATGACATCGAGAATAACTTTCATGTCTCTGAGATTAACTTTTATGTCTCTGAGAATAGCTTTTATGCCTCTGAGAATAACTTTGATGTCTCAAAGGATGTCTTTGAGTGCAACTTTGATGTCTTTGAGTAAATTTTGAGTGTTTGAGAGTGTCTTTTGTTATCTCGAAGAGTAACTTTGGTGTTACGGAGAGCACCTTTGACTATTTTTCTTACTTAACGACATATAATTTTTACGAAAGTGCTGAAAAAGTTACATTTGACTATTTTTCTTACTTAGCGACATATAATTTTAGTTACGAAAGTGTTGAAAAAGTTACATTTGACTATTTTTAGTGCTCCACAAAGTATAAATGTCAGTTAAGAACGACGATGATAGATATCTTTGACTATATTTTCTTACTTGACGAAAACATAATGGCTGTTACGAAATGATGAATATGACTTTTTCTGTTGATTGATGGATAATTTTAGTTATGAAATGTCAGTGAAACATGAAGAACACGGTTATTTTCTGATGACTAGGGAATAAGTTTAGTTATGAACAGTTTTGGAAAGTTTCCTTTGACAATTTTTTCTTACTTGATGAAACATAGCGGCTGTTAAGAAAGTGCTGAAAGAAGTTTCCTTTGACAATTTTTAGCTAAGAGAAAGGTTGTTTTAGTTAAGAACAGTGTTGAACGAGGCTATTTCTGACTATTTTTAGTTGACTGGATAATAAGTTTAGTTGAGAAATGACGAAAGTGACTATGTTTTTAGTTGATTGGCGAAATATTTTTTTAGTTAAGGAACGTTAAATAACATGTAAGGGGAAAAACCCAGAGAACATATGGGGAACATGGCAAAGAACACATGTAAGAAAAGTTGATGAATACAGTGAACATGCTGGGAATATGAACTTACAGAGAACATGAAAACATGATAAGGAGAATAGGGAATACAAAGAATGAACAATGGACTTGTGAAGAACATGGAGAATATGACAAAGAATGTAGAAAACATGTAAGTGAAGGTGAAAAACGAAGTGATCTTGTGAGGAACATGAAGTTGTAGAGGAACATGAATATTGACAAAGAACACAAAAATATGGAAGTTAGCATGAATATTGAGTATAAAAGTTGTAAAGAGAACATGTGATGAACATGAAAACATAGAAAATATGACTAGAATTTGTAGAGAACATAATAAGACTAAGAGAAAGATTACAGAAAAAGTGGAGATACTTGTGAAAATATGAACTGAATGGGACTGTGAACATTTGAAGAACATGGAGTGAACACGGATGAGAATACGAAGAACACAGTGAATATAGAGAAAATATGCAGATACAGTACGATTATTGAAGGTTTGGATAAGTTGGGGATGAGAAGGTAAGGGAGGGAAAGGGTAAGGTGAGATGAGATGAGATGGAGGAAGGTGGGAGGGGGTGAAAGATAATTACACAGGTTGGGGTTAGACGATTTCTCTGGTAAAGAGCTAGGCTGGAGATGGACTTGATCGAATATATTTATGTTTGATGATCTAAGGCCGAGGAAATGGAGCTTGGCTAATGTCCAGATTAATTTTACTACGTTAGAAATACAGTGATCTTAAATCTCAGGGTGATTTAGTTAGAAAAATAAAGAACTTGTACAAAATGAACTAAGCTGGGGCACAAGAGTTGAAACTTGATAACTGAACTGGTTTTTATTTACTATGTCTGAAAATGTAGTTGGGTGTTTAAATCTCAGGGGGATTTGGACAGATAGTAATGAATTTACATGAGTGAACTTGGACAGAGGACAAGAGCTAGAGTTTTATATTTGTTTACATCATATTTACTATGTCTGAAATACAGAGGGTAAAAATTTGGGGGAAATTGATGGGTTATTTACAAAGACTTGAGGGTGGATTAGGGTGGGGGACGAGAGCTGGAGCTCAGTAACTGACTTGATCTTATTTTACTATGACTGAAATATGACTGTTTAAAATTTAAGGGGGATTGGGCTGCTAGTAGCGAAAATGTGGTCTCTGTCAAATTTGGGTCTTCAATTGGACTCTGATTAATTTCGATCAAGAACTGGACTCTGATGAATTTTCACAGATTACAGGACACTGATGAAATTTGAGCTTAAAACTTTCTCTGACAAATTTTGCTCTCAAAGTAGACTCTGGCGAATTTCTGTTGATAATTGGACTCTGATGAAATTTCAGCTTAAAACTGTCTCTGACTAATTTTGCTCTCAAAGTAGACTGGCGAATTTCTGTTGATAATTGGACTCTGATGAAATTTGAGCTTAAAACTGTCTCTGACTAATTTTGCTCTCAAAGTAGACTCTGGCAAATTTCTGTTGATAATTGGACTCTGATGAAATTTCAGCTTAAAACTGTCTCTGACTAATTTTGCTCTCAAAGTAGACTGGCGAATTTCTGTTGATAATTGGACTCTGATGAAATTTCAGCTTAAAACTGTCTCTGACTAATTTTGCTCACAAAGTAGACTGACGAAAATTGGGTATAAAATGGACTCTGTCAAATTTTCGCAGATTACAGGACTCTGATGAAATTTGAGCTTAAAACTGTCTCTGACTAATTTTGCTCTCAAAGTAGACTCTGGCGAATTTCTGTTGATAATTGGACTCTGATGAAATTTCAGCTTAAAACTGGGCTCTGTTCAATTTTGGTCTTTACAGGTGAAATAGCCGTAAATGGATATAAAACTAAATGTTATGGCTAAGTTGTCTGTTTTCCTTAACAAAACATCTAAGACAATATTCTCTGAAAATGGACCTTATACAAATTCGGTCATAAACATATAAATAAACTTCTATGATTATTTGAAACTCTGAAAATAGCTGTAAGGAAATAGGAGGAGAGAGAGAGAGAGAGAGGGACGGTCCAGATATTATTATGGAGAAGATAAGATACGATTACCGAGGTGACCTGAAGGCCGTGTCTGGCTAACGTCTAAAGTAAACACAAGTGAGGCGACAGATTGCGAGGTAAGGGGGGAGGGAGGGGGGTGTGAGGTACAAGCGGGGGGGATGCAGGGGGAGGGAAAGGTGAGGGAGGGGGGGATGGCAGGGAAATGAATTAGATATATATAGCAATATACAAGTTTCTAAGTAAGAAACAAATAAGAACTTTTAACAAAAGTCGTATGACATTATTTCATGATAAGACTTTAACAAACTTCTAAGTCTCGGAAATTATTTTCATTATAAGAAACCTTACAAAACTTCTAAAATCTCATAAATTATTTTCCTCATAAGAAATCCTTACTTCCAAATCTGTGACTCCCCAAATTCACCTGAAACCCCCCAAGCGCTACAGGGGAATTTACAAATTCACCTGAAACCCCGAAGCGCTACAGGGGAATTTTCTCCCAGAAAAAAAAATTCCCCTGTGGCGCTTACACCCTACTACTGGGGGTCAGTGGTGGGGAAGGATGAGGGGATGGGGGAGTTTGGGATGATAGGATGGGGGAATGGAGAATAGTGGGGAGGACAAAGGGAGAGGGGAAGGGGGAGGGAATGGTGGGAAGGAAGAGGGGATGGTGGAGTGGGGAATGGTGGGGAGGACGAGGGGACGGAGTGGAGAATGGTTGGGAAGCTGAGGAGACGGGTGAGGTGGGAATGGTGGGGAGGACTGGGGGACAAGGAAGGTTGCTGAGGCCGGGTACTGCTAGTGTGTGTGAGTGTGTGTGTGTGCGTGTTTGTGTGTGTGTGTGTGTGTGTGTGTGTGTGTGTGTGTGTGTGTGTGTGTGTGTGTGTGTGTGTGTGTGTGTGTGTGTGTGTGTGTGTGTGCGTGCGTTTGTGTGTGTGTGTGTGTGTGTGTGTGTGTGTGTGTGTGTGTGTGTGTGTGTGTGTGTGTGTGTGTGTGTGTGTGTGTGTGTGCGTGCGTTTGCGCGCGCGCGTGTGTGTGTGTGTGTGTGTGTGTGTGTGTGTGTGTGTGTGTGTGTGTGTGTGTGTGTGTGTACTCACCTAATTGTCCTTGCGGGGTTTAAGCTTTGGCTCTTTGGTCCCGCCTCTCGACTGTCAATCAACTGGTGTACAGATTCCTGAGCCTACTGGGCTCTATCATATCTACATTTGAAACTGTGTATGGAGTCAGCCTCCACCACATCACTGCCTAGTGCATTCCATTTATTAACTACTCTGACACTGAAAAAATTCTTTCTAACGTCTCTGTGGCTCATCTGGGTACTAGGTTTCCACCTGTGTCCCCTTGTTCGTGTCCCACTCGTGCTGAAGAGTTTGTCTTTGTCCACCCTGTCAATTCCCCTGAGAATTTTGTAGGTGGTTATCATGTCTCTCCTTACTCTTCTGTTTTCCAGGGATGTGAGGTTCAGCTCCTTTAGCCATTCCTCGTAGCTCAATCCTCTCAGTTCCGGGACGAGCCTGGTGGCATACCACTGAATCTTCTCTAACTTTATCTTGTGTTTAACTAGGTATGGACTCCAGGCTGGAGCTGCATACTCCAGGATTGGTCTTACATAAGTGGTATACAGGGTTCTGAAAGATTCCTTACACAAGTTTCTGAAGGCAGTTCTTATGTTGGCCAGTCTAGCATATGCCGCTGATGATATTCTTTTGATGTGGGCCTCTGGGGACAGGTTCGGTGTGATATCAACCCCCAGATCCTTCTCTCTATTTGACTCTTGCAGGATTTCCCCTCCCAGATGATACCTTGTGTTCAGCCTCCTGCTCCCTTCGCCTAATTTCATCACCTTACACTTTCCTGAGTTGAACTTTAGCAGCCATTTTCTAGACCATTCCTCCAGTTTATCCAGGTCATCCTGTAGTCTCTGTCTATCTTCATCCGTCTTGATTCTTCTCATGATTTTTGCATCATCAGGAAACATCGAGAGGAATGAGTCTATACCCTCTGGAAGATCGTTCACATATATTAGAAACAGGATGGGTCCAAATACTGAGCCCTGTGGGACTCCGCTGGTGACATCTCGCCACTCTGATATCTCCCCCCTCACCGTTACTCGCTGTTTCCTGTTGCTTAAGTACTCCCTTATCCACTGGAGCACCTTACCTTTTACTCCTGCCTGTTGCTCCAACTTTTTTAACAGCCTTTTATGGGGTACTGTGTCAAAGGCTTTTTGGCAATCCAGGAAAATGCAGTCGGCCCACCCCTCTCTTTCCTGCCTAATTTTCGTTCCCTGGTCATAAAATTCTATTAAACCTGTGAGGCACGATTTACCATCTCTGAACCCATGTTGGTGGTGCGTTACAAAGTTATTTCCCTCCAGATGCTCTACGAGCCTTTTCCTCATGATCTTCTCCATCACCTTGCATGGTATACAAGTTAAGGAAACTGGCCTGTAATTTAGTGCCTCTTGCCTGTCACCCTTTTTGTATATTGGGACCACGTTAGCTGTCTTCCAACTTTCTGGTAAGTCTCCTGTTTCCAGTGACCTGTTATACACCATAGAGAGTGGCACACTTAGTGCTTCTGCACCTTCCTTTAGTATCCATGGTGAGATTCTATCAGGCCCAACAGCCTTTGTCACATCCAGCTCCAGCAGACACCTTTTGACCTCATCACTGGTGAGGTCAAATTCCTCTAAGGCTGCTTGGTTTGCCGCCTCCTCATTTAGTGCGGGGGCTTCTCCTTGTTCTATTGTGAAGACCTCCTGGAATCTCTTGTTGAGTTCTTCAACCACCTCCTTGTCATTCTCTGTGTATCTGTTCTCCCCTTTCCGCAGCTTCATCACTTGTTCCTTCACTGCTGTTTTCCTCCTGATGTGGCTGTGGAGCAGCTTTGGTTGGGTCTTGGCTTTACTCGCGATGTCATTTTCAAACTGTCTCTCTGCTTCCCTCCTCACTCTGATGTACTCATTTCTGGCCCTCTGGTATCTCTCCCTGCTCTCTGGTGTTCTGTTATTTCTGTAGTTTCTCCATGTTCTTTTACTCAGTTGTTTCCCTACCTTACATTCCTGGTTGAACCATGGGTTTTTCTGTTGTTTTTCGTTTTTCTCCTTTTGGACGGGGATAAACCTGTCTGCAGCTTCCTGGCACTTTTGGGTGACAAAATCCATCATGACCTGCACATTCTTGTCTCTAAGTTCTGTTTCCCATGGTATTCCCCTGAGGAAGTTCCTCATCTCGTCATATTTTCCTCTTCGGTAATTCAGTCTTTTCCCTCCGCTCCCATCCTTGGATAGGTTATCCCTACCTCCACTAAGTACTCAAAGGTCAGTACACTATGGTCACTCATTCCTATGGGGGCTTCAACTTTGACTTCCCTTATTTCTGACTCATTCAGGGTGAATATCAAGTCGAGTCTAGCTGGTTCATCATTGCCTCTCACTCTTGTGGGTTCCTTGACATGCTGGCTCAGAAAATTCCTTGTTGCCACTTCCAAGAGTTTAGCTCGCCACGTATCTGCACCACCATGTGGGTCCCCATTCTCCCAGTCTATCTTTCCATGGTTGAAATCACCTATGATTAAGAGTCTTGAGCCATTCCTGCAGGCAACTGAAGCTGCTCTCTCTATTATATTAATTGTTATATTAATGTGTGTGGAAGGAGCTGTGCTCAGCGGGGAGGCTGTACAGTTATTTATGTATACAATAGTGCGGGTGGTGGTTGTTGCGGGATGATAGAGAGGTTGTCGGTGTTGTGGTCTGTATTGTGTAGGGGAGGAATGTGGTGTGATGTTCATGGTATGTAGTTAACCTAAGTGAGTGTCTGTTGGCCATGTGCTTCCAGTTTATATGTTTATGGGCCGTGTGTTTACTATGAGGTGGAGGATCACATTCGTGACGAGGTCGTCCCATCGGGTGTTGTAGCCCACATCAGATCTTGGGTTTGAATTCGTTGGAGCTTTTTGTTTGTGTTGGCTGACCTCTTCCATTGTGTTAACTTGACGTGATGAGGGGGCTCACATACACTTCTCTGGGACCGGTGAGGGTTGCCCCGCCCCTTTCCTGTCCTTCTTTGGGAGTTTTACGTACGAATGAACACAAACGTAGGGGGTTTTGTGAGTCAACGGCCCACACGCTGAAGGGATCGCCCGTGAGTTACTGCCCTAAGTGGATGGCTGGGTGTCCAGGCTAGGGTGAAAGGGAGAATGAGGTCTTTGCATCAGTGTAGGATAATGGACGAAGCAATAGGACTCTACTGTTTAAAAGGGGGAGCACTCCTGGGGTCGAAGAACCCCTTCCTGCACTGGCCCGCGCTTGGCCTCCCTGGCTGTCCTGGTAGGTGGTATCCCATGGTTCCAGGCCCCAGATCTTTTACAATACATGATATATGGATACTGACACGACCTCTCTTACCCAGGCTCATGGGGTGGGTGACTAGGTCCCTGAGTCGGACTGTGATGGAAGATCGGGCTCTGTAGCCCCAGCTACATTGGGCCCAGACCGGACTACTCCCCACTCGCTCCCCACTCGCTCCCCTCCCTCCTCAGTGGTAGGGTCGATTTCCCAGCCCCCAGTGATTACCACCTCATCCCCTGTCACGGCTCAGTCTCTTATTCTGACTACTGCGCCTTTTAACTCCTCTCTGGGGGTGCTCAACGCCGTCCCTACCACGGCCGCACTCGCACGATACCTTCCCATACTAATATGTACCAAACCTTGTTTGATTCCGCTAACATGGGCTAAATACTTTGATCTCCACCATCTGGTTTCCACTCCTCCTGACGAATTTTCCCTCCATAGGCACCTTGTTGATTAAGTAGATGTCTTTTACTTTCAACCCCACCATTTCGGTACACGTGTCATCGCTGCAGCTTCTAAGGATGCAGTTACCCACTTAGCCACAATGTACTGCATTGGGGAGACCCCTGTTCGGGTAAAAAAGAAATCGCTCAGTTAAATGTCAGTGTTGGCACTGTTCTCCTCCCACACCTTGTTGCAACTTTTTCTTATATTTCAGTGATAGGAACATCAGATCACTTGATGTTCCCAATTTTCTGATGGGAACATCAGACCAATTGGGAAGGAATCGGACGAGGGAGTGGGGAATGGTGGGGATGACGAGGGAATGGAAGCGAGAGATGACTACCAAATGAGGATATGCTAAAAATGACTGCCATGAGGATATTAAACATATCCTCGAAGCCCAAGGCCATTCTCTCCTCCAGTTGGACACGTTTACACTCTTCCCCCTCCCCCCCATATGGTTGTCGCGGTCAGCCCCTTCGAGTTGTCAAAGTCACCTTTGATAGTAGGACCCTTCCACCCTCTAATTCTTGCTGGTGCCAGATGCTCCATTCAGGAGTACAGTCCCTCTCCTAGACATTGCAATAGGTGCAGGAAGTGTGGGCATGGTGTCCTCAAATGCACAAGTACTGTGTATCTATGCCCCATGTGTGGGGACGATGGTCACTCAAAAGTTAGAGTGAAATTCTCCAGGCTCGCTGCCTCAATTGGGGTGAGTTCCACCCTACATTCTCCCGCTCTTGTATACACTACAAACATGAGGAAGTCGTCCTCAACTTAAACACCTGGATCGTCAAAGGAATATTCGTGGATTTTATGCCAACTTCCATGAACTCCAATTGCTGATTACACAGTTTTCACCACTTTGTGTTTGTCTCCAGGAGACGATGCTTGGTGCTCGTTCTGGTCACTTTCGTGGTTATTACTTTCTTTCTTACCCCCCCCCCCCTCCACCCAAGCTCTTGCTGGGGCCCATAACTCTACTGCTCTCTTGATTCGTACTGATATTCCCTTCGTCCTTCCTACTGTTTCCATCCCCTATCCATTGTTCTGCTGCCCATGTTTGTGATTAAATGGTATACAGTCTGTTCCATTCACTTCCCCCAAATGTCCCGCTTTCTCTTCCTGATCTTGAGCACCTCCTGGACTCTTTGCCACAGCCGGTGCTCCTGTTGGGTGATTTCAACTGTCGACATACCCTTCGGGGTGATGTTCTGACAAAGGCCTCCTTCTCGAACCGTTCGTCCTCTCTCTTTCCCTCTCTCTTCTGAATTCTTTTGAGCCGACCCATGAGGACTCTGGACCTCGCACCCTTTCCTGTCTTGATGTGTGTCTGCTCGTCGTCCCATTACTTAGATCTCACGTGGCGGGTTCTTGATGACCTCCATAACGGGGACCATTTCCCCATCCGTTTCCTTTTTCTATTTCCACCTTCCCCTCTCCTTCCCTAGGTGGCAGTTTGCCAAAGCCGACTGGAACCTATTCACCCTCCGTGCTACTCTCTCTGACCTCTCCTTGCGCCCTCCTCCTTGCGCCCTCCTCCTTGTGCCCTCCTCCTTGCATCCTCCTCCTTTTTTATGACACCGTCTTCGACGCTGCCCTCCGCTCTATTCCTCGCTCTTTCTCCTTGGGAAGTGAAGTGAAGGCGGAAGTGCGTTCCCTGGTGGAATGCAGACTTTGCTCGGGCTGTCCGCTCTAGGAGTGCGGCATGGAAGAAACATCAACGCCGGCAGACGGTTGATTCTGTTATTTTGTTTCGGAAAGCAAATGCAGTGGCCCGTATGACCTTTCGTTCAGCTATGTGCAGGAGTTGGAAAGCTTATGTTTCCACCATTACGTCCGATACTCCTCTGCCGCAGAGCTGGAAGAAGATCCGTAAGATTGTGGTAAGTTCGTTCCAGACATCTCGCCGGTTCTTCAACTCTGTACTACTCTTGTGGCGGAACCAGTGCAGATCACAACCGAACTGGGTTACCACTTTTCTACTGTTAGCTTTGGTTCTCATCTTCCTTAATCCTTACTTCTTCGTAAGCCCGTTTTTGAATCTCATCCCTTAGATTTCCGCACTTATCTCCGCCTTCCCTATTACGATCCCTTCGCTTTTTCTGAACTTCAGTCTGCCCTGGCCCTCTGTGCTTGTACGGCAGCGGGCTCGAATGACATTCATTATGAGATGCTTCGCCATCGCCCTCCTAGCACGTGTCAGTATTTACTGAGTCTGTATAACCAGGTCTGGAAGTAGTCGTCAGTCCCTGAGATTACATTTTGAAATGTAATCATGAAATTACAACGGCTCGATGCCGTTGTAATTTCTCTTTGGTAACCGGGGTTTCTCGGGACATCACCTAAGGACGTCCGTCCTATTGCCCTCACGATCTGTCTGCAAACTCTTTGAGCATTTGGTAAATGTTCGTCTGATGTGGTTCTTGGAAGACCATCACCACCTCTCTCCATCTCAATTTGGTTTTCGCAAGTGCCGCAGCACAACTGATGTCCTGGTGAACTTGGAGGTCTATATTCGTACTGCTTTTGCTGCGAAGACCTCCGTTGTTGCTATCCTCTTTGACCTGGAAAAGGCTTTTGACACAACCTGGAGATATTATATTCTGTCCCAACTTCGTTCTTTTGGCCTTCGTGTAATCTCCCTCTCTTCCTCCAAAGCTACCTCTCTCATCGTTCCTTTAGTCAGGCTTGGTACCACTCTCTCTGTCTCTTATCGACAGTATGAAGGTGTACCCCAAGGTACTGTTCTGAGCACTACTCTTTCTGGTTGCTCTGAATGGTCTCCTTTCCTCCATTCCTTCTGGCATCTTCTCCGCTCTTTATGTCGGCGATCTTTCTCTTTGCTGTCGTGATGGTGATTCGCCTTTCCTTCAACGGCGGCTTCAACTTGCGATTGATGCCGTGTCATCTTTGGTCACCAATCATCTCGTAAGGGGTCTCGGCAACTAAGACTTGTGCTATGACTTATACTCGAAAGCATGTCGCCCTTCGTCCTTCTTTGTCGCGTTATGGTCTTCCCCTTGTGTACAAAGATTCTGAGAAGATTTTGGGGTTAATCTTTGACACTCGTTTGTCTTGGTCGCCCCATATCCCTTACCTTCGTGTTGAAGGCTCTAAGGTCCTTAACCTACTTAAGGTTCTGTCTCATAATTCTTACGGAGAGGATAGGCATCCGCTCCTCTCTTTGCATTCCTTTCTCATACTGTAAACTCGATTTTGGTTGCCCTGCTTACTCTTCTGCTTCTCCTTCTCTTCGCCGTCTTGAACTTTTGCACCATACAGGGCTGCGCCTCAGGTCTGGTGTCTTTCGTTCGACTCCTACCCTGAGCTTATACGTTGACACTGGCTTCCTGTCTCTCCAGGACCGCCGAGGTCGATACTGTTTTTACTACCTTGCGCGGTCTTTACAACACCCTCACATTCGCCTGTGTCGTGCTCTGATGTTTTCCCCCTCTTGTTACCCTTCACCACCTCCCTCTTTCTGTTCGGTTTTCTCGCCTGCAAAATTCTCTTTAGATTAGTATCACTAATATTTCTCCATTTTGTTCATTCCTTGCCCCTGTGGTGGGTCCCCTTCCTCAATATTGCAAATCCCTGACTCACATCACTGAAGCTTTTACCCCTTCTACAGTTCTGAAACGTCTTTTCTTTGAAAACTTTTCTTGACATTACCGCTCAGTCTCTATCTTCGCCGATGGGTCTAAGTCTGCAGACAGTGTAGGCTACTGTTGTTTTCCCTGACCTCACCTATATGTGTCGCCTGCCTCCGGAGACTAACATCTTCACGGCAGAACGTTATGCTATTCTCTCTGCTCTTCGTCTCCTGCTTTCTCGCTGTCAATCCTCCTTTGTGGCTGTAGATGACTCGCAGTGCCCGCATGGCTCTGGAGTCATTTAATCCAGTCCATCTGGTGGTCGTCGAGATTCAACATTGACTGTTTCTTATCTCCAGTAGATTTAAATCAATTCAGTTTTGCTGGGTTCCCAACCATATTGGTGGCTCTTTAAATGAGCGTGCGGCTGCAGCCGCAAAGGAAGCTATTCGCACTTGTTCCATCTCTCATAAATGTATTCCTTATTCCGACTTTTACCCAGTTATTCATTCCTGCATCCTTGCCCGTTGGCAGGGTTGTTGGTCTTTTGTTACTGGTAACAAACTACGTACTCGTAGTGCGTCCCTGTGGCCTTCCTCATACCACTGTAACAGACGATGGGAAACAGCTCTGGCAAGGCTGCGTATTGCCCATACGTGCTTAACTCACGTACACTTAATGGAGCGCCGCCCTGCTCCTTATTGTCCAAACTGCATTGTCCCTCTTACAGTTGTGTATATCCTTGTTGAATGTCCTGACTTCCAGGACGAGCATGTGTCTTGCTCTCAGACCGTCCCCGCGGTCACTTATCCCTCGATAGATTTCTTGGTGAATCGGATCCTTTTGATATCGCTCGCCTGATGCGTTTCTGTTTTCATATTGGCATCCTCAGTGATATTTAGCGCCCTCTGATTATTCCATACATTTGATGGTGTTACATAGCCTTCCTGACTTGGTGCCTTCTTTGATAATTACTTACTTGTGTTGGCTGTGAGCATTAGGGACATTGGGGTGTATGTTATGTGAGGACGAATTAGGGCTTTTGCCAAGTGTAGCTTTTTTGGTGCGTTGGTGTTCGTGTCTGCATAGTCGAAGAAGGGACTTTTTGCTTTGGCGTATTTTGGCCACCCGAGTCCTTCAAACATCTGCCACTACCCTGGATCTCTTATGGACTAATATAACAGCTTCCCTTACATCTGGGATAATCTATGACAGAACAACTGACCACTATCCTCATAGCAAACATGGACACAGCACCACCAGAAAGCAGGAAATTCTCATTCAGGCTACACAGTGAATCAGCTTTAGGCAATCTTTCTAATGCACTTCACAATATTAACTGGGAATCTGAATTTAATAATACACAGGATATAAACTCATTAACTAACCTCTTTCTCTCCAAAACTCTAAGCCTCTACAACACTCACTGTCCCCTCCTTACCAAACAAGTAACTGATAACAGAAAAAATAACCCATTACTCACAAGTAGCATAATGAAATCAATCAACAAAAAACATGAATATGAAAAGAAATTTAGGATTGGCCTAGTTACAAAGGAAGTAGTTAAGAGGTACTCATCAGTGCTTACTAGTATCATAAGAAAAGCTAAATTTTCATATTATGAGACTGGATTCAAAGAAGCAAAAGGCAACATGAAAAGCACATGGAAAACCATCTCTAATATCCTAGGAACTAAACAACACTCCCACAACCAGATAACACTCTTTAAGGATGGCCTTACACCGTCATCTGATTTAGAAATGGCGAATGAATTTAATAGCTTCTTTTCATCGGTTGGTGCTAACCTTGCCAGTAAAATCCCACAGATTCAGACACATATCAACACATATCTCTCAGGCAGCTATCCAAACTCTCTTCTCCTCTCACCAGTCAGCCCGACAGATGTTGTGTCCATCATACACTCACTAAAAACCAAAGCTGGGAACATCAGTGAAATCCCATCCATTGTATACTAGAGCGCCTTCCACGCCCTTGCGCCACCTATAGCTCTGCTGTTCAGCAAATCCCATGAGTGTCATACCTTCCCTGATATCCTTAAAAAAGCAAGAGTAACGCCAGTTCATAAAGGAGGTAATCTGGCAGACATAAACAATTATAGACCAATATCAAACCTACCCATACTATCAAAAATATTTGAAAAAATTATCTACAAACAGCTCTACTCCTACCTCGTAAAATTTGACATTCTTAGACCTGTCAGTTTGGCTTCCGCTCCCAAAAGAGTACCAACGATGCAATTATTAGTCTCCTTGATATAATTTACTCAGCCCTTGACAAAAATGAGTTTCCAATTGGACTCTTCATTGAGCTGAGAAAGGCCTTTGATACTGTTAATCACAATTACCTCTTACGTAAACTCCATCATTATGGAATTCGAGGCCATACAGTGGACTATATCCAATCCTATCTTAGTGATAGACACCAATGTGTAGCCATCAATAATATAACCTCTCCCACTCTACCAATAACCGTTGGAGTGCCACAGGGCAGCATTTTGGGACCTCTCTTATTTCTTATTTACATCAAGATCTGCCTAATGTCTCTAACATTCTGAAACCTATTTTGTTTGCTGATGATACTATCCTCATCTACTCTAACCCCAACCCACATACACTAAATAATGTTGTTAATAATGAACTAAAAAAAGTCCACTTATGGATGTCAACCAACAAACTAACACTTAACATAGAAAAGACCTACTACATCTTATTTGGAAGCAAATCTACAAATGCAATTCAGCTTCAGATAGACAATGTAAACATTAGCAATAAAAATGATGGAAAGTTTCTTGGCCTATTCCTAGACAAGAGACTCAACTTCAGTACCCACATACAACACATAACTAAAAAAGTCTCTAAAACAGTTGGTATACTCTCCAAAATCAGATATTATGTACCTAACTCTGCTCTCATCTCTCTATATTATGCACTAATCTATCGCTATCTTAATTATGGTATCTGTGCATGGGGTTCAACTACTGCAAACCACCTCAAGTCCATCATTACCCAGCAAAAACCTGCTATCAGAATAATAACAAATTCTGCTTTCAGACAACACTCAGCCCCCTTGTTTAACTCCCTAAACATGCTAAACATAATCTCACTCCACAAATTCTCTTGTGTCAACTACATTTACAAAACCCTGTTCTTTAATGCAAATCCTGTTCTGAAACTCTCCCTGGACAGATGAACTAGGACCCATTATCACCACACCAGAAATAAATATCTCTTTGATATCCCCTGAGTCAAACTTAATTTGTGTAAACACTCTATGCAAATAAAGGGACCCAGTCTAAGGAACTCATTCCCTATTGAATTGTAAAGTTGTCCAACATTTGCATCATTCAAAAACAATACTAATAAGTACCTAATTTCATCTTCATAGTTTTTTACCTTTTGCTTTAAAACTGCACTGTATCTATTGCTACCCAATCTCCCAATCTTTATGTACCCAATCTGAACATCTTTATCATTGCGATCATTGCTGTCTTCTTATATGTGCTGTCAATCTGCTGTATGGTGTCTATTAATCTTGTTTAAATTACCAATCAAGCTGTCAATGTAATCAATCAGAGCTTTAATATACCAATGTGCTTTAATATACTTACTAATCTCTCACATCTCATTTTTTTTCTTGCAATGTATTTGTTATCATTTTATTAATTCTGATAGAATTTACCTACTTAAAATTATCTGTTAGATTAAGGACCTGCCCGAAACGCTGCGCGTACTAGTGGCTTTACAAGAGTGTAATTACTGTACCATGCTATGTATTCTCACAAACCCAATGTACCTTCTTGTATATAAATAAATAAATAAAAAATTAATAAATAAGTTTGCGTGCAGTGTATTTCTAAGTTATTGTCACGATTTAGGCCGAGTATTGTAATGTTTTTGGTGACGGGAATATATGTTGGGGTTGGTGATTGCGAGTAGAGTTTGTCGAGTATTGTGTTAGCACGTTTCTTGTAGATGTATTATGTGATGGTGGATTTAATGTGGTTCGACTGTATTTACCAGTCGCGCTTTTATGTAAGTGCGACTGGTGGGAGCCTTGTGGGACCCCTGAGTGATGAGAGAAGTAGTGAGAGTGGAAGCTCAGAAAGCGAATCCTCATCTGTCGGTCGTCCAAGTAATTGCAGAGTAGTTTCTTAGTGTTCAGGGCAGGTCACAGTTGTTAGACATTTTGTTAAAGTCCCTCGTGCCATACCCTGTCGAAGGCCTTTTTTTTTTTTTTTTTTTTTAAGATATATACAAGAGTTGTTACATTCTTGTACAGCCACTAGTACGCATAGCGTTTCGGGCAGGTCCCTGGAATACGATCCCCTGCCGCGAAGAATCGTTTTTTCATCCAAGTACACATTTTACTGTTGCGTTAAACAGAGGCTACAGTTAAGGAATTGCGCCCAGTAAATCCTCCCCGGCCAGGATACGAACCCATGACATAGCGCTCGTGGAACGCCAGGCGAGTGTCTTACCACTACACCACGGAGACCGTTTACGTCTCGAAACAGACAGAAGACTCAGACTCGACTCAAAACAAGGACTCGAAACAAAGACTCGACGTCTTTGGTCACTAGTGCTGTCTTGCGGCATTCTTTCTGGTTGATTAGTATGTAGTTAAGCACTATTATAGGAGCATCGTGCGTCGACCTGTGGGACAAGAAGTCGAACTGTCTTTCATTTAGTAGGTCATTGTCATCAAGATGTTGTCTAAGTCTGAGGTTTACTGGATGCTCGAAAACCTTCCCAAGCGTTTCAAGTAGGTTGATTGGTCGGTAGTTTTTGGGGTCATTATGTGGTTTTCCTGGTATTGGGATGAGAATAGCAGTTGCTTTTTAAGAGTTGAGAAAATTATCTGGAACAAGGGAGGCATTATTGAGAGCAGTCAGGCTGTTGATAAGCGTCATAGGGAGGCGTCTAATGAGTTCATGGCCTATACCCGAGGCCTCCGGGGCTCTGTTGGGGGGGGGGGGCGTAAGTAGCATTATCTTGACCTCTCCTGGTGTCAGCGGTTCTGAAGTGCAGTTGGCTGTGTAGGTGAAAGATTATCTGCCAGTGTTGCCGGAAAACTTGTATGACCTCTGCCGAGTCAGTGATGTTTCTGTCGTTGGGAGTAAGTGATTTGTTTGAAAGTGGTGTAGTTGTTTACCCAGATTTTTTTAATGAATTTACTAAATTCTTAAGGGTTTGTATTTGTGCTGTGTATTTGTAAATTTTGTGTATTTTATAAATAACTAGCAGTACCCGGCCACGTGTTGCTGTGGCTCTGCATCACATGTGCGTTGCTGAGCCACAGCATCCTTCCCTGTCCCCCAGTCCTCCCCACCATTCCCCTCTCACCAGTCTCCTTGGCCTCCCAAACATTCCCAACTCCCCCATCCCCTCTTCCTTCCCACCATGCCCCACTTCCCTCCCACAATGCCCCACTCCCCTGTCCCTTTGTCCTCCCAACCATTCTCCATTCCCCCCATCCCCTCGTCCCCACCATCCCAAACTTCCCTGTCCCCTCGTCCTTTCCCGCCATTACCCCCTCTCTTGTCCCCTCGTCCTCCCCACCATCTCTCACTTCCGTCCTCTCGTCATCCCCACCATTCCCCCTCCCTCGTCCAATGCCTTCCCAAATGGTCTCATGTTCCCATCAGAAATTGGGAACATCAAGTGATCTGATGTTCCAATAACTGAAATATAAGAAAAAGTTAAAAAATGAAATGAAAATATGAAAAAATAAAAAAAATAAAACATACCCACTAAATGAACGGTATGGTAAACAACACAGCTCAATTCCACTGCAATTCACACAAATTAATCAAATCAAAATGTATGAAAATTCAATTTATCAATGCAATTAGAAACATTGAAATGGAATTGTAACATATTTAGTATAGCATGTGTGTTGCTCTTACGTGCAACAGATGGCACTGTTTTCCAAGAAAAACAGTTATACCTGCCATAGGTATGGCATCTCTACTTGTACTTACGAAATGAACCGTATGGCAAATAACACAGCTCAATTCCAACACAATGTCACACAAAATAATTCAAACAAAAATAAAAAAATCGAAATCTATGAAAATAAAATTTATCAATGCAATCGGAAACATTGAAATGGAATTACTGACATATTTAGTGTAGCGTGCATGTTGCTATTATGTGCAACAGATGGCGCCGTTTCTCAAAAACGCATGTTTTTACCTGTCACCGGGGTGGAATCTATATAGTAGGTATATAAAAAGATGCGCCTATTCGAATGCAGTATTGTCAAAATTTCAAAGCAATCGGTGAAGGACTTTCGGTTACATCGTGTGTGGCTCTTACGACCAACAGATGGCGCTGTTTTTCAAAAAAGCATGTTTTTTCCTGTCACAGGTGAGCCATGTATATAGTAGATATATAAAACAGATGCGCCTATTGGAATGTAGTGTTGTCAAAATTTCAAAAGAATCGGTAAAGAGGTTTCAAAGATTTGCCTCACATGAAAAACACGTGTAAACCAGAATTTTTCTGAAAAAGCATTTTTTTGTATCGTCACAGACGTGACATCTATATAGTATGCATATAAAAATCTGCTCTGATGCGAATGGAACATTGTGTGAAAATTTCAAAGCAATCGGTAAAGAACTTTCTGAGATTAGCGGTTATGCACAAACAAACACTTCCACTTTTATGTATATAGATAAAAAACTAGGCACATCATTGCTTGGCGTGAGCATTGACCAGACTATTGAGTAAACGGTATCAGAGTATAGTGAGGCCAAAGAGTACTTGGCCATGTCTGTGCTGGTTTTGTATGAATCTGTTTTGGTACTGTGTGATAAGTCTCCTGGCTAGCATGGAAGGGGTAAACGAGTACCTTCTCCTGTGGGTGATGAGCGGTGTTGTTGCAGCCGCTGCTTGTGACTGTATTGTATAAGGTGTAGTTGGGTGTCAATGTCCTCGGGTATTTTGTCATCATGTGTGAATGTTTGGTCTGGGCAGTATTTACAATATGCAAGAGACAGTTAGCTCTGTTGTATGCAAAACGTGGGAGACCCTGTATGAAGATGTACTCACCTAGTTGTGTTTGCGGGGGTTGAGCTCTGGCTCTTTGGTCCCGTCAATCAATAGGTGTACAGATTCCTGAGCCTATCGGGCTCTGTCATATCTACACTTGAAACTGTGTATGGAGTCAGCCTCCACCACATCACTTCCTAATGCATTCCATTTGTCAACCACTCTGACACTAAAAAAGTTCTTTCTAATATCTCTGTGGCTCATTTGGGCACTCAGTTTCCACCTGTGTCCCCTTGTGCGTGTTCCCCTTGTGTTAAATAGACTGTCTTTATCTACCCTATCAATCCCCTTCAGAATCTTGAATATGGTGATCATGTCCCCCCTAACTCTTCTGTCTTCTAGCGAAGTGAGGTTTAATTCCCGTAGTCTCTCCTCATAGCTCATACCTCTCAGCTCGGGTACTAGTCTGGTGGCAAACCTTTGAACCTTTTCCAGTTTAGTCTTATCCTTGACTAGATATGGACTCCATGCTGGGGCTGCATACTCCAGGATTGGCCTGACATATGTGGTATACAAAGTTCTGACACACACACTGTGTGTGTGTGTGTGTGTGTGTGTGTGTGTGTGTGTGTGTGTGTGTGTGTGTGTGTGTGTGTGTGTGTGTGTGTGTGTGTGTGTGTGTGTGTGTGTATGTGTGTGTGTGTGTGTGTGTGTGTATGTGTGTGAGAGATATGGAGGGTGACAGGAATGTAATCCGAGCCTATGAAAGGGTAGGAAGTTGTGTGGTGTAGTTGTGAATATGAAGTCAGGTCGCCCGAGGCCGTTGTTAGCATAGGACGTGTGGATGTCTGGTCCCAGGAACGTTAGTCGTTTTACAGGCATATTTGGTGGAGATTATGTCCGTGCTGGTTTGGAGTGTTGTGGTGAAAAGTGGAGTGTTTAGCGTTGAGGTCAGCCATCATGATGACGGGGACGTTGGTGTAGTTGAAGAGTCTATTCAAGTTATATTGTGGTATGTTGGTGTTAGGACGATTGTAGGTGGTACTAATAATGATTAATTCAGGGTGTGAGTAAAATATTATGGCCTGAAGTGTCAGAATTGCCATAATGGCTCAATAATTTTGTTGTGTTTGATGAGTATGACAATTCCATCGTGTGCCTCATCCGGTGACTGGTTTGTAGTGTATCCGTAGTGACGGATTATATGAGCGTTTGTGTCGCACCTGGTGTTTAATAGTTGCACGTCGGGTTGGTCAGTCTCAATGAAATCAGCCAATACGTATCGAATGTTCGATATTGTATGTTTGAATTGTGACGGTAACGCGTTGGTGTTCGGCTGTTTAAGGCTAGGGGTATGGCCTCGTCACATAGTTATAAAAAAAATAGAAAAAACTGGAACTTCGTCTGTGGTAAGGTAAGGAGAAGACACACAAAACACAAGTAAACTTTAACAATGAAATTTTAATTACGTTAAATAAATCAAAACATGAAAATAATGCACAAACAAATTCTTATAATAAAATCAATGAATTAAAATAATAAGAATACTTAAATGACACAATGAAAAGTTACGTTAAGGCAAAATAACAAGAAGTGCAACACAAAGTAAAATGGGAGGTGCTGGAATATTGGCTTAAAGCCACCACTTCTCTCAGTACACGCTAGAGTCTAGCTGGGAGGAGTGGTGACAACGAGAGCACTGAACATTCTGAAGTCCGAGGTTGGGGCGACCCCAGACATCAAGTAGTATGGGGGGGCGAGTACAGGTGCAGCCAGACCGGCGACCAATCAGCGGAGCCGGTAGCGATCAACATGTAGTTTGGTGGTTTGAGTCCGAACAGGTGGCTGGCTGCATACGTTTTGCTCACCCTGGCAAGCCTTGCTGGTGTTGTTGTCATTGTTGGACATGTCTTCCATAGTCGTTTTATATAATTTCAACGACGGGTTTGTGGAGGGAAGAGCAGGCTCAATCTCTTGAAGGAGATTATTGTCACAGAACATACACCCCCGTATGTTCTGCCATTTAATTGTTATTTTATACATCTTCGTTACAGTGTTATGTGTAAGCTCGTACAGTACCTGTGTGGTCCAAACGAATGTCGGCTGTCGTGACGATGGGTAAGGTGTCGGTAGAGAGGGCTCTTGGGCGATGCGCAACATTGCCCAGTTTGATGAGGGCTCTGAGAGGGGCCCAAGGTTGAGCATGTGACGGACCTCGGAGCTATCTACGATCCAGATGCCGAACTATAGCAGTTGACCCTCCCATTAATCGTAGTTTCCCATCTTGTAGTCGGCTAGGCTGGAAGGTGACGACCAATCAGGGCCCGACAATGGAAATCAGTGAAGCAGAGAGAATTTTGAAGACCTGAGGGTGGGCTAGTTGAGCGTTGTGGACTTTACTCCTGGAGGGATTAGCCAGTGAGGCTAGGTGAGCGCTGTGGACTTCACTATTGGAAGGTGCTAGCCTGTGGGGCTAGGTGAGCGCTTTGAACATTGCCGGATGAGCAATGCGAGTGTGCAAAGGAAAAGGGGGGGGGGGGGGCATTTGAAGGACTGCTCCATACCGGCAGCTAGAGTAAGAGCTAGTGGTGCCCTAAAGACCTGTCAGAGGCATAGTATCAGTCATCCGTGAAGCAGGCTAGCGTGAGGGTTAGTAACGCCGCTCAGGATGACCTCACATATAGACTTGTACATATCATGGTGAAGGGTAAAATAACGGGTTATTTTAAGTGCTTTTATTTTTATTTACCTTAAACATTACACTATATTTCCACCAAGGTTAGTCCTCTGAGTTTGAGTAGGATCATAGTTTAAAAAGAACCCGGTTACGAAGGGTTCGTAACAGGGCATCTCTCAGGACTTTTTCCTGTGGTGTGTAGTAGCCTATCGTGTTCGTGGGTCCCTTAAGGAAGGTTAGCCTCGGGTTCGTGGATGAAGTTGAGCGTCTTTCTTGGTGTGGCGGTGTATTGGCTGTCTGTGGTTGTGTGTTTTCCAACAAATCCGTCGGTGGTAGTAGGGAAGGGGGTGAGAAGGACCTCATTTGTGTCTGTGTGCCTACTGGACGGGTAGATCTTGGCGTGTCCGGTGATATTGGCATAACCTAGTGAGAAACGGACTTCGACGATGTCATCTGAGAGGCAAAGCTCAAGGCATCCAATACTGTGGGGTTGCAGCTTCCTCTGTGTTGTTGGACTGTCGCTGCTGCCAATGCACGTGCCTCGGCTCTATAACCTCCCTAGAGGCTATTCTGTAGACTCCTGCTTCACTGCTAGACTGTTGCTGCTGTCAATACTAGTCGCGCGCCTTGGGACCAGACACAAATTTGTTATGCATACCAAGAGGTAACTGAAGCATTCAGCAGGCCACTTGGCGTAATGATTAATTCCTTTATAAAAATGGGAGAACTTCCTGACTGAAGGAAAATGGCTAATGTGGTATCAATATACAAGAAATGGGGAAGACAGACTATTACACAGAATCACATTAGTAACAAGTATTGCCTGCAAGTTGCTAGACTGATAGTAAGAGAGGCTGGCGTAACAGGAAAAGTTCTAAGGTTGGTCAGAGAATCTCTCAAGAAGGAAGCAAAAGGACAGAGACATCAGAGTGGAGAGAGGTTATAAGTGGAGCACCACAAGGTTCCGTTCTAGGTCCCATATTGTCTCTAATTTGTCAATCACCTAACAGGAAATTGGCTCCTTCATACCAGTATTTCAGATGACGCAAAGCTGAAGAGAAGAAAGGACAGTGATAGTTTGAGGTATTTAATTAATCAGATTTGGACATACCTCAGAAATGTCCTAAAAAAATGGCTGCCTAATTTTAACCCAGCCAAATGCAAAGTTATGAAAAATGTAACAAGCGTATTAACACCAGCAATATAGGAAAAATGAAAAAAAACAATTTCTTAAAACAGGAGAGTCCTGGGAGTTAACATAACCCCATTTGTAATGCCAGAAGTCCACATTAGCAGAATAACAGCTGCATAATGTCATACTGAACACCTTGCGTGCATCCTTCCGAAAATTTGAAAAGTGGGCTATTTTAGGCCTTATATACAGCGAAGGTGAGACCTGCACTTCGATAGGCATTCACAACGTAAAACTCTTGCCTAAAAAAAGGCCATAATAAACTAGAAAAGGTTCAAAAATATGTAAAGACACTTTCTTGAGTTGAAGGGCGTAAAATACGAGGAAAGATTGTGGGAACTCGACCTTACCACACTCGAGGAAAGGAGAGATAAGGGAATATGATAACAATATACAAGATTCTAAGAGAAATTGACAAGTTAGACGAAGCAGTATTTTTCAAAACTATGAACAGGAAAACAAGGGTTTGTAGATAAAAACTAGAGACCAATGAGTCACAAGGACGTCAGAGAGATCTTTTTCAATGTTAGAGCTGTCAATTTACTGGTGAGATGTTAAGGTCGTTGAAGCTTATTCAGTTAAATGTTTTATATATAGATATGATAAAGTTGTGAAAGGAGACGGTACAATAATCTAAGAATGTTTAGATCGCGAGGGTCTAGGAGCTTTGCTAGCAGCCTTCCCTAGGTAGGAGGTGTATATGTAGTTGATATGACAAAGAAAAAATAGTTCTTTAATCGTTAAATTAAACACCCGAAAATTAGAAAGGGGGAGTCCACGAGGTAAGAGTTCGACCTACAGCCACACAGTAAATACATATATATACATACAGAACGCTGAGCACCGTAACAGGTTGCTGTACCTGGACCCTGGCCGAAATAGTTACAGAAGGCGTTATGGAGCTTCCAAGCTACTAGGTGGGTGTGGTAGTGGGTTTAATGTCCAGTAGTGAAGTATGTGCTTTTAATACATACTCACACTTGCTCATACTTCACTTTAATATAAATAAACTCTATTAATATTGAAGTGACTTAATTTGTAATTTACTTGTATGTGAGGCGGACTCATGTCAGGTGAGGTGAATGACGTCACGGGCAGTTGACCCATCAGGCCAAGCTAGCCAAGAGGCGCGGCGGGCAGTGTGGCGCGGGCCGGCGTGGGGAGAGGTGCTGCTCGGCGCCCGCCTCATTGGTTTTACTAAATTAGTTGCCTGGACAGTCCTGTGCATGAGGTCCACCTGCACCAGGTTTACAGGCAAGTTACTCTAGATGAGTAGTAGTTTTATCACATTGTGTTCTGTTGGTAGAACAGTCTATATTGGCTGACTGTCTAAATAAGAATAGTTAAGGCTTTATTTAAAATAATTTAATTAGCTCTGGGTTATTCATTTGTAAATATAATGATATTGAGAAATATACCTGTTTATTAGAGTTTTATCTGGATTAGGACTTTCGATGATTATTAAAACAAAATTCTACTTTAAAACGATTGTTATGTAATAAACTGTTCCACAACAGCTGCTAGAGTGTCAACTTTATAGTGAAATTTACTGTTTGATAAAAAATAGGTGAAAAAAGTTTAAAAAATTAGTTAAATTCAAGCAGTTATGTTTCTTGTGAACTATCGGATTTCAATCCTTGAAATATGGACCAAAGACTTTTAATCTAGCAAGCGTCACATACCCCCCATCCCCCCCCACCCCCGGACCATCCTATGTGAATGAAACTAGCCATCCTGAGTCAGTGTCGTCCACGCTGCCGCCAACCCCAGAAACGCCATAATTAACATTAACGTCCTGTATAACCAAGTACTATATTGTGTCCAATATAAGTAAATATTAATGTATATTTAAATTGTGTATAGGTCTGATAGTTGTTGAAGGAAACAATAGCACGTGAGTGTATTCCAAACTGTCTCCCTCCCCTAATTAATAATATATAATAGGTCACAAATCAAAAACTCTTAAGTACAGTGTTAAAATGTAAACTGTTGTGGGTCGGTGCAGGAACGAGCATAGACTGAGGACAAGTTAAATGTACTCGCCTAGTTGTACTCACCTAGTTGTGTTTGCAGGGGTTGAGCTCTGGCTCTTTGGTCCCACCTCTCAAACGTCAATCAACTGATGTACAGATTCCTGAGCCTACTGGGCTCTTGTCATATCTACATTTGAAACTGTGTATGGAGTCAGCCTCCACCACATCACTACCTAGTGCATTCCATTTACTAACTACTGACGCTGAAAAAGTTCTTTCTAATGTGTCTATGGCTCATTTGGGTACTCAGTCTTCACGATCATAATGGGAGCCGGTCGGCCGAGCGGACAGGACGCTGGACTTGTGATCCTGTGGTCCTGGGTTCGATCTCAGGCGCTGGCGAGAAACAATAGGCAGAGTTTCTTTCACCCTTTACCCCTGTTACCTAGCAGTAAAATAGGTACCTGGGTGTTAGTCAGATCCCTGGAAACACAAACCGAAACTGTCGCTATTTTCCGCTTGTTACAACTTGTAATAAAGTTGTTACATCTTGGCTTAACGTGTTTATGACATATTAGAACGTTGTTACAACTTGCTATATTGGTTGGTATAACTGGTTAGGAGGTGTTACAACTTGTTCGAACGTTGTATCAACGTTGTAGTGTCGGTGTGTGTTTGGCGGGATGTTACGGGCTGCTTCCTGTGGGAACTGACCTGTGAGATTTATATTTATTTAATTTATATGAATTTATATAGAATTTATATTTACGTTAATTTATATACTTCGATAGCAATTTGTATGATGATAAGTGGACTGTATTTCTGCAATAATCTCATAATCTCACAAATCGATCCTCTACACATTAGGGGGGTTTATATTATTGAATTTATATATATGCAGCCAATCAAACTACAGTATTAACTACACATTGAAGAGGTTCCTTATCTTATTGTACAGCAGGCCTTAGTCCACCAGGTATAACCAGGATGTAGACACCACATTTTCCTCGTGTGAGGTAGCTTCCAACACCCTGGTAACTGATGCACAAAGCATGCTTCCTCGTCTTGACCTGTCAAAAGGGCGCTAGCTATAAAGCCAGAATCCTAATATATGACAGCTATATCAGAGAAAACACTGTACATGGAACCATATAGACCTGGGCTAATTACGTTTAGTATGAGGCGATCTCATGCTCTAACCGGCCACCCTATCCAATGACATTAATAGGCCACTAATGATAGATAAGTGGGTTTCGGTAGAACACTTAACTTGAATTTGTTGACAGCGTGTTGATGATGGTACACCTTTGGTTTCCATAACACTTCGTCCAAGTAAAATTAACAGGAGCCGAATTTGTTCCCGTGCCTCTGGTCTTAAACAATAACAATGGCTGACCACTCCCCACTCCCTGACGCCTGGCTTACATTGTCCAGATGACAGTAAGTGATAGAAGGGTCACATTTACTCTATTTTAATTCTGATAATTAAGCTAATTTATGAGATGTTTTTATGATGGTAAAGTCCAAAGACTAATGTATTTAAGAATAATTCCCACCATAATAGGTGGTGAATTTATAATAGTATGTGGTAATGATATTCCGTTTTCTATAGACGGTAATTCCACTAGAAGTTACGTTTTCTATGGGTAACTTGTTTATACAATACAGCAGCAATATTATCTGTCTGTATGATATTATTAAATGGTGTCAGATTTTCCGACACTTCCTGGGGGTGGAGGCCTGGTCGAGGACCGGGCCGCGGGGACACTAAAAAGCCCCGAAATCGTCTCCAGATAACCAAGATAGATCATTTTTAGTTGCTGGGTCCCCCCTCCCTGTTCCGCTCTTTGTTGCCGTGAGGGGGTGCTTGGTGAGCGGCTGCCGAAGTGTGATGCTCCTTGGGACAGTCCTATGTCCTTCTGTGGCCTTGTGCTCCTGCTGCTGTCCTCTCTAATTTTGCTGAACGACTTTTCCTTTTCCTTCTTCGTTTTTCTCCCCCTTATTCTCTTATCTGCTTATCGTTTCCTACCGACCTTTTGCTTGTTTTGGTTATTCCTTTGCACTTCTTCTATTTTGACGTCCGGGAGCTTGAGGAGGCATACTCTTACACCCATAGAACTGTAGTACCCAACGTCTCGAGCGAGGGGAACCTTTTATTGTCAATCCCCTTTTTGTCACTAAATCCGATCTCGACGAACTGACGGTTCTTAAGGTGGCGTTTGTGGGGCGTATACTCACGACGCACCCCTAGGGGGAGGGGGCCGGCCGGCATGATCGGCGATAACTTCTAGTTGGGTGTCCTGCCTCTAATTGTGGCTCCATGGTGGGTATGGTGCACATTAGTCGATGAAATTATCTCTTCGTATTTGTCGTTGAATGTTTCTCTTGTACTCTTTCAGGCTCGTGAGGTGGGCGACCAAGCCCCTGAGTCGGACTGTATTGGAAGACCGAGCTCTGTAACCCCCACTGTGTTGGACCCCGACCTTGCTCCTCCTCTGACCTTCCTGACTGCTTCCCTCGGCTCCCCTCCCTCCTCTGTGGTTGTGTCTAGCCTCAAGCCCCCAGTGGTGACCACTTCGTCCCTTGGCGCAGCTAAGTCTCTTGTTGTGACTACTGCACCTTTTCACCCCTCTCTCTGGGGGTTCTCAACGCTGTCTGCGCCACGGACGCACTCGCTCAATCCCTTCCCGTACTGATGCATATCAGGCCTTGTTTGATCACGCTTCATGGGCTAAATTCCTTGATCTCCTCCCTCTTGATTCTGTGCCTCCTGACGACTTCTCCCTCCCACGGCAACTTGTTGATTCTGTGGCTGCCTCTGTTACCCTCAACTCCACTCGTCTCTGTACACGTGTCGTTGCTGCTCCTTCTCGGGATGCAGCTTCCCGCTTGGCTGCCCTATCCTGCCTTGGCGTGACCCCTGTTCGGGTCTCGAAGAACGCTCGGTTGAATGCCAGTGTTGGCACTGTTCTTCTCCTGCCCCATATTGCTACCGGTGTTTTTTAATCTGCAGAACTGCCACGATGATATTCGGCATATCCTCGATGCCCAAGGCTATTCTGTCCTCCAGGTTGACACATTTACTCGTCCCCTCGTGGTCGTCGCCGTCAACCCCTTCAGGTTTTGAAGATTACCTTTGATGGTAGGACCCTTCCACCCTTTGTCATTCTTGCTGGTGCCAGGTGCTCTGTCCAGAAGTACATTCCTTCTCCTAGGCTCTGTAGCAAGTGCTGGGGGTTTACACATGGTGCCTTCCACTGCTCTGGGGCGCTCTCTCCTTTGTGTGGGGGTGAAGGTCAATCTTAAGTCGGAGTGCACTTCTCCCCCAGGCTCGCAGCGTAAACTGCAGTGAGGCCCATCCTACCTTCTCCCGTGCGTGTATCCATTACAAGTTTGAGATAAGTAAGTAATTATCAAAAGAAGGCACCAAACCGGGAAGGCTATGTAGCACCATCAAATACGCAAAATAATCAGAGGGCGCTAAATATCACCAAGGATGCCAATACGAGAACAAAAACGCATATGGCGAACGATATCAAAAGTATCCGAGTCACCAAGAATTCTATCGAGGGACAGGTGACCGCGAGGGGCGGTCGGAAAGCAAGACACACGCTCGTCCTGGATGTCAGGACATTCAAGAAGGACATGCACGACCGTAAGAGGGACAATGCAACTAGGACAATAAGGAGCAGGGCGGCGCTCCATCAAGTGACCATGGGTTAAGCGAGTATGGCCAATACGCAACCTCGCCAGAGCTCTTTCCCACCGCCAGTTACGGTGGAAGGAGGACTGCCACGAGGAAACACAACATTTAAGAGTACGTAGCTTGTTACCCGTAACAGACAACCAAGAAGCCTGCCAACGGGTAAGGACTGAGGAATGGATAACCGGGTAAAAGTCGGAATACGGAATGTCCTTACGAGAGATGGGACAAGAGCGGACAGCTTCCTTGGCGGCAGCATCCGCACGCTCATTTAAAGACACACCAATATGGCTGGGAACCCAACAAAACTCAACCGACTTAAATTTACTGTGAACGAGAAACAGCCAATGCTGGATCTCGACAACCATCTGGATGAACCGGATTAAAGGACCCGAGAGCCATGAGGGCACTACGAGAGTCAACAACAACTACAAAGGAAGACTGACAACGAGAAAGCAGGAGACGAAGAGCATAGAGAATAGCATAAAGTTCCGCTGTAAAGATGCTAGTCTCCGGAGGCAAGCGACACATATAAGTGCGATCAGGAAAAACAACAGAGTAGCCAACACCGTCCGCAGACTTAGACCCATTGGTGAAGACAGAAACGGAGCGTGAGTGAGAAGAAAAGTGCTCGAGGAAAAGGCGTTTTAGAACCGTAGGAGGGGTAAAAGCTTTAATGATACGGGTCAAGGATGTACAAAACCGCGGAAGAGGGACCCTCCACGGGGGCAAAGAAGGAACAACACGAGGAGAAACATCAGAAATACGAACGGAAAGAGAATCCTGCAGGCGAGATAACCGGACAGTAAGAGGGAGGTGGTGAAGAGGAACAGGAACTGCAGGAGGGGTAAAAGTTAAAGCACGACGGAGGCGAGAGGAAGGATGTTGCAAGGACCGCGCAAGATAGCGAAGACAGTAGCAATCACGGCGGTCCCGGAGAGACAGGAAGCCAGTGTCAACATACAAGCTAAGGACGGGAGTCGAACGAAAGGCACCAGAACTGAGGTGCAACCCAGTATGGTGCAAAGCATCAAGACGGCGAAGAGTAGAAGGAGAAGCAGACGAGTAAGCAGGGCAACCATAATCGAGCTTAGACAGGACGAGAGAGGAATGTAAAGCAAGGAGAGTGCGCCTATCTGCCCCCCAAGAAGTATGGGACAAGACCCGAAGGAGGGTAAGGGCCTTAGAGCACTCAACACGGAGGTAAGAGATATGGGGAGACCAAGACAAACGAGTGTCAAGAAATAACCCCAAAAGCTTCGCGGAATCTTTGTATTCAAGGGGATGACCATAAAGTGACAAAGAGGGACGAAGAACAACCCGTTTCCGCGTAAAAGTCATGGCACAAGTCTTAGAAGTAGAGAACTTGAAGCCATGATCTGTGGCCCAAGACGACACGGCATCAATTGCAAGTTGAAGCCGGCGTTGAAGGAGAGGCGAATCATCACCCTGACAACAAAGGGTAAGATCATCGACATAGAGAGCGGAGAAGACACCAGAAGGAAGAGAGGAAAGAAAACTTGCCAATCAACTGTTGTTATTGTTATAAACAGCCTCCTGGTGCTTCGCAGCTCATTAACTGTTTAATAATTGTAAACAAAGCCGCCAAAGATTGAGGAAAGATGTACAGATTCGTAAGTGCTTGCGTAAGTGCTTTCGTGAATCTGGGTCCAGAACACTACCCTGGGGCACACCGTATTGCTGAAAAGAGGGAGAGAGAGCGGTACCAAGGCGCACCCGAAAGGAACGACGAGAGAGGAAGCTGCGGAGAAAGAGAGGGAGATGACCACGAAGGCCAAAAGAATGAAGTTGAGATAGGATATGATAACGCCAAGTGGTGTCGTAAGCCTTTTCAAGGTCAAAAAGGACGGCAACAACGGAGGTCTTCGCAGCAAAAGCAGTACGAATATAGACCTCCAAGTTCACCAGGACATCTGTCGTGCTGCGGCACTTGCGGAAACCAAATTGAGAAGGGGAGAGGAGGTGATGGTGTTCCAGGAACCACATCAGACGAACGTTAACCATACGTTCAAAGAGTTTGCAGACACAACTTGTGAGAGCAATAGGGCGAAAGTCCTTAGGGGAAGTACCCAGAGACCCCGGTTTGCGAACAGGGAGGACAACGGCATCGAGCCAGTCCTCAGGGACTGACGACGACTCCCAGATCCGATTATACAGACTCAGTAAATACTGAGACGCGCTCGGAGGGAGATGGCGAAGCATCTCATAATGAAGAGCCCGCCGCCGTAGAACCGCAGAGGGCAAGGGCAGAACGAAGTTCAGAGAGAGAGAAGGGATCATTATAGGGAAGCTGAAGATGAGTGCAGAAATCTAATGGACGAGACTCAAGGACAGGTTTACGAAGAAGGAAAGATTGGGGGAAGATGAAGACCAGAGCTAACAGAAGAAAAGTGGGAACCCAGTTTGGAAGCGACCTGCAACGGGTCCGCCACAAGAGTATCATGGAGGTGAAGGACCGGTGAAACATCGGGAACGAACTTACCCGCTATCTTGCGGATACGCTTCCAGATCTGGGCCAGAGGGGTTTCGGACGTAATTATTGAGACATAAGATGCCCAACATTCACGTTTAGCCGTACGGATGGCCCTACGGGCCACCGCACTCGCTTTCCGAAAGAAAAGAAAAGAATCGGTCGTCTGCCTACGGCGGTGCCTCTTCCAGGCTGCACGCTTACAGCGGACAGCTCGAGCACAGTCCGCATTCCACCAGGGAACGCACTTCCGTGGACCCCGAGAGGAAGAGCGAGGAATAGAGCAGAGGGCAGAGTTGAAGACAGTGTCATGAAAAAGGAGGAGAGCGCGAGAGAGAGGCAGAAGGGAGAGGTCAGAGAGAGCAGCACTGAGGGTAAATAGGGTCCAGTCTGCCTTAGCAAACTGCCACCTAGGGAAAGAGAGGGAAGGGCGAAAAGATAAAAAGGAAACAAGGATGGGGAAATGATCACTTCCATGGAGGTCATCAAGAACCTGCCACGTGAAATCTAAGTAAAGAGAAGAAGAGCAGAGAGAAAGATCAAGACAAGAAAGGGTGCGAGTCCGAGAGTCCAAATGAGTGGGCTCACCAGAATTCAGAAGAGACAGGGAAGAAGAGAGGAGAAACGGCTCAAGGAGGCGACCCCGGGTATTCGTCAGAACGTCACCCCAAAGAGAATGGCGACAATTGAAGTCACCCAGCAGGAGCACAGGCTCCGGCAAGGAGTCTAGGAGGTGTTTCAAATCAGGAAGAGAGAGCGGGACACTCGGCGGGAGATAAATGGAACAAACTGTGTACCATTTCCCCACAAAGATACGAGCAGCAGAACAATGGAGAGGCGAAGGAAAAAGCAAAGGAACAAAGGGAACATCAGCACGAATCAAGAGAGCAGAAGAATTAGAAGCCCCAGCAATGGCTGGGGGGGGGGGGAGAGAAAGGAATAGCCACGAAAACGACCCGGACGAACACCAAGCATTGGCTCCTGGAGACAGACACAAAGGGGCGAAAACCGCGAAATCAGAAGTTGGAGTTCGAGGAAATTGGCGTAATAACCTCGAACGTTCCATTGAAGAATAGACAACGACGAGAAGAGAAAGGACAAAAACAGAGAACAAGGAAGAAACAAAGGCGAAAGAGCAACAGAGCACGTTAAAGAATATCAGGGTCGGGATCAGGGTCAGCAAAGTCAGGGTTAGGGGGCATGGGTAAACTGAGCAAAGACGGAGGAAAGGAAACGGGAGAACAGATCAGAGGTGGGCGGGTGGGGTCCGGAGGAGGAGGAGGAGGAGGAGGAGGAGGAAGAGGAGGAGACAACGGAGAGGAGCAGTCAAGGACAGCAGCAGGAAGAGGGGGAGTAGAAAGAGGGGAGCGCACCTCAGCAAGAGCAGCAACCGAAAGGGAAGCAGGGGCCAAAGAAACTTCCATAGCAGGAACAGGGGGCGCAATCACTGAAACGGGAGGGGAAGGAGCAACAGAGCCAGAAGTAGGAGCTGAGGAAGAAAGTGAAGCCTTCTTACCCGCCGGGGAAGAGGAAGGAGAGGAGCCAGGCTTTCGCTTCTGACTTAAAGAGACCGGCGTCCCAGCAACTACGTACCGGGCAACGGATTCCAGTGTCACAACAGGAGAAGCCGAACGAGAGCACACACGACGGCCGTTAGGAGAGCGATGGACATCCGCCCGCACCGACAGGCAGTGGGGAGAGCCGATAGATGGAGGAAGAGGATGGGAAGGAGGATTGGAGGGGGACGAGGAAGATGACACAGGAGACACGACAGACCGGGTAGAAGGAAGGGGAACCCCAGACAGAGGACCAGGAGGAGGATCCTTCGGGAGAGAACCCAGAGGAACAAAGGAGGGGGCAGTGGGCACATCAGGGTCCAAGGCCCGGAAACGGTTGTGAGTCTGAGGAAGGCGGGAAGGACGAGGAGAGGAAGAGCTCAACACGCGAGCATAAGAGATAGTAGCAAAAGGCGGGAGCCGGCGAACCTGGCGTCTCGCCTCAGGAAAAGATAAACGCTCCCGGTGCTTCAAGTTGAGGACGGCTGCCTCAAGCTTGTAATGGACACACGCACGGGAGAAGGTAGGATGGGCCTCACCGCAGTTGAGGCAACGTGCCTGGGGAGAAGTGCACTCCGACTTAGAGTGACCTTCACTCCCACACAAGGACAGAGAGACAGTCCCAGAGCAGCGGAGGGCACCATGCCCAAACCTCCAGCACTTGTTACAAAGTCGAGGAGAAGGAATATACTCCTGGACAGAGCACCAGCAAGAATGACAGAGAATGGAAGGGTCCTACCATCAAAGGTGATCTTCACAACGCGAAGAGGTTGACGGCGACGACCACGAGGGGGACGAGTAAACGAGTCAACCTGGAGGACAAAATGGCCTTGGGCATCAAGGATATGCCGAATATCATCGTGGCAATCCTGCAGATTCCGAACACCGGTTGCAACATGGGGTGGGAGGAGAATAGTGCCAACACTGGCATTCATCTGAACGTTCTTGGAGACCCGAACAGGGATCTCGCCAAGGCAAGATAAGGCAGCCAAGCGGGAAGCCGCATCCTGAGAAGGAACAGCAACGACACGTGTACCGAGACGAGTGGGGTTGAAAGTAACAGACGCATCCACGGAATCTACAAGATGCCGGATGGAGGGAGAAATCGTCAGGAGGCGCAGAATCAAGAGGGAGGAGATCAAAGTATTTGGCCCATGAAGCAGGACCAAACAAGGCCTGATACGCATCAGCACGGGAAGGAATCGAGCGAGTGCGGTTGGGGCGCGAACGGCGTTGAGAACCCCTAGAGAGAGAGGGGTCAAAAGGCGCAGTAGTCACAACGAAAGACTTAGCCACACCAGGGGACGAAGTGGTCACCACCGGGGGCTGGAGGCTCGACCCAACCACAGAGGAGGGAGGGGAGCTGGGGGAAGAAGTCAGGACGGTCAAAGGAGGAGCAAGGTCGGAGCCCAACGCAGCGGGAGCTACAGAGCCTGGTCTTCCAATACAGGCCGACTCGGGGGCTTGGTCGCCCACCCCACGAGCCTGAGAGGGTACAACGGAAACATTCAACGACATAGAGACGAAAAGTGACAAATTCATCCACGAATGTGCCCCCATACCCACCATGGAGCCACAATTAGAGGCAGGACACCCAACAGGAAGCTATCGCCGATCATGCCGGGGCCCCCTAGGGGTGCGTCGTGAGTATACGCCCCACAAACGCCACCTTAAGAACCGTCAGTCCGTCGAGATCGGGTTCAGCGACGAAAGGGGGATTGACAATAAAAGGTTCCCCTCGCTCGAGACGTTGGGTACTACAGTTCTACGGGTGCAAGAGGATGCCTCCTCAAGCACCCGGGCGTCAAAATAGAAGAAGTCCAAAGAAATAATCCAAAACAAGCAAAAGGTCGGCAGGAAACGACAAGCAGATAGGAGAAGAGGGGGGAGAAAAACGAAACATAAGGAAAAGGAAAAGCGATCCGGCACAATTGGAGAAGACAGCAGCAGGAGTGCAAGGCCAGAAAAGGACAGAGGACTGCCCAACGGAGCATCACACTCCGGCAGCCGTCCACCAAGCCCCCTCATGACGCCAACGGGCCGGATGGGGAGGGGGAAGTTTGAGGTAGCTGTCCTCAACTTGAAGCACCGGGAGCATTTATCTTTTCCTGATGTGAGGCGCCATGTTTGCCGGCTCCTGCCTTATGCTCGCGTGTTGCGCTTTTCCTCTCCTCGTCCTTTCCACCTTCCTCAGACCCTCAACCGCTTCTGGGCCTTGGACCCTGATACAACCACTGCCCCCTCCTGTTCCTTTGAGTTCTGTACCGAAGGATCCCCCTCCTGGTCCTCTGTCTGGGGTTCCCTTTCTTTCTACCCGGTCTGTCATGTCTCCTGTCTTCTTCCTCGGCTCCCCCCCGATCCTCTTTCCCGTCCTTCCCCTCTGTCTATTAACTCTCCCTGCTGCCTGTCAGTGCGGGCTCATGTAGTGCCCTTATTGCTCTCGGGTCCTTTAATCTGGTTCATCCAGTGGTTGTCGAGATCGAACATTGGCTGTTTCTTGTTCACAGTAAATTTAAGTCGGCTGAGTTTTGTTGAGTTTCCAGCCATATTGGTGTCTCTTTAAATGAGCGTGCGGATGCTGCTGCCAGGAAAGCTGTCCCGTTCTTGTCCCATCTCTCGTAAAGGAATTCCTTATTAAGACTTTTTTACCCTGTTATCCATTCCCCCATTCCTTATCCGTTGGCATGCTTGTTCGTCGTCTGTTACTGGTAACAAACTACGTTCTCTTAAGTTGTACTCTTAACCGTCCTACCTCCGTAACCGGGAATGGGAAACGGCCCTGGTGATATTGCGTATTGGCCAAACTCGTTTCACTCGTGGTCACTTGGCGCGCCGCCCTGCTCCTTATTGTCCTAATTGCATTGTCCCTCTTATGGTCGTGCATATCCTTGTTGAATGTCCTGATTTTCGAGACGAGCGTGTCTGTTTTTTCCGACTGTCCCCCGAGGTCGCTTGTCTCTCGATAGTATTCTTGGTGACTCGGATACTTCTGATATCGTTCGCCTTGTGCGTTTCTGTTCTCGTATTGGCATCCTTGGTGATATTTAGCGCCCTCTGATAATCCCGCACATTTGATGGTGCTACATAGCCTTCCCGGTTTGGTGCCTTCTTTTGATAATTACTTACTTGGTTGCCGGGTTGACGATCACTTGGACGTTGTGTTGAGAACGGGCTGTGGATGATTAAAGTCTGAGATTGCGTTTTACCATTCGGTGGTAAGTCAGCTTTTTAGATGAAATCTGACCTGAGTGATTGTCTTGCGGGATGTTTCTCAAACTTTACAAGATGTCCAATTTAGTATTTTTATGTATTTAATGTGACATTTCGGGTATGTATAAGGGTGCATCAATACAACGGCACTGCAGGTATGGTCAACCAGACCCCAAGAAATTGGTCGCTTACAATGCTACTGCAGGTATGGAGGGATTAAAGTTACTTGGGAAAACTTCTCTTGAATCGCAGTTGGTCATTATGTAGTTGATACATATTCCCACCTACGTACAATAGGTGAAGGAACTAAGTTTAATAATTTTAATAGTTTACACACTATGCCTCGAAGTAGTGATCTTCTAATAGTTATAGTCTAAAGTACTCTATGCGTTAACCAGTTCAGAGTGATAAACCATTCTTCAGGCCCTTAATTTTAACACTTAGTTGTGGTTTATTATATACTTAATGTTAAGCTAACAATTTCGGTTACAATTCAATCCCATCCTCTCCGTCCATATTTGTTAGTCTGTCTTCTATCCCACCAGTCCAATCAAATATATATATATATAAATAAAAATACCCAAAAGGGTTATGCTTCAGTTGGGGTTAGGAGAGACTGGCAAGAGGAAAGTTTTAGCGTGAGGGGAAAGTACCGGGGCTAAACCTAGCAAGCTGAATATACCGTCGGACAGTTTCGGGAGGCTGAGCACTTGCAGCTACGTTGCCATCATCTGCATCGTGCACAAGGTATTGGTAGCCCTTGAATGTTGTAGCAATTCTGCAAGTCGACAAATATTGTGATCAGGTGGCAGGACCTGTGAAGTGTTAAGGTGAACGTTTCTGGGTCTCCGGAACGGGGTAACGTTGTGTTCCTGATTTGTAAGTGCAAAGTATCTCTTGATTGGGAAGAAAATGTTATATAATTGGCGGAGCTTTCATGACCACAGATAACGGTCTTAAGAGCAGGACACTAATTACTTCCATTTTTTTCCCCAAGCTAACAAAGAAGGCTCCGAAGGAAGCAAGTTCTAGGTCGTAAGTTCGCCGATTGTTTCCTTCATCTAAGACTAGAGCTTGTTAACTTCCTTTCAGATGCTTCCTAAAGCTGTAGGAATATATAACATGGAACCATCCTCTAATGACTGGATGTTTGTTCCTGAACAATATTTTGTTGCTGGAGAGGAGCCAGTTTCTTGGCAGCTTCTCCTATGGTATATTCTGGGCAGCCTCTTACTTTAAGGACGCCCCAGAGCTCCTACAAGGCTTTCCCCATATTATTCTGGTCACTAAATATACCTTTGACGCAGATTCTCAGGGAGAAAGATAGGTCTCTTCAGAGAAACCGGGTGGCAGGATGCATATAAAAGTGAAGGTTTGAGCCTTGTAATAAACCTTTATAGGAGTCTTTCTCCGTCTATACATATATACAATATATATATACATACACAAGTACTTAGTAAGGGAAGCTCCTCCATGCGGGTCTAGATGGTAAACTTCATGTCTGGGTGAACTCTGCCAATTCATTGACGACTTGAACTGTAGTAAAGCAGCCTGTCCTCTTAAAAGCCAAATGCTCGTTTCAGGCATACCGTTCTCGGGCCAGGCTCGTAAGTGACTCGTTACACCCCCCCCCCCTCAAATCCATTTATCGAAATTTTGCAACAACTTGGAAACTAGTATCAACCAAGTTTGGAGCAACCTCCGGCCGGAGCAAGGCAAGTCACAGGGAGCAATTAAAAACTAAACTCTCGCTCTTTTAGGTACCTCCATCTCGACAAACCAGTCCAGTGCCCAAACTACAACCTAGGCCTTAAACCGGTAATCCAGCAAATGAAGGTAGACCTCAAGCGCGGTGCGGAACGACGACGCAACTGCAATCTCACAAGGGAGGAGAAGGACGCCCTATCAACGCTGAAAGAACGCACGGATATTGTGATAAAGCCGGCGGATAAGGGAGGTGCTGTCGTCACCTGGAGGAAGGACAACTACAGGAACGAGATGGAGGCACCTGGCAGACACTGCAGCCTACAAACAGATACAAAACCAGGATGAGGCACTTAAAAACGCCCAAACGAGGAGTAAAAGGATAGTCCTCAAGCTGTTCGAAAACAAAACTGGGGACGGGAATGGAGGACTCGTGCAGGCAGGGGCGAAAGATTTCTTCCTAGCCTTTGAATCCATCATTCCCCACCTCTACCTTTTACCAAAGATCCATAAAGCACTAGAAGAAACAGGAACGTGGCATGGGAGACGGGTTCTAAGCAGCTGCCAGGCCCCAACAAGGCCAGTAGACTGGATCTGCACCGCCCTCCTGAACCCTTTACTACGTCTACTACCAGAAAGAATCAAAGATATGACGGATTTCCTCAAGTAAATTGCAGAAATTAGAGGCCCCGTCCCAAGAGGGGCCCGCCTTTTTTCCATGGATGTGGTATCGCTCTACCCGAGCATACCACAGAGAAGCTGCAAATGTGGTAGCAACTTTTTTTTTTACAGATAACAAAGCAAAAATCAGAGGAACTTAGAGACGCAGGAGTATGGAGGACCCCTCGAAAAACTCTGTAGGAGGCCATCCTCCATGTGATGAGACACCCTTTTGCAATTTGAAGGATGAGCATACCGGCAAAACAAGGGTACAGCGATAAGAGCATCCAGTAGTGTGGCAATCGCTGAAATATTTGTGCATGTAGTGTTTGAGAGGAAACTATCCCACAGGAAGGACGGACCGGCGGTATATTTGTTACATAGACGACAGCTTCGGAATAATGGAGGACGGTTCCCGTGCCTAGGTTTCTTTTCATGGTCAAATACAGTTCATGAGAACCTTAAGTTTATCCTCGAACACACTGACTCCACGATAAATTTCCTAGATACAACAGTGTATATAGACCAGCTAACCAGGGATCTGCATACGAAGGCATACTATAAACCGACTAGCCTTCAAACGTATCTTAAATTAGACTCGAACCAACCACTAGCCTTGAAGAAATCGCTACCCTACTCACTTGGATTCACTCAAGCAGATTAATTAACAGCAAAGAGACGCTATATCCCCAGCTTGATGACCTATGGGATATGTTCAGGAACAGAGACTACCCAGAGACAATAATACATGCGGCCCAGGAGAAACTCGGAGAAAAAACAAGGGTGGAGCTACTCAGACCTAGAACACAAGTGGAAGACAAGAGATGTATCCTCCCAACCCTTTTCCCTGGCCTTGCAGCACAGCTTAAGATAAAACTCCAGGAAGTATGGACATGGATGAGGGAAACGTACAGTGAACATCCTTCCTGAGTAAAATTCCCACAAAACCCTTCTATGATCGCCTGGAGGCGAGGAAAGTCTATAAAGGACCACGTTGTTAGAGCAGCTGTGCAGGTAGATCTCGACCGAACTGGGGGAGAGGACCAGCCCCAGGGGTACAGTTGAAAGAAATGAAACGTAGACCCTAACCTAACCTGACACAGGTTTGGTGTGCGACCTGCGTGGAGGCGGAGTATGCAGAGGGGTTTGGAGAGGCCTACATGTACAAGCTAAATCTGAAAAAAGAACCATTTGGTCACCATAGGATCTACCGACCAGTGTTCATCGACGACACTTTCATCTACAGTGCAGTTAATAATGGACATCGGTAAATCATCAGTTAATCATGGAGTTAGTGTTCGTCACTTGAGATTATGCTGCATTTTTTTGTGATGGCGACTGCAGTTATACGTTACATATATGGAAAATATGAGCCTCTAGATCAGGAAGAAAATGGGAATAATCAAATTCCATTTCACAAAGAAACCTTTAAGGAAAGAGCACTGAATAATGAAACAAAATTCAAGTCTGCCTTTAGAACTTCAAAAGTCTGTTTTTGGAACATTTGAGAGCTAAAAATTTCTGCCCGCGCTGTCCAACTTAATAAATGAACCACCAGAGGTCGTGAAGGACGCAGACCCCATGCAGATGCTCATCATGCTTAAAGAAAAACGTTCGTCAGCTAAACTCTCACATTTAAGTCGTGAGATGACTTTTGAGATACCACCAGAGCTCAGAGAAAGGTGACTCCATCCAGCGGCTCAACTTCGTCGAGGACCAATATTTGAAAGACAAACGCTCACTCCATGACATGACTGTTGACATTCCGGACTTCATTAGTGATGAAGAATTAGGATGCATAGAGAAGTTGAAAGATGTAATGCCCCATGCTGACAAATTCATAAACAAACTAACAAGTAAAATACGTAAGTTTTACAACAATGACGAACACCTTACACAAGAAATGGCAATGAAGCTGGTGTCACATAAATACACTACCGGTTTTCGAGGTCGCTCGTTAACTTCCATACAATTATTCGAATTCATTTCTAAATATGTTGAAAACCGTAAATTATTTAAAAATGCGTAAATGTCAAGTGGTAATGTTTTTTTTATAAATTGCTTACATTAAACAATGTTAACTATTCAATATAACCATGAAATAAAACCAATTTTAACAATGTATGACTGTCATTTTCCAAATTTACCATGTTATTTCATATCTTGCAGTGAAGTTGTGTGCTCTCGCCTCTTAATTCATGATGTGTTTTAGCATCGTGAGTTTCAGGTAAATAGTGTATGAAGTCCCTTCTTAAAATTAAGCTTTCCTACCCAAGGATAGGTAGTCTTATTTGATATATACAGTAAAAAGGACGAAATGAAACATATAGAAGCTGAAGCAGCCATTGATCCATTGAGTCGTGGCAGTTTGCTTATATTGTTCTTATGAATAATAATATACAGTTTGAACTTATCACTGAATAATGATTACAGTCGTGGATGACTAAAATGTATATTCTTAAACCTCTGATTAGGTTAGCTGGGGATGGCTAGTACAGCCATTTGAATAATATCTAATACAGTACATATGCAAGTAGGACGCCAACGCTGCATTGTCCATCTGGTGACGTAACACACAGTTGAACAGTAGGGTTGGTGTTGGCCTTAACACCTATTTGTTAATGGGAGCTAATACTCTATCCCTATACTAGGCAGCTTTTTGCGTCTTCGCTAAAACGAGTCTGTAGAAATGTATTTTGTTTGTTATATAATAAGTTAGGCTAGGATGATTTGTTATGGCTTATGAATTGAATAACAAAATGAGCAATTAGCGAAAAAATACGAGCCAAGGTACCCGAATATTGCCTGTGATAACAGAGTACAGTTGAGGTATTGAGAGAGATATTAATAGGCTATTAATATCCCCACTTTATCATGACCAGTCACACCTCTATCATGTCGCCCCTATTTCTTTGCCTTTCTAGAGAATGTAATTTATGCATTGTCAATCTTTCTTCAAGGATCGTTTATTGGGCATAGGGCACTACTGTAAATAGTAGTGGAAGTTATGACTAAAACTGTGCGTTTTGCTTTTCCCACGCACGGTTTAGCTACGGGGGGGGGGGGGCATTTTTTCCCCATTCACGGTTGTAGCTACAGGGGTGTTTTCAAATTTTTCTCCGGGCACACAGTTGTAGCCTCAGGGGTGTTTTCAATGTTTCCAACGGTTGCATCTAGCCCAGGGTATGTTTTTCAATTTTTATTCACTAGTGCCTCAGTCTCATAATATTTTCATTCATTTATCTTTCTCTATGGTCAAACATGTTATTTTCCAAAATGTGAGATAAAAAGGTACCCTACTAGGTCCTGCCATTTTGTTCAAGGGGATTAAAAGATCGGTTCCTGTCATAGCCTAATTTCGTTACCCCAGTGACCCGCCCACAGGCATCGCTAATGGTCAATGACATCATCGGCTAGCTAGTCTTCAATTTGCCTGGGGGTGGGATCTGGGTAACATAATTTGGGTATGCCGGCTCCTGGCATACCCAAATTATATTACCCCAGTGACCCATGCAAAGGCATCGCTAATGGACAAATGACGTCATCAGCAGGCCAGTCTTCATCTTCCCTGTATAAGTCAGTTTACTGAAATAGCATATTTAAACCCATTTTCCTAATGTTTCCCATTTTAAGTTCATTCTATAGACAAGATCGTATATTAAACATAAGAAATGAAATTGCACAAGGCTTTTGCTGGATCTCCTATTTATTTCCAATTATGTCAACCAAAACATCAACTAACGCTATTAGATGAAGTGCAGTAGACCTATTCCCAATTATTACCCCCTTTCCTCTCCATCTATCCATTCAATCACGCCACTGTCAATATTCAGGACCTATTAGCTCACTTTACTTATATTTAAAGTGTCCAGTCAAGGATCGTTTGAGCATAGGAATGAATGAAACCCACCATCAACCATTGCATGTAGCAAAGGGGGGAGCAACACAGAGCATGAACTAATGTGTATCTTAGAGTTCGCCCTTGTTACATGTATTTACCCAGGTCTTTTTCCTAAATCTGAAACTTACCCAATTTATACCAATTGTTTCCTGTTCTGTCTCGTGTTTATAGTATTAATAGGCTATTAATATCCCCCCTTTATTATAAAAAATTACACAATGTGTGGAACTCAAGCCAGAGGATAAAATAAGAAAAATCATTGTCCTCCACTATCCCTTGCATATGGCCCGTGACCATCTCGAAAAGCTGAACTATGTGGTGTCAGCAGAGAGATGTCAGGTTAAAACCACAAAGCAGGAAACCCGACAAGTCCTTCTTACAGTAAGAGGACGGATCCCGGAGAAACTTGACCTTGGAATCTAGGACGTGTTCCAACACAGGCCTTACACCCCAGAGCCCCTAAGATGCTTCAGATGTCAGAGATTTGGGTATCACAAAGATGGCTGGCAACGCCCAGTGAGGTGCGGAGTCTGCAGCCAGCACCACAACACAAAAATATGCATTGATAAACACAAGGCAAACCACCCTGTCCAAGCAAAGTGCCCAAATTGCTCCGAAGCACATCACGCCTGGAACTGGAAATGCCCTAAAAGGCTCAAAAGGCTTCAAACGAACCCCACCACGCCTACAGCGGAGCCGAAGCCCCCACCAAAACTGGGGGCTCGCTCCCACCAGCTCCCCTGCCCACTAAAACTGCGTGGGGTCTACCTATTCTGGTAGAGGGGGCACACGGCTCTTCACCTTCAGTCATGGTGAAGGGTGTGAAGGCCTCAAAGACAAAGGGATAGCTGGAGGCCACAAGAAACATGTTCAAGGCAGTCGCCCTCCCATTGCATCCAGTAAGCACACTGGGGACAATAAAGATAAGAGTAACAATACCAGTGTCAAAGTGTCCACTGAGATGGGTCAAAAAGTAGCCAGGCCCCAAACCTGTACAAGAGTAATTAGTGCTCCCGCTCAACTGGACGCTCTCTGGCCAATGCTCAAAACTTTGGTCACGGAATTGGTTGAAAGTCTGTTGTCGATACACGATATCAAGCAAACCACAGAGACACGGAAGACAGTTGAGCACAAGCTCATGAACTTCGAAAATATAATATCCTTGCCTTCAAGAACGCAGGGCAGGAGACACTCCCCTAAAAAACAGTCCAGCTCGTCTGAAAGCGACCTAGATGAATAAATTTCAGGTCCACTAAGATCCTCTACACCAATCACAACTTTCATGGCGTGTTCATCAGATTTGGGGGGAGCCGGTCGGCCGAGCGGACAGCATGCTAGACTTGTGATCCTGTGGTCCTGGGTTCGATCCCAGGCGCCGGCGAGAAACAATGGGCAAAGTTTCTTTCACCCTATGCCCCTGTTACCTAGCAGTAAAATAGGTACCTTTGTGTTAGTCAGCTGTCACGGGCTGCTTCCTGGGGGTGGAGGCCTGGTCGAGGACCGGGCCGCGGAAACACTAAAGCCCCGAAATCATCTCAAGATAACCTCAAGATAACCTCCATGGATACCACGGTAATATCAGCAAATTCCAAGAACCTAGAGGTCTAAAGATCCTGCAATGGAATGCGCAAGGACTGCACACAATTGGAACACTTAAAATGCATAGCAGCAACCAAAGGCATAGATATCCTGATACTGCAGGAGAACCTGCTTCGAGCCGGATTAGAACCTAAAATCTCAGGCTATCGAGGCTTCTTCCTTCCATGGATCAACGGGCAATCCAGGGGATGTGCAATCTATGTAAAATGTGACCTGATCTCCAAGTCCATAATCAGCCCACCCGATTGTGGAGCAGGGACAGAGGTAATGGGAGTATCCATTGAGCTAAGACACGACAAACTTGAAGTGTTTAATGTGTACAGGTCTCAACATGCTGAAATGGATCTCTCTGTTATTTGGACACGCGACTTCATCAAACACAATCATTTGTGGAGATTTTAATGCCAATCATCGATTGGCACTGGGCTCGAACACAACAAATGAGGCCGACATTCACATTGCACATCTACTAGACCAGCTACCAGAAATACAAATCCTAAACAAGAGTAAACCCACCCACATCCAAAGAGGTAAATTAGACCTTACCTTCGTTTCAGCCACCCTAAGAGATGCAACAACATGGTCAGTTGAGCCCACACTCACAAGCGACCACTATGGGGTCCAAATTGATCTTAAGTTATATCTACCCACCCCACCTCCGCGTCCATCTGAAGCCTGGAACTTTGCTTTAGCAAACTGGGACCGATTTCAAAACCTCATTTCTGAGTGGCATAGAAACTATGATCTTCCCGAAGACATTAATCAGGCGGAACAAGATTTTGTCAAAGCGATTCAGAGTGCAGCCAACCACTCAATCCCACTGAAAAAACAGTCCACCGGACACCTAAAGATCATTGGTACTATTGGGAACGTGTCAAAGAACTCAACCATAGACTCAACAGAACAAGAAAGCTATACAAAAAGCAGCCAAGTGACCGCAACAGGACCTTACTTTGTGAGGTCAAGGAACATGTGCATCGAGAGACCAGACTAATAAAAGAACAAAAGTGGCTGGAATGGTGTTCACATCTGAATGAACACACCTCTCTTGGAGAGATGTGGCAGCAAATCCACCGGGCCAAAGGAAATAAAACGCCTAACTTCCACACCCCAAGGATCCTCAACAGGAAACCAAAGTACTAGAACCCAGGTTTGCAAAAAGAGCAGCCAGCAATCAACTTCCATCAGATGTATTAGAAGTGCAGACAGAATTAGAGGAAAAAAGGTGGGACAGAGTCCTTACAGCATGTGAAGAAGTCTCCGACACTAATGCCCCTTTCACACTGGATGAGCTCAATCGGGCTAAGAAAAACTCCAAGGATACATCCCCCAGAGACGACAAAATAACCCATAAAATGATTAGAAACCTTAGCCCAGAGGGAGACGTTGCATACCTAAGGTTAATTACTTTAGCCTGGACTTCTCAAACTAGACGTACAGCTTGGAATAGAGCAGATATAGTGCCGATCCCAAAACCCACAGATCCAGCTAATCTCAGGCCCATCTCCTCAAAGCTGTGCAGCCAAGACGGCTGACAGAATGGCACTCAACAGACTGGAGTGGAAAATGCCTAAACTGCACCATGATATGTATGCCTATAGAAGAGCGGTTGGCACAGTGGAATGTATTACAACTCTGTTAGCCCACTTGAATGACAGACCAGGAATGCTGATATTCCTGGACCTCGAGAAAGGCTTTGAACTGGCTAGCGCCCCAGTTATTCTCTGCTGCCTCATCGACAAAGAGGTCAGAGGCAACCTGCTCTCCTGGACCAAAAACTGTCTCATAAATAGAGGAGCAAGAGTAAAACTTCATGGCACAGTCTCTGAATACAAAATATATGAAAACGGTACACCGCAAGGAGGTATTCTCAGCCCCCTTCTCTTCAACTGTTAAATGGGAAGAATAATGAGGTTGAAACTTCCACATCACTGCAGGCTGCTAAACTACGCGGACGACTTTGTCATCATCATAAAAGGAAGGGATGCGGCGTGCCTTGCAACCAAATGTTTAGACTGCATCAGTAAAGAGGCAAAACACATTGGTATCAAACTCAACCCCTCAAAGACAAAAGCCATGCCCATAAAAATAGCGAAGCCCAACATCCAACTCACAGTACAGGGTCAACCAATTGAATGGGTGGACACCTATCAGTATCTAGGAATAATCCTGGACACACACATGAATTTTAATGATGAGGTCACTTACTTGAAAGAGCGAACTGCAGCCCGGACGGCAGTCCTCAGGTCGCTAACCTCCCTCTCTGGAGGAGCCAATCTGCAAGTCCTTCGCACATACTATGTACAGGCAGTCAGATCAGTGATCGACCATGCCGCACCTGCACTCACAAGTCTATTACACCAACAGTGGAAAAAGCTTGAAGTTGCCCAAAACAATGCTATGAGAGCCGCACTGGGAGCCCCTATGTGGACCAGGCTTGAAACTTTAAGACTGGAAACGGGTTTGCCCTCTCTTCAAGAATGAATATCACAAAGAACAGCTACAATTATCAGTAAGATAATTATTTCTCCTGATCCAATAAAACAATAGTGGGGCCTTGGTGGTTGGACTTGGCCAAAACAATGGAAACTCTTGGGCTGCAAGAGCAGGAAATGTCCTAACCAGACTACATTTAAAAAGCATGATTCTTGATAGAGGGGGTTATCAAACACACCCAAATTACACTTCTTCCGCACCGTGGGAAGAGCCTACTTTCAAAATAATAATAGAAAGTCTCCCAATGAAAAAGGCTGCCTATGATCCAACAATCCTAAGGCGCATAATAGAAAAGCAAATGTATAGCATTGCAGTAGCAGGAGCCACCCACATCTTCACAGACGGATTGGTTGTCACAGAATATAAGAGTGCTGGCGCTTCGCTTTGCACGGCCAGCGTAGAGGCATTTTGAAGACTGGGAGGACTAATATCAACCCATACTGAGCTGTTTGCCATACAGCAGGCATTCGCATTTGTGATTGCACAAAACACTCAAAATGCAATCATACACACAGCCACAAAAGCTGCACTTCATATATTAGGACAAAAACAGTGGAAAGATAACGTGGAAATAATTACCACCATTAAGAATCTTGGAGCAGTCGCTAAAGGCAAACGACTCAACATAACCTTAAACTGGATCCCATCCCATGTTAGAATCCCATTAAATGAGAAAGCTGATGAAATTGCTAAATTGGCAACTCGTCATCCAGTGATACATAAAACAATTCAACCCAGCCTAGAGAACATAAAAAACATCATGGCCAAAAATCTCTCACACCTGAACAAATCCTATCTACACTAGCGAGTAGCTGAAGGTTCGCTCTCTGCAATATGGTATCTTCAGTCAACCAAATTAGAAAGGTTAAATATCCCAAAAGGAACTCGCAGGGAAATAGCAGTTAGGTTAAAAGACTACGTCTAGGTTACAGATGCAACTGGGAGATTTGTGAACCCTGACAGAGAGAGTGCATCTTCTGCCAAACTGTCACAGAAAAGCCATTACTTCACTATCTTCTGGAATGTGAAGCAACCAACGACCTTAGAAGAGTTTTAAGAGTCCCTGAATCTCGCAGTGGCCACCCTGAAGCCATCAACACAGCAACTCTCCTGGTCAAAAAAGGTGTCCAGCAGCTGTACACCCTCACAAAGACTGTCAAGCAGTATCCTCCCCCACGATAACAGCTTGACGATTAAATGCAACCTCTGAAGCTTGAAAAGATTTACTGAACAAAAAATTGTACCACTTACGTGCTATTCATGCCCGTGCCCGTGTTTTTTTGGTGATGTTTTTTATGTACTCTAGGCCGGGTCGCCGGTCGGTCGGCCGAGCGAGAAACAATGGGCAGAGTTTTTCACCCTATGCCCCTGTTACCTAGCAGTAAAATAGGTACCTGGGTGATAGTCAGCTGTCATGGGCTGCTTCCTGGGGGCGGAGGCCTGGTCGAGGACCAGGCCGCGGGGATACTGAAGCCCCGAAATCATCTTAAGATAATCTCAAGATAGGCTGGGTTGAATTGTTTTATGAATCAATTGATGACATGCATTCAGTGCAGACGCTTTGAGCATCACCTTCACTCGACAGACATCACTCCACAGTCAGCATTTAACCGATAGAATGGACCACCAGATTAATTGTGGGGGAACCAACATTGCTGCTCCCATTCATAAAAGGAAAACTCTCTTCAGTACAAGTTCCGACAGTGATGGCGATTGCTATCCTGTGACCAAAGCCAACAGGAAGAACCATTCCATAACCACCTATCAAGAACATAGGCCTCTACCGATGAGCACTCCATCTACTCAGACTAAATCTGCACTGCCAGTCATCAAGGTGCAGCATGCTGAAGGTAAATCCTCCTACGTCACTATAGTGGACCTTGAAAAAGAATACCCCCAGCTTCAGATCAGAGCAAAGCCAAACCTCAGAGGTGAATATATTCTGAGGCCCACAGACGAGACAGCTGCAACGATTCTTAAAAATTGCGACGAACTCAAGCCAGAGGAAAAAACAAGAAAAATCATTGTCCTTCACTATCCCTTGCACATAGCCCTAGCTCATCTCGAAAAGCTGAAGTATATGATGTCAGCAGAAAGATGCCAGGTAAAAACTTTGTAAGTTGGCTCCTCCAGAGTAGGAGCTTAGCGACCTGAGGATTGCCGTCCGGGCCTTAGTTCTCTCTCTCAAGTAAGTGACCTCAGCATTAAAATTTATGCGCCCAGGATTATTCCTAGATAACATTAGTTAACACTAATTCGTGATGTTAACTTTGTCAGTTTTACGCATTCCACGTTCTATAGTATGGTGACCAAAACTGAACATCATATAATCTAAATGAGTCCAAAATGAGCTAGATACAGCTGAAGAAAAGCAGGTGTTTAATTGTTTTATTGCTTAATACATATATATAAATATATTCATACATACATACATGTAGTAGGCATCCTTCAGTCTAAGACTATGGAGTCTGGGTAGGTAGCCTGGGTAGGTAGATATGGAGGAGAAGCTGTTACCCATGCAGCAGGTCCCCCTCTCCACGTTGCTGAAATTATCCAATAGAAAGGCAAATGCCAATACACATGGTTCCAGCAACATACATACATACATACATACATACATACATACATACATACATACATACATACATACATACATACATACATACATACATACATGACTAGACAATAGCCTGTTTTTTGCCAGCATTACCCCATTTTAGCAGTTGTAATTTATACCATAATAATCTCTAAACTGTATTAAGAGCAAGATTTCAAAATCCCAACAGCTTATTCAATCCAATAGATCTTTCATTTTTGTTCTGTTGATTTATACTGATGCATAACGTTTAGGATTAAGGTATTTTGAAGGTTTAAGTACTACATAAGTGTATCATGATTTGAGCAGATACTCGTTTGTTTATAAGCATTATAAAACGTAAGTCATTTAACATATACCGGTGATGTTATTGTTATTGTTGGAAGAAAACCATGTGGAGAACACCTTTGTTTCTCTTCCTTCTTCAAACATTACAGTGGCGACGAGGATTAGTAACACCTAAGGTACGGGTACAACATGAATTTTATCATATCATATATAATATCTGATATATATCATATCAGATATGAGAATATCTGATATGATATTCTCATGTCAGATATTGATAAAAATACAAGGCACAGCTTCGTGTCATCCTTTGCAGATGACACAAAAATCAGCCTGAAAATTACCTCTGCTGAAGACATGGAAAAATTACAAGCAGATATCAACAAAGTTTTCGATTGGGCAGCAGAAAATAACATGTGTAACAGCGATAAATTCCAGGTACTCAGGAACCGCAAAAATGAGGACCTGAAACATAATACAGGGTACACAACACAATCGAATCTGCCCCTAATAGGTAAACAACATGTCAAGGATTTGGGAATAATGATGTCCGACGATTTAAAGTTTAGGGAGCATAACCAAGCAAATAATGCGTCAGCCAAAAAAATGATAGGATGGATTACGAGAACTTTAAAATCCAGGGATCCCATCACGATGGTTGTACTCTTCAAGTCACTGGTTTTGTCCCGTCTCGAGTATTGTTCAGTACTCACTTTCCCCCTTCAGAGCAGGAGATTGCTGAAATAGAGGGAATACAGAGAACATATACGGCACGCATAGACGCGATAAAGCACCTAAATTATTGGGATCGTGTCAGAGCTCTCCAAATGTACTCACTAGAAAGGAGACGAGAGAGATACCAAATAATATACACATGGAAAATACTTTAAGGCCAAATCCCTAATCTACACAGTAAAATAACAACGTACTGGAGTGGACGATATGGAAGAAAATGCAGAATAGAAACAGTGAAGAGCAGAGGTGCCATAGGCACAATCAGAGAACACTGTATAAACATCAGAGGTCCGCGGCTGTTCAACGTCCTCCAAGCGACTATAAGAAATATTGCCGGAACAACCGTGGACGTCTTCAAGAGAAAACTAAACTGTTTTCTAAAAGACGTTCCGGACCAACCGGGCTGTGGTGGGTATGTGGGCCTGCGGACCGCTCCAAGCAACAGCCTGGTGGACCAAACTCTAACAAGTCAAGCCTGGTCTCGGGCCGGGTTTGGGAAGTAGAAGAACTCCCAGAACCCCATCAAGCAGGTGGTGTTGAGAGGGGGGCAAGATGGTGGAGGTGGTGTAGAGAGGCAGGCAAGATGGTGGTGGTGGTGGAGAGAGGCAGGCATGATGGTGGCGGTGGTGTGGAGAGGCAGGCAAGATGGTGGCGGTGGTGGAGAGAGGCGGGCATGATGGTGGCGGTGGTGTGGAGAGGCGGGCAAGATGGTGGCGGTGGTGTGGAGAGGCAGGCATGATGGTGGCGGTGGTGTGGAGAGGCGGGCATGATGGTGGCGGTGGTGTGGAGAGGCAGGCAAGATGGTGGCGGTGGTGTGGAGAGGCGGGCATGATGGTGGCGGTGGTGTGGAGAGGCGGGCATGATGGTGGCGGTGGTGTGGAGAGGCGGACATGATGGTGGCGGTGGTGTGGAGAGGTGGGCAAGATGGTGGCGGTGGTGTGGAGAGGCGGGCATGATGGTGGCGGTGGTGTGGAGAGGCGGGCATGATGGTGGCGGTGGTGTGGAGAGGCGGGCAAGATGGTGACGGTGGTGGAGAGAGGCAGGCATGATGGTGGCGATGGTGTGGAGAGGGGGGCAAGATGGTGACGGTGGTGGAGAGAGGCAGGCATGATGGTGGCGATGGTGTGGAGAGGGGGGCAAGATGGTGGCGATGGTGTGGAGAGGGGGGCAAGATGATGGCGGTGGTGTGGAGAGGGGGGCAAGATGATGGCGGTGGTGTGGAGAGGCGGGCAAGATGGTGGCGGTGGTGTGGAGAGGCAGGCAAGATGGTGGCGGTGGTGTGGAGAGGCAGGCAAGATGGTGGCGATGGTGTGGAGAGGGGGGCAAGATGGTGACGGTGGTGGAGAGAGGCAGGCAAGATGGTAGCGGTGGTGGAGAGAGGCAGGCAAGATGGTGGCGGTGGTGTGGAGAGGCGGGCAAGATGGTGGCGGTGGTGTGGAGAGGCAGGCAAGATGGTGGCGGTGGTGTGGAGAGGCGGGCAAGATGGTGGCGGTGGTGTGGAGAGGCGGGCAAGATGGTGGCGGTGGTGTGGAGAGGCGGGCAAGATGGTGGCGGTGGTGTGGAGAGGCGGGCAAGATGGTGGCGGTGGTGTGGAGAGGCGGGCAAGATGGTGGCGGTGGTGTGGAGAGGCGGGCAAGATGGTGGCGGTGGTGTGGAGAGGCGGGCAAGTAAGTTATTAATTATCAAAAGAAGGCACCAAACCGGGAAGGCTATGTAGCACCATCAAATGTGCGGAATAATGAGAGGGCGCTAAATATCACCAAGGATGCCAAAACGAGAACAAAAAAGCATAAGGAGAACGATATCAAAAGTATCCGAGTCACCAAGAATTCTATTGAGGGAAAGGTGACCGCGAGGGGCGGTCGGAAAGCAAGACACACGCTCATCCTGGAAGTCAGGACATTCAAGAAGGACATGCACGACCGTAAGAGGGACAATGCAATTAGGAAAATAAGGAGCAGGGCAGCGCTCCATCAAGTGACCAGGGGTTAAGCGAGTATGGCCAATACGCAACCTCGCCAGAGCTGTTTCCCATCGCCGGTTATGGTGGTAGGAGGACGGCCACGAGGAAACACAACACTTAAGAGTAGTTTGTTACCAGTAACAGACGACCAAGAAGCCTGCCAACAGGTAAGGACAAAGGAATGGATAACCGGGTAAAAGTCGGAATATGGAATACTTTTACGAGAGATGGGACAAGAGCGGACAGCTTCCTTGGCGTCAGCATTTGAACGCTCATTTAAAGACACACCAATATGGCTGGGAACCCAACAAAACTCAACCGACTTAAATTTACTGTGAACAAGAAACAGCCAATGTTAAATCTCGACAACTACTGGATGAACCGGATTAAAGGACCCGAGAGCCATGAGGGCACTACGAGAGTCAACAACAACTACAAAGGAAGACTGACAATGAGAAAGCAGGAGACGAAGAGCATAGAGAATAGCATAAAGCTCTGCCGTAAAGATGCTAGTCTCCTCTCCGGAGCTAAGCGACACATATAAGTGCGATCAGGAAAAACAACAGAGTAGCCAACACCATCTGCAGACTTAGACCCATCGGTGAAGACAGAAACGGAGTGGGAGTGAGAAGAAAAGTGCTCAAGGAAAAGGCATTTTAGAACCATAGGAGGAGTAAAAGCTTTAGTGATGCAAGGTCAAGGAAGTACAAAACTGCGGAAGGGGGACTCTCCACGGGGGCAAAGAAGGAACCACACGAGGAGAAACATTAGAAATACGAACGGAAAGAGAATCCTGTAGGCGAGATAACCGGACAGAAAGAGGGCGATGGTGAAGAGGAACAGGAACCGCAGGAGGGGTAAAAGTTAAAGCACGACAGAGGCGAGAGGAAGGATGTTGTAAGGACCGCGCAAGATAGCGAAGACAGTAGCGATCACAGCAGTCCTGGAGAGACAGGAAGCCAGTGTCAACATATAAGATAAGGACGGAAGTCGAACGAAAGGCACTAGAACTGAGCCGCAACCCAGTATGGTGCAAAGCATCAAGACGGCGAAGAGTAGAAGGAGAAGCTGACAAGTAAGCAGGGCAACCATAATCGAGCTTAGACAGGACAAGAGAGGAATGTAAAGCAAGGAGAGTGCGCCTATCCGCCCCCCAAGAAGTATGGGATAATACCCGAAGGAGGGTAAGGGCCTTAGAGCACTCAACACGGAGGTAAGAGATATGGGGAGACCAAGACAAGCGAGTGTCAAGGAAAAACCCCAAAAGCTTCGCGGAATCTTTCTACTCAAGGGGATGACCATAAAGTGACAAAGAGGGACGAATAACGACCCGTTTCCGAGTAAAAGTCATGGCACAAGTCTTAGAAGTAGAGAACTTGAAGCCATGATCGGTGGCCCAAGACGACACGGCATCAATTGCAAGTTGAAGCCGGCGCTGAAGGAGAGGCGAATCATCACCCTGACAGCCAAGGGTAAGATCATCGACATCGTACCCTGGGGCACACCTTCGTATTGCTGAAAAGAGGCAGAGTGAGTGGTACCAAGTCGCACCCAAAAGGAACGACGAGAGAGGAAGCTGCGGAGAAAGAGGAGATGACCACGAAGGCCAAAAGAATGAAGTTGTGATAGAATATTATATCGCCAAGTGGTGTCGTAAGCCTTTTCCAGGTCAAAAAGGACAGCAACAACGGAGGTCTTCGCAGCAAAAGCAGTACGGATATAGACCTCCAAGTTCACCAGAACATCTGTCATGCTGCGGCACTTGCGGAAACCAAATTGAGAAGGGGAGAGGAGGTGATGGTGTTCCATGAACCACATCAGACGAACGTTAACCACACGTTTAAAGAGTTTGCAGACACAACTTGTGAGGGCAATAGGGCGAAAGTCCTTAGGGGAAGTACCCAGAGACCCCGATTTCCGAACAGTGAGGACAATGGCATCGAGCCAGTCCTCAGGGACTGATGACGGTCCCAGATACAATTATACAGACTCAGTAAATACTGAAACGTGCACGGAGTGAGATGGCGAAGCATCTCATAATGAATACCATTGGAGCCCAGCGCCGTAGAACCGCAGAGGGCCAGGGCAGAACGAAGTTCAGAGAGAGAGAAGGGATCATTATAGGGAAGCCGAAGATGAGTGCAGAAATCTAAAGGACGAGACTCAAGGACAGGTTTTCAAAGAAGGAAAAATTGGGGAAGATGAAGACCAGAGCTAACAGAAGAAAAGTGGGAACCCAATTCGAAAGCGACCTGCAACGGGTCTGCCACAAGAGTACCATGGTGGTGAAGGACCGGTGAAACATCGGGAATGAACTTACCCGCTATCTTGAGGATACGCTTCCAGATCTGTGGCAGAGGAGTTTCGGACGTAATTGTGGAGACATAAGATGCCCAACATTCATGCTTAGCCATACGGATGGCCCTACGGTCCACCACACTCGCTTTCCGAAAGAAAAGAAAAAAATCGGCCGTCTGCCGATGGCGGTGCCTCTTCCAGGCTGCACGCTTACAGCGGACAGCCTGAGCACAGTCTGCATTCCACCAGGGAACGCACTTCCGTGGACCCATAAAGGAAGAGCGAGGAATAGAGCAGAGGGCAATATCGAAGACAGTGTCATGAAAAAGGTGGAGAGCACGAGGGAGAGGTCAGGGAGAGCAGCATTCAGGGTAAATACGTTCCAGTCCGCCATAACAAACTGCCACCTAGGGAAGGAGAGGGAAGGGCGAAAAGAGAAAAAGGAAACAGGGATGGGGAAATGGTCACTACCATGGAGGTCATCAAGAATCTGCCATGTGAAATCTAAGGAAAGAGAAGAAGAGCAGAGAGAAAGATCAAGACTGGAAAGGGTGCGAGTCCGAGAGTCCAAATGAGTGGGCTCACCAGAATTCAGAAGAGACAGGTAAGAAGAGAGGATAAACGGCTCAAGAAGGCGGCCTTGGGTGTTAGAACATCACCCCAAAGAGATTGACGACAATTGAAATCACCCAGCAGGAGCAGAGGCTCCGGCAAGGAGTCCAGGAGGTGTTTCAAATCAGGAAGAGAAAGCGGGACACTCGGGGGGAGATAAACGGAACAAACTGTGTACCATTTCCCCACAAAGATACAAGCAGCAGAACAATGGAGAGGCAAAGGAAAAAGTAAGGGGACGATGGGAACATCAGCGCGAATCAAGAGAGCAGAAGAATTAGGAGCCCCAGCAATGGCTGGGGAAGGGGAGGGAAAGTAATAGCCACGAAAACGACCAGGACGAGCACCAAGCATCGGCTCCTGGAGACAGACACAAAGGGGCGAAAACCGCGAAATCAGAAGTTGGAGTTCGAGGAAATTGGCGTAATAACCTCGAACGTTCCATTGAAGAATAGACATCGACGAGAAGAGAAAGGACAACAACAGAGACCAAGGAAGAAACAAAGGCGAAAGAGCAACATAGCACGTTAAAGAAGATCAGGGTCAGCAAAGTCAGGGTTAGGGGGCATGGTTAAACTGAGGAAAGACGGAGGGAAGGAAGCAGGAGAACAGACCAGAGGTGGGTGGGCGTGGTCCGGAGGAGGAGGAAGAGGAGGAGACAATGGGGATGAGCAGTCAAGGACAGCAGCAGGAAGAGGGAGAGTAGAAAGAGGGGAGTGCACCTCAGCAAGGGCAGCAACCGAGAGGGAAGCAGGGGCCAAATAAACCTCCATAGCAGGAGCAGGGGGCGCAACCACTGAAATGGGAGGGGAAGGAGCAATAGAGCCAGTAGCAGGGGCCGAGGAAGAAAGCAAAGCCTTCTTACCCACCGGGAAGGAGGAAGGAGAGGAGCCAGGCTTACGCTTCTGACGTAAAGAGACCGGTGTCCCAGCAACTACGTACCAGGCAATGGATTCCAGCGTCTCAACAGGAGAAGCTGAACGAGAGCACACACGACGGCCGTTAGGAGAGCGATGGACATCCGCCTGCACCGACAGGCGGCACTGAGAGTCAATAGATGGAGGAGAAGGATGGGAAGGAGGATCGGAGGGAGACGAGGAAGAAGACACAGGAGACATGACAGACCGGGTAGAAAGAAGGGGAACCCCAGACAGAGGACCAGGAGGGGGACCCTTCGGGACAGAACTCAAAGGAACAGAGGAGAGGGCAGTGGGCGTATCAGGGTCCAAGGCCCGGAAACGATTGTGAGTCTGAGGAAGGTGGGAAGGACGAGGAGAGGAAGAGCGCAACACGCGAGCATAAGAGACGTTAGCATAAGGCGGGAGCCAGCGAACCTTGCGCCTCACCTCGGGAAAAGATAAACGCTTCCGGTGCTTCAAGTTGTGGATGGCCGCCTCAAGTTTGTAATGGATACAGGCACGGGAGAAGGTAGGATGGGCCTCACCACAGTTGAGGCAGCGAGCTTGGGGAGAAGTGCACTCCGACTTAGAGTGACCTTCACCCCCACACAAAGAACAGAGAGAGACAGTCCGAGAGCAGCGGAGGGCACCATGCCCAAACCTCCAGCACTTGTTACAAAGCCGAGAAGAAGGCATATACCTCTGGACAGAGCACCTGGCACCAGCAAGAATGACAGAGGATGGAAGGGTCCTACCATCAAAGGTGATCTACACAACTCGAAGGGGTTGACGGCGACGACCACGAGGGGGACGAGTAAACGAGTCTACCTTGTGATGGTGTTCTCCCATTATATTTCGCCCAGCCAGCTGTAAGAGTCATATCCACTTTACTCGAACGTTCTCTACGTTCCGGGGAACAATTTACCATATGTGGGAGCATGAAGTGTTGTCGCGTTGGGAAGAAAATGGCAAAAGAAGAGTGTTTTGGCCAGTGGTTTAGGCCCTTTAGGACACCAAGATGGCGCTGGACCCTACATTTTCCCGCCAATACGTTGTGACGTCACTGGCACCAGATTGGTCAAGAACAGTGACGTGGCACAAGGAGCCAATGAGAAACGCCCCTGGCAAGTATGACGTAACGAGTGCAGGGGGGTCCGGACAGCGCGGGCCGTGGCGCCAAGGAGTTTGACACGACACGTCGAGGAGGTCGGATGTGCGATAGGGAGTCCTGTCAGTCTGACAGTTTTCGCCCCAGATCTGGTGGATTTACGCTTCATCCTGTAGTCTGCAAGCACCCTGTGAGGTCTTCCTATATTCCATGTGTTGGACCGAAGATGGAATTGACTAGAAATGAGCAGCAAGTGATCCAGTGACAGGTGTGTTGCAAGAAGTGAAGTCTGAGCAGTGACGTCCGGGACGACTGTGCAGTTTCACCAGTTTAGGTGACGACGTAGCGGCTGGGCCAATCCGCTGAGAGGCAGGAGAAGAACGAAGCTAACTGGGAATCAGAACGACTGCAGCCGAGAGAAAGGACTGCTGACGTAGTTGTGAGGAGAAGTCGACGGCCAGGAGACCGACTCCAACCCTTCAAGAGGTTGTGGAGGAGCACGGGCCAGCAGAGGATAGAGCACGGTGAAGACGCGTTTTTGAGTGTTGATTGGGTTCCTGGAGGGAGCATCAGTGTGTGTGTGGGGGCATTCCCTACAGCGAGTCGAGAGCCGGGACCGGGAGCGACAATTCAACTCTCAATAGAGGACAAGTCCACATCATTGAGGTGGAAGTAGGTAATTCAGTTTTCCCTCCCCATTCCCCTTTAGTCAGCTATTTAGCCAGAGTATCTTCTATGTCGTGAGCAGGGCTCACCAATGTCTATGTCATAGTATCTTATCTTGAGATGATTTCGGGGCTTTAGTGTCCCCGCGGCCCGGTCGACAACCAGGCCTCCACCCCAGGAAGCAGCCCGTGACAGCTGACTAACACCCAGGTACCTATTTTACTGCTAGGTAACAGGGGCATAGGGTGAAAGAAACTCTGCCCATTGTTTCTCGCCGGCGCCCAGGATCGAACCCGGGACCACAGGATCACAAGTCCAGCGTGCTGTCCGCTCGGCCGACCGGCTCCCAGGCTAGTAAGACACAGTTGTGCAGAGAGATGCTGTAGAGAGCTCTCGCGAAATATATATGTGGTGTGTGAGTGCACCTATGATTTATCGAAGAGTTTGCTGTATTGAGGACATTTACATTCATGTGACATTAATATTATAAGTTTGTGCCAGAGAATATATATATATAAATGTACCATTTATTAGTACAAGGCTGTGTGCCCAGTATTGACTCATTATTACTAATATTGATGAAATGATCTATATATATATATATATATATATATATATATATATATATATATATATATATATATATATATATATATATATATATATATATACATATATATATATATATATATATATATATATAATATATATATGCTGGAGTATTGAATAGTATTTTCATGTGTACAATGATTTACTGTGTTTATTGCCATTGAAGTAATTTACTGTGTTTGGGGCCATTATAGTGGTTTACTGTGTTTTTTCGCCAGTATAGTGAGCTACTGTGTTTATGGACAGTATTGTGATCTACTGTGTTTAATGCCAGTACAGTGAGTTACTGTGTTTATTGCCATTATAGCAATCTACTGTGTTTGTGGACAGTATAGTGGTCTACTGTGTTTATTACCATTGTAGCAATTTACTGTGTTGATTGCTAGTATTGTGGTTACTGTGAATTTGAAGAAATAAGTGCTTAACGCCAGGACAACAAGTACAGAGAGAGAGTATACAGTGAAGGGGCGTGGCAGCTGGGAGTATGCGGCGGTGGCGGAGTGTTGCCATCGCGTAGCGTTCCTGATTTATGAAGAGAGTGATTTGCTGCCATGTACTTCGTTGCCTTGTTGTTGATCCAGAGCTATAATACTTTAATATTTTAAGTAAAACACAAAACCACCTTCGTGTTTGTGTTATCCCTCCATAACTTGTTGCTATTGAGATTATTGAGTCCATATAGAGATAGAGTGATTGAGATATATACCTGCCTGTTACCAGTTTTATTTAGTGTGCTCTCTGCCACTACCACCACAATTCCACAATACCACTGACGTGTTACTAGACACGGAGAACACCAGCTGGCGACCTTTCAGTTAGCAGTAGAGCCCTTTGTTGGGGCGGGCACACATTCAAGAGAGTAGATCATGTTCCCACTCGTCTCCAGGCTATAAGGCCGGCCGGAGATAGACTGGGAAACTCTCCAGGTGAACAGTGGCACTTCGAGAATGGAGTGAAGACCCGCAGGGCTACAGTACGTAACAGTTACCACTACTAGTACTTGGTGAAGACTGGTGAGAGGGAGAGACACATCAACATTGGCGATATTGCCAGGATTTAAGTCCGAGATTAGTAGAGTAGCCCCGACATTGGCGACCTTGCCAGGATTTAAGTTCGAGATTTAGAGTAACCCCGACAACCTGGAGGACAGAATGGCCTTGGGCATCAAGGATATGCCAAATGTCATCGTGGCAGTCCTGCAGATTCCGAACACCGGTTACAACATGGGGCGGGATGAGAATAGTGCCAACACTGGCCTTCAACCGAGCATTCTTTGAGACCCGAACAGGGATCTCGCCAAGGCAGGATAAGGCAGCCAAGCGGGAAGCTGCATCCTGAGAAGGAGCAGCAACAACACGTGTACCGAGACGAGTGGGGTTGAAGGTAACAGACACATCCACGGAATCAACGAGATGCCGATGGAGGGAGAAATCGCCAGGAGGTGCAGAATCAAGAGGGAGGAGATCAAAGTATTTGGCCCATGAAGCAGGACCAAACAAGGCCTGATACGCATCAGTACAGGAAGGAAACGAGCGAGTGCGGCCGTGGCGCTGACGGCGTTGAGAACCCCCAGAGAGAGAGGGGTCAAAAGGCGCAGTAGTCACAACGAGAGACTTAGCCACACCAGGGGACGAAGTGGTCACCACTGGGGGCTCGAGGCTCGACCCAACCACAGAGGAGGGAGGAGAGCTCGGGGAAGAAGTCAGGAAGGGCAAAGGAGGAGCAAGGTCGGGGCCAATGCAGCGGGGGCAACAGAGCCCGGTCTTCCAATACAGGCCGACTCGGGGGCTTGGTCGCCCATCCCACGAGCCTGAGATGGTACAACAGAAACATTCAACGACATATAGACAAAGAGAAAGAAATTCATCCACGAATGTGCCCTCATACCCACCATGGAGCCACAATTAGAGGCAGGACACACAACAGGAAGCTATTGCCGATCATGCCGGGGCCCCCCAGGGGTGCGTCATGAGTATACGCCCCACAAACGCCACCTTAATTAAGAACCGTCAGTCCGTCGAGATCGAGTTCAGCGACGAAAGGGGGATTGACAATAAAAGGTTCCCCTCGCTCGAGACGTCGGGTACTACAGTTCTACGGGTGCAAGAGTATGCCTTCTCAAGTCCAAAGGAATTATCAAAACAAGCAAAAGGTCGGCAGGAAACGGCAAGCAGATAGGAGCAGAGGGGGGAGAAAACGAAACAAAATGAAAAAGAAAAGGTGCTCAGCACAATTGGAGAGGACGGCAGCAGGAGCACAAGGATAGAAAAGGAGAGAGGACTGTCCCAAGGAGCATCACACTCCTCCAGCCGCCCACTAAGCCCCCCTCACGGTAACAACAAGCTGAGCGGGGAGGTGGGGAGAGGCGGGCAAGATGGTGGTGGTGGTGTGGAGAAGCGGGCAAGATGGTGGTGGTGGTGTGGAGTGGCTGGCAAGATGGTGGCAGTGGTGTGGAGAGGTGGGCAAGATGGTGGCGATGGTGTGGAGAGGGGGGCAAGATGGTGGCGGTGGTGTGGAGTGGCGGGCAAGATGGTGGCGGTGGTGTGGAGAGGCGGGCAAGATGGTGGCGGTGATGTGGAGAGGCGGGCAAGATGGTGGTGGTGGTGTGAGGTGAGCAAGATGGTGGCGGTGTGGAGAGGCGGGCAAGAAGTTGGTGAGCCAAGCCTGATGATAGTAGTGAGAGAGGCAAACAAAAACACTGCATAAAACGATACCCAAGAATGATTGAGGAGCTGAAAGATGCGTTATTTCCCTCCTGGGAGATGAGGAGCGCTCCGTCATGTGATATTAAACCACTGAAGTTCAAAGACTCGAGATATAGAGTCCAGGAAGTTTCGTCGGAAAGAAGGCCCAGGGAAACCTGGATAAAACCGTACCTATTTTAAACTCTTAAGAAACAGACAAAGTTGGAGAATTTTGGAATTTGAAAGACTAGTTAGGGATAAGCTTTTTGTTTGTCTCTGACCATTATCTGCCTTTGGATCCAGACTTTTTGAATGCATCTCTGTGTTGGAAAGTGAGAAAATCTATTAGATGCTTCGGATGAAAATCTTGAACATTATGAACTTTCAGAGAACTGTTATTTCTACCTTATAGTCTTGCCTTGATTATATTTAATGTTTGTTTTCTGATACCTTCAATATCTTCATTTCTAAATTCTTGATTAAATTCAAGTTGAATAATATTTAACTACTTTCCACTACCTTTAAATGTGTTTTCATTGAAGGCATATTTGTAATAGATAAACACTATCAAGAGAATATTGTATAAAAAAATTATATATATACTTTGATGACATAATCCTTATATATGGTTTTACCAATTTAACAAATGATATATTTCAGGTTTTATATTTTAATTGCGGTATTACCCGTCCTCTCAAAAAAGTGACTTCAGAACCCCTAATGGACAAATAACAGGGTACTGTAAATTATAACGGCTAAGGAACAATACCATATAGATAGTTCTTAGAGGGGAAAAGAAAGACCAAAAGGAATAGGAAACTTGCAGCAACAGTAGGTAAGAACCTGATAGCAAACTTTATCAAAGGCTTTTGTGGTATGTTAGGCAACGGGAAAACAATCACAGCTGCCATCACAGGCTGACGAAAAGTGAAGGAAAAGAGAACAGATGTTTAGTCGACCAGACCGGACTTGTGTGTTGGGGAGACTTCATATTTTTGTATTTTGATGTTCAGTAATTGCATAAAACAACATATTGTATCACATAACTGTATCAGAACAGTGATAAGGATGTGGGGGGGGGGAGGGTAGGGGGTAGGGGGATTTCATGTATTTGTCTGATCTCATGCTTGTAACTCCACAAAAAGGTTTTGCTGTTTAAAATTTATGTACATTATTAACTGACTGTTGTTCAGTTCGACAGTAATAGTTCGAGTATTCTTGTCCAGCTAGGTAATCCAAGGCCGAGTTCTTGCAGGGGGGAATCCAAATCAGAGCCCTGATATGTAATCCAAGGCAGTCCAGGTGTGGGGGGGGGCATAGTGCCTAAAGTCCTTGACTAAAGATCAAATTTATAAAAACAATTCGCGGAAGATAAAGAAACTTTCGTGCATTCCGTTTTAATTTTTGCGAGTTTTAAATGTATCTTGTGAATAATTACAAATCTGAACATATTTTAATCTTGAAAAATATGTTCCATATCATTGCGTTCCATATCATTGCTTTTATTTGAATTGTGTGTTTGACAGATTGACTGTTTGAAATAAAGGTGTGGATGACAAACTATATTCACAGCAGAGAAATAATATACTATAATTTAAGAATGTAATCATCATATGAGCTTCCATGATCAGAGAAATCATACTTATGTCATCCCCAAAATTTAAAATTAATATTTCATTCAAAAAAATCCTCATCTTCTTGATGAGGATTGGCCGACCAAACTTTCAAATTCTCTTGGCCGCCCAAACCTTCAAATTCTCTTGGCCGTCCAAACCGTCAGGTCCTGGTGGCCATCCAAACCAATATGGTCCCACAAGCATGCCGCCATTCATGTGAGAATAAATCGTTATAAAACTGGGAGTTGGGCTATTTTATTCGAATCAGAACTGAATATATTGATTTGTTTAATATATAATGTGTTAGAATTTATCTCACTTACGAGGCCTAAGAAAATAGTTGTTACTCAGTCCTCACGGTGACGTCACAGATATGACAGTAACGTATAATTCATATGTTAATAACGTGATTAATTCACAAAATACCTAAATTTAAGTATTAATTCGTAGTTAGTCTTAAAGGCTAAAAAATCCTCAAGGCGGTATATTATTAGAAGTATGTTTTAAGTAGTTAATTATGTTACAAGGGAAATATTTCATAATTATAAGTGTAAAATGATCCAGTTATAAATGAATACGTATTATAAAGGGAGGAGCCACTCTTTCTATCTCGGTGATTTTACTGTGTAAACATTATTGCACCCAATTGGAAAAAATAAGAATATAGAAGGAGAAATTTCCAAAAAATTGGAAAATAAGATTTCTGGTATATATACAATAAATTTATTAATGATATAATGCAATTTGTATAACATATGTACAAGATAAAAATGTTGTGTTTATAAAAATTCTGAATGGAGCCAAATTCAGTTTTAGTAATGGTCATCGAGCCAACAGTTCTCATTACTTTAAAAACAAATACATAGAATTTGTAATAATTACATATTTTTTTTATAATTACAAGCTTTGTTTTCTTAGTCGTCTAGATTTTGTTTTATCTTTATCCAAATGACTATATTTGTCCTTAGGACAAATATACAGGGTATTGGTATTATTACCAGGGTATTGGTATTTGGTATTATCCAACGAATGCAGGGTATTATTCAAGTGGCTCTTTGACATTGACACGTTTGTAGATACAATAGCATTCTTCGGGTTATACACCTTGAATCCCACTCTTGGGATACTGACATCGGTTCCGTCGGATATCTGTGCAGAGTTTATCAGAATTTTTACGATTGCTTCATGTTGCGAGAGAGCCCTGGATCTCTTAACATAGACAAGTTCGGTAGCATCTACCCAGCATCGCTTAAATAGTGTGACATGGGGGGTTATAATTGTAGTCCTGCAAGCTAAGTCCTCAGGTGTCCAGGAGGGCAACTATCTCCTTCCTCAGATCAAGCAGCTTCGGTGTCTTCTGAATCTTTACGTAGATGACGTTTGTGTCGAACCTTCCCATGCTGCCTAAGACCTCGTCGAGCTTCCGTTTATTTTTATGAGGAAAAAGAGAACACGTTGTTAATATATAAAAAAATCATTTAAAGAATGACAAAGCATAAATTATATTCTTTGTAAAGGTGAAGAATGAATTATTATGAACAAATCCACAAGGGTCGTGATGAGGGTTCGAACCTACGTCCGGGATGATCCCAGATTATGCTACTGCGCCACGACCTGGTAAAAAATGTTGCAACCTTTGAGTGCAACTGCCCTCATAAGGCTCACGCAGCGTCTCTAGGGGAAGGTGCGTCTGGGATCATTCCGGACGTAGGTTCGAACATGCATCACTGCCCTTGTGGATTTGCTCATTTGATGCATCACGCTATTGTGATTTCTGTGTGTAATGAGATAATATTGGTTCGGTAACATGGGTTGAAAATGTGGGGAACTAATTACCGTGTAACATTAGCAGTAGGGTATTTTACTGTTTCAAGCATAGGTTCGACACATATATGGATGAGATTGGGTGGATATAAACAAAAGCTATCTCGTTTGGGCCTATAAACTTTCATTCTTATGTTTCTGATTATTTAAATGGGGTTAAAAGTGCAATGAAGCTAAATTTGTGACTGATTGTGGGGAGACATATTAAGTGCTACGAAATGGACGAGGATTAATTGAACATTTACGAAACCTGTACATCTTTCCTCAATTATGGCCCCCTCCCCGTTCAGCTCGTTGATGCCGTGACGTGGGCTTAGTGAACGGCTGCCGGAGTGTCATGCTCCTTAGGACAGGCCTCTGTCCTTTTGTAGCCTTGTGCTCCTGCTGCTGTTCTCTAAAATTTTGCTGAACAACTTTTCCTTTTCCTTCCGTTTAATTTTTCTCCCCCTCTTCTCCTATTTGCTTGTCGTTTCCTGCCGACCTTTTGCGTGTTTTGGTTATTCCTTTGGACTTCTTCTATTTTGACGCCCGGGTGCTTCAGGAGGCATACTCTTGCACCCATAGAACGGTAGTACCCAACGTAGAGAGCGAGGGGAACCTTTTATTGTCAATCCCCCTTTCGTCGCTGAACCCGATCTCGACGGACTGACGGTTCTTAAGGTGGCGTTTGTGGGGCGTATACTCACGACGCACCCCTAGGAGGCCCCGGCATGATCGGCGATAGATTCTTGTTGGGTGTCCTGTCTCTAATTGTGGCTCCATGGTGGGTGTGGAGGCACATTCGTGAATGAATGTTTATCGTTCGTACCTATGTTGTGTTCTGTTCCTCCTTTACTTTCTCATGCTCGTGGGGTGGGCGACCAAGCCCCCGAGTCGGTCCGTGTTGGAAGACCGGGCTCTGTAGCCTCCGCTGCATTGGGCCCCGACCTTGCTCCTCCTTTGGCCATTCTGACTACTCCCCTCGGCTCCCCTCCCTCCTCTGTGGTTGGGTCGAGCCCCAAGCCCCCAGTGGTGACTACCTCGTCCCCAGGCACGACTCCATCTCTAGTTGTAACTACTGCGCCTTTTAACCCCTCTCTCTCTGGGGGTTCTCAACGCCGTCCTCGACACGCCCGCACTCGCTCGATTCCTTCCCATTCTGATGTCTATCAAGCCTTGTTTGGTCCCTCTTCATGGGCCAAATACTTTGATCTCCTCCCTCTTGATTCTGCGCCTCCTGACGATTTCTCCCTACATTGACATCTCGTTGATTCCGTGGATGCCACTGTTACCTTCAATCCTACTCGTCTCGGTACACGTGTTGTTGCTGCTCCTTCTCAGGATGCAGCTTCCCGCTTGGCTGCCTTATCCTGCCTTTGTGAGACCCCTGTTCGGGTCTCAAAGAATGCTCAGTTGAATACCAGTGTTGGCACTATTCTCCTCCCGCCCCATGTTGAGACCGGTGTTCGGAATCTGCAGGACTGCCACGATTATATTCGGCATATCCTCGATGCCCAGGGCCTTTCTGTCCTCCGGGTTGACACGTTTACTCGTCCCCCCTCGTGGTCGTCGCTGTCAACCCCTTCGGGTTGTGAAGATTACCTTTGATGGTAGGTCCCTTCTTTCCTCTGTCATTCTTGCTGGTGCCAGGTGCTCTGTCCAGGAGTACATTCCTTCTCCTAGGCTCTGTAACAAGTGCTGGAGGTTTGGACATGGTGACCTCCACTGCTCTGGGATTGTCTCTCTCTGTTCTTTGTGTGGGGGCGAAGGTCACTAAGTCAGAGTGCTCTACTCCCCAGGTTCGCTGCTTCAACTGCAGTGAGGCCCATCCTACCTTCTCCCGTACGTGTATCCATTACAAGCTTGAGGCAGCCGTCCTCACCTTGAAGCACCGGGAGCGTTTATCTTTTCTTGAGGCGAGGCGCAAGGTTCACCGGCTCCCACCTTATGCTAACGTCTCTTATGCTCGCGTGTTGCGCTCTTCCTCTCCTCGTCCTTCCCTCCTTCCTCACTCACAGCCGTTTCCGGGCCTTGGACCCTGATACGCCCACTGCCCTCTCCTCTGTTCCTTTGAGTTCTGTCCCGAAGGGTCCTCCTCCTGGTCCTCTGTCTGGGGTTTCCCTTCTTTCTACCCGGTCTGTCATGTCTCCTGTGTCTTCTTCCTCGTCTCCCTCCGATCCTCCTTCCCATCCTTCTCCTCCATCTATTGACTCTCCCCGCCGCCTGTCGGTGCGGGCTAATGTCCATCGCTCTCCTAACAGCCGTCGTGTGCTCTCTCGTTCAGCTTCTGTTGAGATGCTGGAATCCGTTGCCCAGTACGTAGTTGCTGGGACACCGGTCTCTTTAAGTCAGAAGCGTAAGCCTGGCCCCTCTCCTTCCTCCTCCCCAGCGGGTAAGAAGGCTTTGCTCTCCTCCTCGGCCCCTACTACTGAATCTATTGCTCCTTCCCCTCCCGTTTCGGTGATTGCGCCCCCTGTTCCTGCTATGGAGGTTTCTTTGGCCCCCGCTTTCCTCTCGTTTGCTGCCCTTGCCGAGGTGCACTCCCCTCTTTCTACTCCCACTCTTCCTGCTGCTGTCCTTGACTGCTCCTCTCCGTTGTCTCCTCCTTTTCCTCCTCCTCCGGACCCTGCGGGCCCACCTCTGGTCTGTTCTCCCGCTTCCTTCCCTCCGTCTTTGCTCAGTTTACCCATGCCCCCTAACCCTGACTTTGCTGACCCTGATCCCGACCCTGATATTCTTTAACGTGCTATGTTGCTCTTTCGCCTTTGTTTGTTCCTTGTTCTCTGTTGTCCTCCTTTGTCTTCTCCTCGATGTCTATTCTTCAATGGAATGTTCGAGTTTATTCTGCCCATTTCCTTAAACTCCAACTTCTGATTTTGCGGTTTGTGCCCCTTTGTGTCTGTCTCCAGAAGCTGATGCGTGCTGCTCGTCCTGGTCGGTTTCGTGGCTATTCCTTTTTCTTACCCCCCCTTCCCCAGCTGTTGCTGGGGCTGCTAACTCTTCTGCTCTCTTGATTATCTCTGATGTTCCCTTTGTCCCCTTACTTTTTCCTTCGCCTCTCCATTGTTCTGCTGCTCGTATCTTTGTGGGGAAATGGTACACTGTGTGTTCCATTTATCCCCCCCCCCCCCAAGTCTCCCGCTTTCTCTTCCTGATCTGAAACATTTACTGGACTCCTTGCTGGAGCCTGTGCTCATGCTGGGAGATTTCAATTGTCGTCATTCCCATTGGCGTGATGTTCTGACTAACTGTGGGATATCTGGGGCTTGACTCAATTTATTAAATTATTAAATTAATGAAAACAATTACGAAGGACCACCCACTTTTAAGAAAAGAGGGAAACTAATAAAAAGTGATCATTAGGAACACAGGGAAGAACCAGTGTCTATGGATAAACATTATGAAGCATAATCACTTAAATAATGAATGGGCTGTATAGTTAATTAATTTAAATCAAAGCCTCAAAGACCTACATTGGGGGGGGGGTATTGCTAGAACTTCATATACGTCTAGGAACTAATGTGGTTCGTGCACCAGTTCATTGTGTAATAACTAATCTTATGACCAAATTAAAGAAATCTATAGAAGATTATCACCAGTAATTATAAAGATCATTAGCATCAGAAATTAATTATTCAAATAAACACAAATTATCTCCAGTGTACATGATTAGTATCCGATCAGATAAATGATGTATAAATAATGAATTTTAGAGTAAATAAATGAGTACAAAAAAGTCTTAGCTTTAAGACGATTTCAATGACATCATTCACGCCTCATCCTCGTGATCTCCGGAATTCCTCGTAGAAACACTTGGAGGTGAATAACACGAAGTTAGGTAACAGCTCGTTGACTCCTCACATGCGAGCTGTAATTTAAGGGATATTACGTAGCATTGAAGTAGGCTACTTAAATCTCTATATTCATGAAAATGGAAAATAAATTTGATATGGTACTAACGTTGGATTTGTTATGGTCGCTCAATATAACGACAAGCTGCCCCGACATATACAATCTCTAATGATGCATCAAAAGGGAATTATATACTTTGCTAAGGGTACAAATTATGTTGAAGCTTGCCGATATCGCGTCTCAAGCTCAAACTCCTGCAATGTCGTACACGTGGTTGATAGCTTGGCTTGAATATCGACACGTTATTAGTTGGCCGGTCACTGCAGATCACGTAGAACAACAATAACTCCTTCTGTGTTGAGTGACAGGGTAATTCTTGCTGATAATCTCAACGTCATGTGTCTCAGACTCTGACGCCACGACCTTGTTGCTCAGTTCCGCAACACGAGACTTCCGCGCCACACACAATGGCGTCTCGATCCACAATGGCTTCTCCCTCCTCTCCAATCGCGCCCCGCATTCGCCACAGAAATTATTTATCACGAATAATATTATTTTGCGCAATTGTGACTGAAATACTTTAATAAAGACTGGGTTGTAATTCTAGGAAGTTAAATATTATTACTTTCTCGTCTTATGGTAGTAAACAAGAAATGGGGAAGATTTTAGTTTTCTCCATGGCATTCACGCGTGACGGTAAAATTATTACTTGATAACAATTGTAACTAAAAACTCTCGATTTAGAATTATTTGGGAGTTATGTTATCCATAAATAATTATCACACAGAATACTGATGATTTTAGTGAATCACATTCAATTCTCTAACACACTGGATATAAATGTGTTTAACTAGGTATAATCTGACGCAATACTTGTGCTTGGTTTCCTAAGAATTCCAGTATCCCTATGCAGATATAATAGTTAGTTCATGTGAACATTACTGTTAGTAAGTTTTTAGTAACTACAGTAGTTAGTATATTTTAATACTAATTTATTTTAATACAATAGTATTGTATTAGTGTTGGAAATTTCCAACATAACTCTGGGGGGAGATTTCTCGGGTCGCAGTGTAATGTTGAGCACTGACATACCCTTCCCGAAGTTAGTATTAATGTTAATATGTTATTATGTTAGTATGTTAGTACACACATAACGGATGTCTCGTAATTGTCAAGGACATACAAGAAACTTAAGTCTTGCAAAGAAATTCATGTTGAATGGAACATGTTATTATGAATCATCTAAAGTTAATAACTAAGAAAGCCTACAATAAACTCTGTGACTGGTGTCGCTATGACATGTAATGTTTATGTTACTAAGTCTTAAAGTCTTGTAAACTCTCAGATACTCTAGACGAAATAATGTTATTAATAGCCTATACAACAATTAATAATTAAATCACACAATTTAAAGTAACTGGGAATCCACTGTGATGAGAATGTTCTGGGTCATTGTGACTTGTAACGATTTGTTACTTGACATCACAACACAGTATCATCATGATTACTTAAATTGGATGGGAAGGTATTTGCTCTTGGTCAGAGCTATAACAGGCTTGTAGTTTCCGCTTGCATTGTTGAGCAGCAGCTCTAGTGGGGCGGTTGCTTGGTGGATCAGAATTGTTGTCCTCGGAAACTGTTGGTGAAGCTGGTTCTGGTAAACACACACTTTCTGCTAATTCGAGAGGTACCAACTTCTCTAAGGTTTTTAAGGTAGTGTTGCCTCGGCACAAAACCTTTACTACTCTCAGGATGCCTTGGTGATCCGGATGGATAGCAACAATTTTGCCTATGGGCCACTCTAACCTTGGTCCATCACTGTCAACCAATACTAGGTCTCCTGGTTTAAGTTGTACTTTATTATAAGGACTCGAAGCTCCGTAGTGGTACTCTCGTAGAGCTGTGAGGTACTCTCGAGTCCACACCTCATTCCACCTTTCAATTACTCTTGAGAGATGTTGGTAACTTTCTACTAAGTCACTCCTGGTTACATGTGAAGGGTCGACGGGGTCCTCTTCTGCCAAAGGTATTAGAGGGCTCAGCAGGCCTCCATGTATCAAGTGTGAGGGACTCAGAGGTTCTCTCTGTGAGAAATCATCTGATAGGTATGTTAATGGGCGGTTGTTGACTCGCGCCTCGATTTCCACGACAAGTGTTTGGAGTTCGGAGTAACTAATTTTCTGTCGATGTAAGGTCTTCCTTAAACACTTCTTGACAGTTCCTATCATACGTTCGTAGAACCCACCTTGCCAGGGGGCTCTTGGAGCAATAAATTTCCAGTGGCATTGTCGTCTCTGCAGGACTGACTTCACTTCTGGATGATTCCATACCTCTCGTAAACAGGCTTCTCCTGCCACAAAATTTGAACCATTGTCCGATATCATTAGTTTGGGACAGGATCTGCGAGCAGCAAATCTACGAAAAGCTTGGAGGAAGGCTTCAGCACTCATATCCGAAGTCACTTCTAGATGTACGCCTTGTGTGGTAGCACACGTGAAGAGGCAAATGTAAGCTTTCACTGGTATCTTATCTGGATTGCTAGTGAGAAGCAAGGCTCCTGTGTAATCGACACCAGTGGTTTCAAAGGGACGAAGATGGACCACTCTTTCTTCAGGGAGTGGTGGAGGTCCTGGATAAGGACACACTCGAGCATCGTATCTTTTGCCAGATCACACAGAATTTAATAATTCATTTGACTGTTTGACGACCTTGAGGGATCCAGTATTTCTGTCTAAGATCGGTGAGAGTGTCTAACACTCCACCATGCAAAGTACCATATTGATGGTGATGTAAAACTAGAAGTTTGGTAATGATGTGGTGACGTGGTAAAAGGATCGGATTCTTTGTATCCAGATCAATTTTTGCATGAAGCAAACGTCCTCCACACCTTAATATATTATGAGTGTTGGCATCATACCAGATACCGAGAGACTTAGTTAATTTATCTGGAAGATTTTCATATTCGCTTCCATATGTCTCTTGCTGTGCACGTTTGATCCAGTAGAGGATAGGATTGGGAAACTTATGTCGGATTCCTATCTTAGCAAGAAAGTCAAACACATGTGCTGTCACTCTTAATAACTTACTCAAGTTGGAATAATTGTGAGGATTAATAGCTAAGATTCGATGAGGTTCTGGTTCTTTCATGGGAGTGGTGATATTGGTCACTATGACTTGTGGCTTTTGTTGGGCCACTGACCACCAACAAGCCATGAAGGTCCATTAAACCACATCGAAGACTTGATAAGTTGTTTTAGTGTCAATCCTCGAGATAAGTAATCTGCAGGATTGTCCTTAGTGGGAACATGTCTGAATTTATATCCAGCAGATAATTCATGAATTTCCCTAACACGATTACTGATGTAGGGAGTTTTATGGTTGTTGTTTCTTACCCATTGCAATACTGTCTCATTGTCTGACCACACGACAATCTTACCAAAGTGGATAGTATTGAGTGTCTCGGTCAGGCAATGAGCCAATCTTACTCCCACCAGCAATGCAGTTAACTCCATTTGAGGTAACGATCTCTTCTTAATGGGAGCAACTCTTGCTTTAGATGTGAGCAAAATTGATTGTGCACTATTAACTAAGTAGGCTACAGCGCCATACGCTTTGCCAGAGGCATCGCAAAAAACGTGCAAATTTGTGGGTAAGTTTGGTCCTGAAGCATTACGAGGAAATTTCAAAACACCTAACTGATTGAAATCTGTTGTGAGTATCTGCCATTTATCTTGTAACTCACTTGGTAACGGATCATTCCATCCCATGTGTTTCTTCCAGCATTCCTGCATTAGGAGTTTGCCCCTTATTAATATAGGACTAAGTAAGCCTAAAGGGTCAAATGGTTGACTGACATACAAGAGTAATTTTCTCATGGTAAGGGATGAATTATCGGTTTGTACTAACTTGACATTCATCTCGTCAGTACTTGTGTTCCATTCCACACCCAGAACCTTTAATTGATTAGGTACCTGATAACCTGGAAACTCTTTCTCGATTATCTGGTTTAATGATTTATTATTTGAGGCCCATGATTGTAGTGGCATATTGGCTCCTAATAACTCATGGTTAGCCTCATGGTAGATTTCTACCAAATTGGATTGATCATTTGTAGTTCCCTGGAAATTATCGACATACAAGTTGTCACTGATTTCTGCCTTATAAGGGCTATTCGACTTCCTCAAATGTGTATCTAATGTTGCTTGCAGTAGAAACGGGGAGGACGTCGCTCCAAATAGCACTGAGGCAAAACGATATGTTATGATATCACTGTTAGGATCCAGTGGGTCCTTAATCCAGAGAAATTTGGTGTAATTACGATCCTCTTCCTGTAAACCTACTCTAAGGATAGCTTTACTGATATCAGCAGTATAAGCAAAAATACCAGTACGGAATCGTAATAGCACATCATGTAGCCTAGCCTTTGTGTTAGGCTAGGTCCCGTTTGGAGACATTCATTCAAAGACACACTGCTTGGCTTCAATTTAGCACTACAGTTGAATGTTAGCCTGCCAGTGGAGTGGCAGTGAAAGGATTTACCCGGGACCGACTGTTGGAGACGATAATCCACTGGGGTATAGAGGACAAGAGGGTGATTTGTGATATCACACGAGACTCCTGTCTAGGGCGTACCCCTTTTATCGTTCGTGGAGTGGCCGTACCAGCCTTGGTGGCTCAGTACCTGCCAGCAGACCTGCTGGACGTGTGGTTGACGGCCTCCACGACGGTGCCCCCAGTGGACCTGTGTTTTGGCTGACCTGTGGCCAGGGTAGGCTCGGCATTCTCAGAAGACACGTCTTGAGGCCACGAAGAAAGCACCGCGGACTCAGCACCTAGCTTCTTGATCAAGAGTCTTCAGCAGAAGACTAGATTGTGCACGATCCCCTTGTAAAGTGTTAATACCCTCCCCCTTGTGTACTCTTTTATTCTATATATTTAATCGGTGATGGTGAACATTATAATATTAAGTTCTTAACTTTCTTTCCCTACTCCCTTTTAAGTACAATACGTATTGGTGTCGTCAATGAATCTTTCACCACAGCGTGATGGGGTAAATAGTGACCTATTTTCCGGTCATCATTATCAACAACCTCGATAAATTTACTGTTGAGTTGTTGTTGGAATAGTTGATGATACATGTTCAGTTTGTCTGGCTGTTTCTTCAGTCGTGTTAATTGAGACTGTAATTGTGAGGCTGCCATGAAATAATTAACTGGAAGTTGTGGATGATTCAACTTCCATGGTAGTCTCACCCAGTATTGTTTATCTTTATAGACAAACTGTATCCAGATATTGCTGGTAAGTCCACATATCAGGGCTTGGTTGTTCAGGGATAATACCTAAAGTGTCTAAATCCCACAGACGATGTACAGGGGGATCCGACTCAATATCTTCAGATATTTCTCTGAAATGTAGGGGTGACTGTTCCAAGCCTAGTCACGCCACTATTATATTGTTAGATTGTTGGTTGTTTGACGCTGGATTTTGTTGGAAAAGCACCAGTCCAGTAAGCAACTTGCCTCCAGCAGACAACAACAAATTCATTCCGTGTTGTCTGGTGCATCCCGTTATAAATTTATAATAATGGTCACCGCCTATAAGTATTCCAACATCAGTGAGGCAGTCAGAATTTATTTTGTAATCTGCTAGCCTCATGCGGTTTCGTTTAAGATATTTCGCAGTGCGAGCTAATCCTGTGACCTGCAAGTCTGTCGGAAGTTTGTCTACTACTACCGCTTGTATTGGACTAGTGGAAGATCCAAGTCTCACTAATACCTTAACTACTTGGTATTCACGAGGTCCACTATTAGTCAAGAAACCAGAAATATTCAATCTCACACTTTTGGCAGGTTTTAATTTTAACTGCTTGACTTATTGTTGTGTGATGAAGGTTTTCTGTGATCCTTGATCAAAAAGACCTCTAGTGTTAACTCTAGATTTCATGTTAATTAATCTAAGTTGAGCTGTAGGCAGAGTAGTAGTATTGCCTGACTCAGTAGCAAGTACATTTATTTCTTGATGTACTACATCATGCATCTACTGCATGAACGTAGTTGCACTACACATTTATTGGGATCATGAGAGCCCATGCACTTGGTGCACCTGTGTATTTCTTGTAACCGTTTAATCCTGGTATTAAAGTTAGGATAAACAGTGCATTGGTAGGTGGCATGTTCTTGACTACAGAACAGACACCTTATCTCTCTGGTTGACTTTGTCCCTTTAGTAGACAAGTCATTGGTTACACCAGAAGGAGATACTGAATAAGTACCTACATTACCACTCCCCTTTCCAGTGGATGGAGCAGTCCTAGGTTTAAATTTATTAGACTTATTTAAAGTCGTTTTTGGTTTGACTGAAGTGTCAATATGAGCTGAGTTACGATGGGGAGTTAGCAGAGAAGTTTGAAACACTTTTCCCATCTTGGTTGGCTCTTTGTCTTTCGACTAAGGTATGTAGACCTTCTGTAATTTCTTTCAAGGTCAGAAAAGTTTTATTGTACATAGTACATAATTTATCTAAGGTTTCTCTTGGCAATTTTCGCCTAACAACTACTTTGGTCATCCATTCAGCTGTCTGAATTTGGACTTTAAGGCTAAAGGCCTTGAGTAAAGATTCTAAATCTAGCCTGAAAGTTTGGAGAAAATCTGTAGAATTATTAGCAGATGGTAAATCTAGTAATTTTTTAACTAAGACAGTAATAGTTCTCTCCTTGTTATCGTAGTTGGTTTTGAGCAATTGAACAGCTAGGGTGGTAAACCATCACTGGTCAGTGTTATATTAGAGATTACTTTCAAGGCTTCATTTCGTCACAAACCTTGTAAATAAGTGAATTTGGTTGTTTGAGGAATGTTAACTTTAGAGTCTACTGCATCCACGAATTTACTCCAGAAATCATCCCAACTTTCGTTCTCGTTACCAGAGAATGTGGGTATATTGATTTGAGGTAATATGACATCAGGATCTGTATGTGCAGTAAAAGTTATTGTTAATTTGTTTTTAGCAATTTGCTTCTTAAAGGGTAGAAGCTTAACCCGTATATCTTCTTCATACTGGGCTAAGTCATTTACAACATCCTCAAGTTCACTATCATCTACAGAAGTTAAGTGAAGTTCTGTTAAATACAGATTCATGTGTTGCTTAATATGGGCAAATTTGCTTTCAGCAACTTGAAGTAAATCTTCTAATTCAAAGTAGTCAACAGGTGACTGTTGTGACAGATTTTGACATTTAGTAATCTGTCGAGTCAAATGACCTTTCAGACCAATAAGGGTCCTTTTCATTTTTTTCAGCCGTTTCCATTTTGGTGGGTAAGGCTGGTTTGACAGTAAATATTTGTTACTGAGATAACTGGGATATTGACTCATTCAAGGGAGTTCAATATCAATAATAATAGCCTAGTATATTTGAATAGACTACACTACCTCGTTCAGAGGTTAATTTACCTACCTAACAAGAAATAACTAATTATTTTGAGTAGTGCTCGAACTTCACCATTAACTTTCGTCCGGTTAGCTCTTCTATATCACCATTAGATGTAATGGTGATCATTCAGCAGCACTCAAAATATATACACACAAAATAATGAGTACAAGAAGAAATAATACGGATATACTCTAATCAGAGTTATCTCGAGGTTTAATCCCACCCTTGATAGGGTCAGCACAAAAGGTATAATACATATACTACTAACTAGCTCAAGTCTAGTTGTGAGAATTTCTACCTAAGAAACTATAAATTTATTTAGTCTGTGTTTGTGCCAAATTCAGCACAATCACAGCCTAAATTCCTACCTAATAAAGGTTGGCAAAGATTATTGTGGTGCAGTAATGTGAATATAGTTGTGCTGTATTTTTGTTTTTTTTGGATTTTATAGTTTATAAGTGTGCATTTGCACACACAAGTGAAAACAATTATGTACAGTTAATTTTGGCTTGTTAGCCACAGCCGTTTGTGATAATTGATTGTGTTGATCAATTTGTCAACTACATGTGACCTAGACTCACCTGACAGGTGTACACCATCTCTTGCCAGGTTTTGTCTGTATGGTCTGGCTGTAAATTGGATATAAGTGGCATCCAATCTCACTCGTTTTTTCAGCCTGAAATTTATGTATTTGGCAGCTCTCTGGTAATATTCTGGTGTTACTCCCCAACGATTATCATGACTCAGTTGGCGAGGTTCCACTAGTGTGAATACTGGTCGCCGCTCTGCTACCGGAGGGCGCTGACGTTCGGCCCGGGCTGTCAGTGTTGACCTGTAACTGCTGCGTGGTGGTCGTCTTGTTGCCGGTGTGGTGCGGCCATTGGCCGGGGCTTGGCGGGTGTTATGGCGTCGGCTAGTGGTGGCCGTGTTCGCCGGGGTCGACACCGCCCGGCTTGATTTCTCGGCCCCCGTTGACTGGCCCTTGGTGGAGGTTGCCCTTATGGACGTCATGCGTGTGGAGTACCAAGATCTCTACGGTGTTGAGAAACTTTCCCCTACCCGGGTGGCGGTGACGTTCTCCTCGGCGCAGGTGTATCAGCTGTTTGTGCGTCGATGGGGTACACGGACGCATGTACTTCCAGGTTCTGCTGTGACGGTGGAGGTCTCCGATCCGTGGGGCCCCCTGACGTATGTGTGCGTTCATGGTGCGCCGGTGCAGTTTCCTGAGGATGAGCTGTCCGCCGCGTTCCGTCGGTATGGTGAGGTGGTGGGGCAGCGTCATGCCTGTCTGCTTAGTGGGCGCCTGAAGGGGCTCCGTATGGGTGCCCGTACTTTGCGCATGCGGCTCTCTGGGGCTATTCCCTCTCGGGTGGCAGTGTGTGGGTTTTATGTGCGTGTGTTCTACCAGGGGCAGACTCGCTCCTGTTTCCGGTGTGGTGAGGTAGGCCATTTCGCTGCAGCTTGCCGTGCCCCTCGCCCGGAGGACCCATCGCTTTTCCATGCGGATGATTTTCCACTTCTGCCGGAGGCTGGGGCGCCCCCAGTGGGCCCGGGCTCTGTGGGTGTGCCTCTGAAGGCGTCGTCCCCAGCTGTCCCTACCTCTCCGTCTGCTGCTGGGTCCTCTGCTCTGTCTGTTGACTCTGATGCTCTCGCGGCTCCTGCTTCGGGTGCGCCTCTGCTGGTGGCGGCGGAGGTACATCGCGACCCGAGTGTCTCCTTGGAATCCGACGTGTGTGGTGTGGTGCCGGCGGGCGACCCGTGTGCAGTGGCCAGTGTGCTTCCCGAGGCCTGGGGCGGTGTTGTTACTGTGTCGCCTGACGGCCAGCCTAGCGGTGTTCCTGATGCTGGTGCCGTGGCGCAGCCGCCTGCTGTCGCTTGTGCTGTGCCTCCTGTGGTTGCATTGGGCTCTTCTGTTCCTCGACGAAAGCGCGCTCCGAGGGATCGGTCGCACAGCAGGGGGCCCCCCTGGGAAGAGGATCGAGGCTTCGGGTGGTGTGCCTTTGGCTGGTGCTCCTCCCTCCGCTTCTCCAGTGTTCCTCCTCCCCCTTCGGAAGCGGGATCTGGGGATGAGCGGGGCATTGAGCGTGGTGTCGGGCTCGGGGCGGCGGAGGCAGGGGAAAAACTGTGGATGGTGTCCTCGACGCCTGGGGCGCCCTCTTCGCATGGTGTGTCTCCTGTGATTTTGAAGGCGGTTCCTGGCCGGTCGTCTTCCAGGGTGCAACAGGGGGTTGAGCCTGGTGGTGTGGATGTGGCTCCCGCTGCGGGTGCGGTTGTGCCCCCTGGGGGACGCGTTGGGTTGGGGGTGTCCTGAGGTTCTCCGATGGCGCCCTCTGTTGTCTGTGCGTCTTTGCATGTTCGTGGTTTAAATGATCTTGGGTCCAGTTGGGCCTGTTGGATGGTGTGTGTGTGTGTGTGTGTGTGGTTGTTTTGTTTCTGTTGTGGTTGCTCCTGTGGGTGTGTGTTCGTTTGGGTGTGCTTGTGTGTGGGTGTGGTTTTTATGTTTTCCCTGGCTCCTGCGTGGGCCTTTTTGTTTGCCTTGTATGGGTTTTATGGTTTGTGCATTTTTGTTCTTTATGGTATGTATGCTTATATGCTCCTCATGTCTTTGGAGCGTGCCTCTTCTGTATTTTGTGATTTTCTGTGTGGGGGGTTGGGGTGCCCGGGTTTGTTTTGTCCTCCCCCCCCTCCTTTTCATGTACTACTGTTCATGTGTTATGAGTGTTCTTTTTGGCATTACTGATTGTTATTTCTCTTTTTATGTGCCATGTACTTTGCCTTGGGCTATTTATGTATTATTTATCTGTTTATTGATGTGTGTTTTTGTGTTCTGCCTTTGTATTATGTCTTTTTAATTATGCATGAGGAAACGGAGTAAGAACAAGAAATGTACTCGGTTATTTCTGTTTGACCTTTCCATGTTCTGTGTTTCCATGTTTTTTGTTTCATGTAGTTTTGTAATTTTGCCTCTTAGGGTTTCGGAGGCCTGTTGTTCTGTACTTTTATGCACCTGTGTTTGGGTTGTTGGGCTGGGCTTGTATGTGCGTTCTCCTTTTGTATTTCTGTACTTAAGGTTGTGTGGAAGTGCCTATGTTTTATGTTATTTCTATTGTGTGCTATTTATGTCATGTTCTGTTTTTTGTGGTAAATACTGTCCCCGTTTCTGGGTTCTCTTTTTTGTGCCTTGTGTCATGTGTTTTCTTTCTTGGTTTTTGTTGGGTATGTTTAGTGTATCCGTGGTTTACTTCCTTTGTTATATTGTCCTGTGTATGTTCTTAACTTGTTCTTTCGGCGGGTGTCTGTTTTGTACATTGTGTATTCTTTATAAAAAAAAAAAATAAAATAAAAAAAAAAAAAAATCTCTTGCCAGGTTTTGTCTGTATGGTCTGGCTGTAAATTGGATATAAGTGGCATCCAATCTCACTCGTTTTTTCAGCCTGAAATTTATGTATTTGGCAGCTCTCTGGTAATATTCTGGTGTTACTCCCCAACGATTATCATGACTCAGTTGGCGAGGTTCCACTAAATGTGAATACTACCGAATTGCTGATCAGCTTAAATGAAGAAATTATGGTTTTGAGGTGATTGATCACTTCAGCTGGATGACGAGTAGGATGATGTCATTACCACCTAAATAAATAATGGTTAGGTGGTGAGGCCACTCTAACGCAGGTGTTAGTGTGGGATTGTTATAAAAGTTATGAGCTGTTGCTCCTGGTGACCTAAAGATTCTTACTTCAGTATGAGGTATAGGTCGAAGTGTTGTGGGTAATTGACTGTGTCCCACGAGTGCTACCTTATACATGAGGTGTAAGTAGCAATGACTTGGTGTGACTTAGGCTTAACCTATGTGTTTACGCTGCTGGTAGACACAATTAAATGGTTAGTCTAGACTACTTCACACGGTGATTAGTTATTACTAATTAGTATGTATATTTATATTTTATGTTTATCCGGTTCAAAGGACCATAATGTGGGATATCTGGGGCTTGACTCAATTTATTAAATTATTAAATTAATGAAAACAATTACGAAGGACCACCCACTTTTAAGAAAAGAGGGAAACTAATAAAAAGTGATCATTAGGAACAACAAGGAAGAACCAGTGTCTGGATAAATATTATGAAGCATAATCACTTAAATAATTAATGGGCTATATAGTTAGTTAATTTAAATCAAAGCCTCAAACACCTACATTGGGGGGGTATTGCTAGAACTTCATATACGTCTAGGAACTAGTGTGGTTCGTGCACCAGTTCATTGTGTAATAACTAATCTTATGACCAAATTAAAGAAATCTATAGAAGATTATCACCAGTAATTATAAAGATCATTAGCATCAGAAATTAATCATTCAAATAAACACAAATTATCTCCAGTGTACATGATTAGTATCCGATCAGATAAATGATGTATAAATAATGAATTTAGAGTAAATAAATGAGTACAAAAAAAGTCTTAGCTTTAAGACGATTTCAATGACATCATTCACGCCTCATCCTCATGATCTCCGGAATTCCTCGTAGAAACACTTGGAGGTGAATAACACGAAGTTAGGTAACAGCTCGTTGACTTCTCACATGCGACCCCCTCCCCTTCCGGCCCGTTGGCGTCGTGAGGGGGCTTGGTGGACAGCTGCCGGAGTGTGATGCTCCGTTGGGCAGTCCTCTGTCCTTATCTGGCCTTGCACTCCTGCTGCTGTCTTCTCCAATTGTGCCGGATCGCTTTTCCTTTTCCCCCCTCTTCTCCTATCTGCTTGTCGTTTCCTGCCGACCTTTTGCTTGTTTTGGATTCTTTCTTTGGACTTCTTCTATTTTGACGCCCGGGTGCTTGAGGAGGCATACTCTTGCACCCGTAGAACTGTAGTACCCGACGTCTCGAGCGAGGGGAACCTTTTATTGTCAATCCCCCTTTCGTCGCTGAACCCGATCTCGACGGACTGACGGTTCTTAAGGTGGCGTTTGTGGGCGTATACTCACGACGCACCCCTAGGGGGCCCCGACATGGTCAGCGATAGCTTCCTGTTGGGTGTCCTGCCTCTAATTGTGGCTCCATGGTGGGTATGGGGGCACATTCGTGGATGAATTTGTCACTTTTCGTCTCTATGTCGTTGAATGTTTCCGTTGTACCCTCTCAGGCTCGTGGGGTGGGCGACCAAGCCCCCGAGTCGGCCTGTATTGGAAGACCAGGCTCTGTAGCTCCCGCTGCGTTGGGCCCCGACCTTGCTCCTCCTTTGACCGTCCTGACTTCTTCCCCCAGCTCCCCTCCCTCCTCTGAGGTTGGGTCGAGCCTCCAGCCCCCGGTGGTGACCACTTCGTCCCCTGGTGTGGCTAAGTCTTTCGTTGTGACTACTGCGCCTTTTGACCCCTCTCTCTCTAGGGGTTCTCAACGCCGTTCGCGCCCCAACCGCACTCGCTCGATTCCTTCCCGTGCTGATGCGTATCAGGCCTTGTTTGGTCCTGCTTCATGGGCCAAATACTTTGATCTCCTCCCTCTTGATTCTGCGCCTCCTGACGATTTCTCCCTCCATCGGCATCTTGTAGATTCCGTGGATGCGTGTGTTACTTTCAACCCCACTCGTCTCGGTACACGTGTCGTTGCTGCTCCTTCTCAGGATGCGGCTTCCCGCTTGGCTGCCTTATCTTGCCTTGGCGAGATCCCTGTTCGGGTCTCCAAGAACGTTCAGATGAATTCCAGTGTTGGCACTATTCTCCTCCCACCCCATGTTGCAACCGGTGTTCGGAATCTGCAGGATTGCCACGATGATATTCGGCATATCCTTGATGCCCAAGGCCATTCTGTCCTCCAGGTTGACTCGTTTACTCGTCCCCTCGTGGTCGTCGCCGTCAACCCCTTCGCGTTGTGAAGATCACCTTTGATGGTAGGACCCTTCCATCCTCTGTCATTCTTGCAGGTGCTAGGTGCTCTGTCCAGGAGTATATTCCTTCTCCTCGACTTTGTAATAAGTGCTGGAGGTTTGGGCATGGTGCCCTCCGCTGCTCTGGGACTGTCTCTCTCTGTCCTTTGTGTGGGAGTGAAGGTCACTCTAAGTCGGAGTGCACTTCTCCCCAAGCTCGCTGCCTCAACTGCGGTGAGGCCCATCCTACGTTCTCCCGTGCCTGTGTCCATTACAAGCTTGAGGCGGCCGTCCTTAACCTGAAGCACCGGGAGCGTTTGTCTTTTCCTGAGGCGAGGCGCCAGGTTCGCCGGCTCCCGCCTTATACTAACATCTCTTATGCTCGCGTGTTGCGCTCTTCCTCTCCTCGTCCTTCCCCCCCCTCCTCAGACTCTCAACCGTTTCTGGGCCTTGGACCCTGATACGCCCACTGCCCCCTCCTCTGTTCCTTTGAGTTCTTTCCCGAGGGGTCCCCCTCCTGGTCCTCTGTCTGGGGTTCCCCTTCTTTCGACCCGGTCTGTCATGTCTCCTGTGTCTTCTTCCTCGTCCCCCTCCGATCCTCCTTCCCATCCTCTTCCTCCATCTATCGGCTCTCCCCGCCGCCTGTCGGTGCAGGCGGATGTCCATCGCTCTCCTAACGGCCGTCGTGTGTGCTCTCGTTCGGCTTCTCCTGTTGAGACACTGGAATCCGTTGCCCGGTACGTAGTTGCTGGGACACCTGTCTCTTTAAGTCAGAAGCGTAAGCCTGGCTCCTCTCCTTCCTCTTCCCCGGCGGGTAAGAAGGCTTCGCTTTCTTCCTTAGCTCCTACTTCTGGCTCTGTTGCTCCTTCCCCTCCCGTTTCAGTGGTTGCGCCCCCTGTTCCTGCTATGGAGGTTTCTTTGGCCCCTGCTTCCCTTTCGGTTGCTGCTCTTGCTGGGGTGCGCTCCCCTCTTTCTACTCCCCCTCTTCCTACTGCTGTCCTTGACTGCTCCTCTCCGTTGTCTCCTCCTCTTCCTCCTCCTCCTCCGGACCCCGCCCGCCCCCTCTGATCTGTTCTCCCGTTTCCTTCCCTCCGTCTTTGCTCAGTTTACCCATGCCCCCTAACCCTGACTTTGCTGACCCTGATCCCGACCCTGATATTCTTTAACGTGCTCTGTTGCTCTTTCGCCTTTGTTTCTTCCTTGTTCTCTGTTTTTGTCCTTTCTCTTGCCATCGTTGTCCATTCTTCAATGGAACGTTCGAGGTTATTACGCCAATTTCCTCGAACTCCAACTTCTGATTTCGCGGTTTTCGCCCCTTTGTGTCTGTCTCCAGGAGCCAATGCTTGGTGCTCGTCCTGGTCGTTTTCGTGGCTATTCCTTTCTCTCCCCCCCCCCAGCCATTGCTGGGGCTTCTAATTCTTCTGCTCTCTTGATTCGTGCAGATGTTCCCTTTGTTCCTTTCCTTTTCCTTCGCCTCTCCATTGTTCTGCTGCTCGTATCTTTGTGGGGAAATGGTACACAGTTTGTTCCATTTATCTCCCCCCGAGTGTCCCGCTCTCTCTTCCTGATTTGAAACACCTCCTAGACTCCTTGCCGGAGCCTGTGCTCCTGCTGGTGACTTCAATTCTCGTCATTCTCTTTGGGGTGACGTTCTGACGAATACCCGGTCGCCTCCTTGAGCCGTTTCTCCTATCTTCTTCCCTGTCTCTTCTGAATTCTGGTGAGCCCACTCATTTGGACTCTCGGACTCGCGCCCTTTCTTGTCTTGATCTTTCTCTCTGCTCTTCTTCTCTTTACTTGGATTTCACGTGGCAGGTTCTTGATGACCTCCATGGAAGTGATCATTTCCCCATCCTTGTTTCCTTTTTCTCTTTTCGCCCTTCCCTCTCTTTCCCTAGGTGGCAGTTTGCTAAGGCAGACTGGACCCTATTTACCCTCAGTGCTGCTCTCTCTGACCTCTCCCTTCTGCCTCTCTCTCGCGCTCTCCTCCTTTTTCATGACACTGTCTTCAACGCTGCCCTCCGCTCTATTCCTCGCTCTTCCTCTCGGGGTCCACGGAAGTGCGTTCCCTGGTGGAATGCGGACTGTGCTCGGGCTGTCCGCTGTAAGCGTGCAGCCTGGAAGAGGCACCGCCGTAGGCAGACGACCGATTCTTTTCTTTTCTTTCGGAAAGCGAGTGCGGTGGCCCGTAGGGCCATCCGTACGGCTAAACGTGAATGTTGGGCATCTTATGTCTCAACAATTACGTCCGAAACCCCTCTGGCCCAAATCTGGAAGCGTATCCGCAAGATAGCGGGTAAGTTCGTTCCCGATGTTTCACCGGTCCTTCACCTCCATGATACTCTTGTGGCGGACCCGTTGCAGGTCGCTTCCGAACTGGGTTCCCACTTTTCTTCTGTTAGCTCTGGTCTTCATCTTCCCCAATCTTTCCTTCTTCGTAAACCTATCCTTGAGTCTCGTCCTTTAGATTTCTGCACTCATCTTCAGCTTCCCTATAATGATCCCTTCTCTCTCTCTGAACTTCGTTCTGCTCTGGCCCTCTGCGGTTCTACGGCGGCGGCTCCGATGGTATTCATTATGAGATGCTTCGCCATCTCCCTCCGAGCACGTCTCAGTATTTACTGAGTCTGTATAATCGGATCTGGGAGTCGTCGTCAGTCCCTGAGGACTGGCTCGATGCCGTTGTCCTCCCTGTTCGCAAACCGGGGTCTCTGGGTACTTCCCCTAAGGACTTTCGCCCTATTGCTCTCACAAGTTGTGTCTGCAAACTTTTGAACGTATGGTTAACGTTCGTCTGATGTGGTTCCTGGAACACCATCACCTCCTCTCCCCTTCTCAATTTGGTTTCCGCAAGTGCCGCAGCACGACAGATGTCCTGGTGAACTTGGAGGTCTATATTCGTACTGCTTTTGCTGCGAAGACCTCCGTTGTTGCCGTCCTTTTTGACCTGGAAAAGGCTTACGACACCACTTGGCGTTATCATATCCTATCTCAACTTCATTCTTTTGGCCTTCGTGGTCATCTCCCTCTCTTTCTCCGCAGCTTCCTCTCTCGTCGTTCCTTTCGGGTGCGCCTTGGTACCGCTCTCTCTCCCTCTTTTCAGCAATATGAAGGTGTGCCCCAAGGTAGTGTTCTGAGCACTACTCTTTTCTGGTTGCCCTCAATGGTCTTCTTTCCTCTCTTCCTTCTGGTGTCTTCTCCGCTCTCTATGTCGATGATCTTACCCTATGCTGTCAGGGTGATGATTCGCCTCTCCTTCAACGCCGGCTTCAACTTGCAATTGATGCCGTGTCGTCTTGGGCCACTGATCATGGCTTCAAGTTCTCTACTTCTAAGACTTGTGCCATGACATTTACGCGGAAACGGGTTGTTCTTCGTCCCTCTTTGTCACTTTATGGTCATCCCCTTGAATACAAAGATTCCGCGAAGCTTTTGGGGTTATTCCTTGACACTCGTTTGTCTTGGTCTCCCCATATCTCTTACCTCCGTGTTGAGTGCTCTAAGGCCCTTACCCTCCTTCGGGTCTTGTCCCATACTTCTTGGGGGCAGATAGGCGCACTCTCCTTGCTTTACATTCTTCTCTCGTCCTGTCTAAGCTCGATTATGGTTGCCCTGCTTACTCGTCTGCTTCTCCTTCTACTCTTCGCCGTCTTGATGCTTTGCACCATACTGGGTTGCGCCTCAGTTCTGGTGCCTTTCGTTCGACTCCCGTCCTTAGCTTGTATGTTGACACTGGCTTCCTGTCTCTCCAGGACCGCCGTGATCGCTACTGTCTTCGGTATCTTGCGCGGTCCTTGCAACATCCTTCCTCTCGTCTCTGTCGTGCTTTAACTTTTACCCTCCTGCGGTTCCTGTTCCTCTTCACCACCTCCCTCTTTCTGTCCGGTTATCTCGCCTGCAGGATTCTCTTTCCGTTCGTATTTCTGATGTTTCTCCTCGTGTTGTTCCTTCTTTGCCCCCGTGGAGGGTCCCTCTTCCGCGGTTTTGTACATCCTTGACTCGCATCACTAAAGCTTTTACCCCTCCTACAGTTCTCAAACGCCTTTTCCTCGAGCACTTTTCTTCTCACTCCCGCTCCGTTTCTGTCTTCACCGATGGGTCTAAGTCAGCGGACGGTGTTGGCTACTCTGTTGTTTTTCCTGATCGCACTTATATGTGTCGCTTGCCTCCGGAGACTAGCATCTTTACAGCGGAACTTTATGCTATTCTCTATGCTCTTCGTCTCCTGCTTTCTCGTTGTCAGTCTTCCTTTGTGGTTGTTGTTGACTCTCGTAGTGCCCTCATGGCTCTCGGGTGCTTTAATCCAGTTCATCCGGTAGTTGTCGAGATCCAGCATTGGCTGTTTCTCGTTCA